>NC_056619.1:12555618-13155618 GCF_018340385.1 Cyprinus carpio | reverse complement strand
AAAATAATTGATTGATTTCTGTTTGTTATGTTTAGCGCTTATCGTCTCTCTCTCTATACTAAAATCTTTTATAATAATCAGAACAACCTCTTCAAACAAACAAATCACTAACCAAACTGACTCATTCTTTATAAAAAGGGTCTCCAGTCAAGAACTCATCGGCTGAATTCAGAATAAAGATGTGTTGTAATAATATAATTACCACGGACATGGTCCGAGAACCGATGACAGAGCTGATAGTTTGTGAAGTGAACTTTTAACTGATGGACACACGAAATTACACGAAAACTCCCTCCCAAATAAAATGTGTTTATTAGTGTTTACGAAAGACAGAGAAAAATAAATATATACAGAATTAAACTAAATAAAAAAGACAGCAGTTTAAAGTTTTAAATGATCTTTAACCTTCTAGCAAATCTGGATTTGTTTTGTTATATGTACTTAAAAGAAACAAATCAATAAATACCTTAAAACTTGGTTTAGAATCACGTTTTTTTTTTTGACAAAACCTCTGCAGTTTTATTTAGAATATCTTACATACAATATTATTATGTCACGTGCATAGGTAACAAGACAAAAACTGAAGTAAATTCGATCCACAACACATATATAAAACACATAATGTGCTGAATTTATTGCATGTAATTTTATTTAACTATAACAACTATTTAAAACAAATCCAAACATAAAAATCTAAACTGCTCGGCAGCACTGATGGGCGAAACAACAAATACAAATGTATAACAGAACATCAAGAAGTATAACAAAGAAATATAACAAAAATAACAGCCATGGTAAAGAAAAATAAATTATAATCTAAATAAAGCTATACGTAAAAATATAATAAATAATAATAAATAAAAGGATTCCTGTTGACTTTACTGGAGTTTGACGCAGAAGAATCGCTGAATTAATTTGTTCAAAAGAACCAATTCACAGAAATGATTCGAACGTTCCACCCCGCCCACTTTAACGAGTTCGTCATCCAGAACTCCAGGGGTCGCTCACTGTTTCCTCCACTCGCGCGTTATGTGGAAATGAATTAGCAGTACTTCCTTTGCATTTGCTGGCTGGGGTGTTTTGTTTTGTTCCCGTTCGGCTTTCACAAGTAAGTTATACATAAACGCTGTGTCTGTTATTCTCTTATAATATAGAACACGTGACTCCTTGTGTTTTGAATAGCTGTTTCTAACCAGCGCGCTGCATTTCGTTTAAAGAATGGCTGAAGAAGAGGATGATCCTGGTTTCGATGAGGATTTAGACGACGGAGGTAACGGAGTAGACTCGGGCCAAGGTAAAAGAAAGCGGCTTTTTTCCAAGGAGCTTCGCTGCATGATGTATGGGTTTGGAGACGACCAAAATCCCTACACCGAATCAGTGGATATCCTGGAGGATCTGGTGATCGAGTTCATCACGGAGATGACGCACAAGGCGATGTCCATAGGGCGCCAGGGTCGCGTGCAGGTGGAGGACATTGTATTTCTCATCCGCAAGGACCCTAGAAAGTTTGCGAGAGTGAAGGACCTGCTCACTATGAACGAAGAACTCAAGAAAACCCTCAAAGCCTTTGACGAGGCAAATTATGGGTCTTGAAATAGGCCATCGGTTGCCATGCTGTTCATGCAGTCCATGAAAAGGGTCATTTTATTTTCGCCTATAATGGAATTTTACCTGTTGTGAACCTTTGTGCACTTTTTTCTTACAGCTTTGTGTTTATTCAGTTACTTGACAGTTTACACTTCATGAGTGTTCATTGTGTGTGTGTGTAAGATGTTGTACAATAAAGATACATTTGTTAAACCTTTAATGCAAGTTTTCTTATTTTGAAAAGCATTTATGTGCACCTTAAAAATCAGAAGAAACATGACTGTTTCTTAGATGACGTACAACAACCCTAGTGATATCCCTAATGATTGTTTAGAATATAAACTATATAACCGTGATATTATTTAACTCTTAAATGGATAGTTCAACCATCATATACTCACTATACATTAGTTACATCATTTTCAGTTTTCATCGATTATTTTTTCGACTATCCGTTTAAATATTGCTGTTTTCTTTTTAAATCCAGGGAGATACTTTTAAAGTGATAGACCAGGTATCTTTTACATTTTTTTATTTTTATTAGTCCTAATATATAAAAATAAAAAAAAATCTAAATTGTGCCTGAGTATAAAATTAATTGCTATGCTAAATTGTGCCTGATATAGCTTGGGGGGAAATCATTTAAAATAGCTGACATTGTGCCAATAATGTAAATATAACTAATGCAACTAATTAATTTATAAAATAAATTTGAATATTTTATTTAAACTATTTAATTTTTAGTGCCATTAGGCATTCTGTTTATAGCTTAGACATGCAAATCACATTAAGACATGTTAATAATAAGCCAGATTATTATTATAATACTCATTCAGTATTCTTTCAACATTTGGTGTTTTCCCCTCAGTGTATGTCATTCTCACAAAAAGGAGGAATATGTAATTTACTTTGTCATCAGTTACATTTGCATTATTAGTCTGCAACCCTTTACTTTGCAAATAATACTCATCAGCCATTGAGGAGATAAACAAGACACAATTTACTGATTTACACACTTGCAGCACACAGAGAATGTCATGTTAAAAATCTAAATGTGCAATAGAGAAGGAGAGCTATTCCTACAGCATGTCTAATAAAACTGAATGCCATATTGGCATTAGTGAAATATCACTGTGATATTTGTAAGAGTTTGTGGTTTGGGTTTTGTTTTTACATAAACAGTACTAATTATAGTCTTTAGTATAAACAGAAATGGTCAACTAATTGGGGTCAGGGACTCAGGAGAAAAAAAAACTGTTTAATTGATAAACTCCTCAAAACAAAACCATACAAATCAAAATGTCAGACAAACTAAACAATGTGTGTTTTATTTTTTATTCTGTTTTCAAGCGTTCGTTCTTAAATACAGTGAAGTGGTTTGGCTTTGGCATTGGTCTATGCAGCGGTAACAAGCTGCTGATCTAGACTAAATCTAGACTAAACACCCACAAATGCGGGGTCTACCATGGCATGTGCTGCTAGCGAACTTGAGCGCCATCGTAACATGATGAGCCTGTGAACCACACTCCTAGGATCTTGCATGAGGGTTCAGTGGGAGCCCAACCTTGGCAAACCCCACAGAGGTGTTTATCTGTCTGTCTGCTGAAGAGGTGAAATGGAGGCAGAAAGAGGACAAAAGGGGGAAGTGAATTTGAGTGGCACTGAGAGGTAAAGGTTCCTGTTGGCAGGGGTGAGAGGGGAGAGGAATGTCCTTGAGTCTCTGTTTTACTGTACGTTCTCCATCATCTTGAGGAATTCTGGGGAAAGATGGACACGGGTGGTGCTTCAATACCTGGACTGTATTCATGCATGCTCATACATAAAAGGAAATGTAATTTATAAACCATCATACCATCAAAGTCCAGCATGCCGTCGTTGTTTTTGTCTCCGTCTTTAAGCAGCTCATCGATCTCTTCCTCTGAGATGGATTCGCCAGTGCTGCGGATGATCTCAGCAAACTCATCTCTGTCGATGTAGCCATCACCGTTCCTGCAGATTCATAGTGTTGCATATGCTAAAGTGAGTCTGGGTCACATTCAAAAACAGGTGCACACAAGAAGATATCAGATGACATACTTGTCCAGCACGCGGAAGCATTCAGCCAACTCTTCCTCACTCTTGCCAGCCTGGTCCTCCTTTAGGAGTCTCACCATCATGACCAAGAACTCCTCAAAGTCGATGGATCCGCTGCCTACAGTTTCCAGTATGAAGTAGCTATTACAATCTACATTTTTTGTATTTTATGCTTAAAGTTGCATTAAAGCTGAACAGATAGTATCATTCATATGAATAATAAAAATATACATCACGTAGGCCAGAAACATACTTTATGCAAGTGTGAAAACACAGACATACATATTTAATGTGCGCTCTTCCATAGCCCTGAAGGGGCGATACAGTTATTCATTCATATGCTTTTGATTTTAAAATTGAGTGTTTAATATTCAGGTAAGTTTTTTGTCTTAGCAAGACACTTTTTAAACTCTTGCTCCGCAATGATAGTTAATGATAATGATAGAGTTTCCTCGGTAGCGCCCCTTGCGGCAGCGCTGAGAATGCACCGCGTACTTCTGCGTACAAAACACAAGAACGCACGGAAATGAGCTTGCATGGAGTATTTTTTCGGACTACAGAGATTTTTCCTAGCTGTAGCATTTTGCTTACCGTCTTCATCGACCTCCTCGATGATTTCTTCCAACTCCTCTCTGGTTGGATTCTGACCCAGCATCCTCATGACGGTACCCAACTCCTTGGTGCTGATATCACCGCCACCGTCGGTGTCGAACATGTCGAAGGCAGCCTTGAACTCTATGAAAGAGACGCATTAAAGTTTAATGGAACAGAACGACGCGGATATTGGTGAAGGCCTATATCCGTTTACACTCACCGGCAAGCATCTCCTCGCTCAGGTATGAGCGGGCCTCCTGTTGCGCGTCAGTCTGTGAAATAGTTGCATTATGAACGGTTAATATCAGATATAAACAATACAATGCATTAATCTGATAAACGAGAAACCCTGGTTCTTCTGGAGAGTCATTTGTTTTTGTTTTCCTAATAATCTGTTTCCATTAAGACGGGGTTGTAGGCTTTGCAAACAACAGATGGTTCTCAGAACACTCCTCCAAGACCATTTGCGACTATTTTAAGGCTCAAGACGTTATCCTCGCAGTCAGTGACTGTACATGGTGATTCCGAAATAGGATCCTTGAAATGTATCGCCTCAGCTTTTAGTTAACCGACTTAACCTAACCTGCTGACCAGATTCATATCAAATAGCAGGATGTCCATCTTACTGATTTCTGACCACCGCCCCTTCTCTTAAACAATCTTTAGTACATTATACTTTATAATATACATTATACATTATAACAGATAGGCCTATATGGATAATATTTCTTGGTGATCTTTGACTATTTGATCTTGGAATAATTAAACTCCTTTAAGCATTTTTTTTTTATCCATGTTAAAACATTACATTTAGAAAAATTGCAATGAGCAACTTTACAGTGGATTTTGCTGCAATGTGATGAATTTATCATATTGAGTGTAACGGTATTTTTGTCAAGGAGAACTCTTGGTTTTGTAACACAGATTAATTAACAGTCAGTTAACTTTGATCTAAAGTCACCTAAAAATAACCCCTAATAAAGTTACTCTCAGATTATACTCATCAGACATTATTGCCCAGGCAAAAATGAGTCCAAAATAGAGCAATTGTCTGATAAATTTTTTTATATATATATATATATATTAATCTATTTTTCAAAACTAGAATGATTTTTTTAGTCATCCTAAAGTTAATATTTATTTATTAATTTTATTTTAAGCTTTATTAAATGCATGCAAAACTGCAAATGAACTATTAACAATATTTTAACCTTATATAATCCATTATTAATAATGACAGAAATGTAATTCTGCCTTTTTGACTAGGCCATTTGCACATTTTATGTTTTCATGCGTTCATTAGCAAAACGGACTGCTTAGATTATTTAAACTCTTACCATGGTTGTGGATTAGCCTCCTCACTTATATCCAGGAGACAAGCAGTGGTCAATGCACTCGCACCCCAACAGAAAGACTAGACGTCAAGTGACAGTTCTGACACACTTTAAACAGGCCACCCAAGACCCGCCCACAGGCCTCCAGATTTAGAATCCTGAACTTTTAGGGTTCGACGGCTCCCATAAGCCAATAGAAATGTGAAATGAGTACACTTTAAGAACAGTCTGCGAGAATACAGTAAAATAGTAACTGCCTTATTCTGGTGTGTTTAGTGTCAAAAAGCCTGTATTTATTGGAAGACCTGTTCAAAAACGCAATAAATCAATTATTTAGTGTGTTTGGTAAAACTTCATTGTGGAAATTGCATGTTAATGTTGACCACACTAATGTTTAGGCATGAAATCCTGGCAGACTTTCATCCAGAGACTTTGCTTTTTGCTAATTCCCCTTAAAAATTTCTACTGAATTGGAGAAGTAGCATACTGATGGATTAAAAGGGTTTATAATGATTTAAAATAAGTACCGTACAGATGGAAATTCATTTTTAAAATGGAGAGAGCCGATAGTGTTCTGCAACCCCCCCCCACCCCTATAGTCAAGCCAAGAAACCCTAAACCTCTTGAGAAGGTGCTGTGTTGCAAATCTTCAGCGTGCCCTGAATAGCAAATGGTTTAGATCTCTACTCCACCCCAACCAAAACCCAACAACACAAATGGCAACACAGTTACCCCAAACCCCTAAGAGCCTAAACCCGAGTTTCCATGTTTGGCATGTGTTTCCTGAGTGAGGATGTGGGGGAACTCGGAGGAGGGGGTTGTGGACTATATACTTTCAGGCAGAAATAGAGAGATTTAAAAGGAGATTTTGAGGAGAGCAGAAAGGTCTGGTTTTGCAGTTTGAATATCATTGCTGCTCTGGAGAACTGCATTTATGGCACTGGCATGAGATAACACCTCCATAAATATGACCTGAAGACAACGAGGTGTCAAAAGGATCACATGGCTTTCCACCATGAGAAGAAAACATGGAATTCTGACTTTTTGCACCTTTCAGAACTCATATATGTATAACTTGCATGCTCCAAAACGTTGACATTAGGATTCGAAATTTATCTTTTTCATGACCTTTTTTGGCCATGTGAAGACTGCACTGTAGACAGGTTAAGTATGAAAAATATCAGAAGATACCAACAGATGAAAAGATAAATACAATCTGCAACACTATGGATCTACTGGACGGCCAAAGTGTTATGGACTCGGGGTTCTGGAAACCAACATGGTGGGATGATCTTGTTTTTCTGATTGGGTGTAGTGAAATTATGGGCAAGGTGGGTAAGAAGATCACATGAGTCTCATGAGTTGCAGCCTCTAGAAATGTGATATTTGGCCTCATAACAAAGGCCTGAAGTTGCATTTAGCTTTTAAAAAGGTTAGAGCTGTAAGTTTTTACTGACAAAGAGATTTTGTATAATTTTAGATAATACAATCACAGTAAAAAATCACCAAACAAACAAGCAGATTGGCCAAGTTGTGCCTTTTAATAGATTTGCAGACACCGCTAACATGTGAGCTAAGAGATTCCTTATCGCCATGACAACATAAAATCTTTTTCTGAGGCTTATGCTGTAGCAGGGTTATTTTGAATCACCGTAAAGGGTGAGGGAGAGGGGAAGGGGGTTGAAGGAAGGTTGCTGAATGTCTTGGGAATAAGCAGGTGTAGTAGGAGACAGCTGAGGGGAGAGGCGTAAGTGGTTTCCTCTGAAGGGTTATTTATAGATACCATCACAGTGCGGTCCCACAATAAACACTTCCAACAAGATGGCACTGATCTATAATATTCTCTGTCCCTCAAAGCGAATTCCAGCCCATCTTTATTGTTAGTGTGTTATTTGAACCCGGGTGATGTTGTGTTTCCTCAGTCCTCTTTTCCATTAAACATCTCAGGAGGTTGTTCTTAGGAATCTTGAGTGCTGTCATTATGGGTTGGTGGAGATGGGATGTGATTTTTTTCTTACTGGACATTCTCCATCATTTTAAGAAACTCTGTAATGAAAAAAAAAAAATGAAATATGAAATGAAATACAAGACCCTTTCCGGGCATTGTTAATACTCTCTCCACTCTGAACATACTTTGTATTCAAAAATTGTGATTATAGATGGCGATTTTATTTCTAAAAGAAAATGCTTGTCTTCACTCACATCTTGGGATTCAAAAGAACTCATTGACAAAACGGAGCTCAGGAAGAAGAATCTTGTGTAATTACACCTATTTATATCTGTTTGTAATTAAATCTGATTTTATAAACTCTTAAAAATAAAAGTTCTTAATTAAAAGATGGTTCCATGAGCAAACATTTATGTTGTAGATACACACACATATGTGACCCTGGACCACAAAACCAGTCTTAAGTCGCTGGAAAAAAACATTGTATGGGTCAAAATTATCGATCTTTCTTTTATGCCAAAAATCATTAGGATATTAAGTAAAGATCATGTTCCATGAAGATATTTTGTAAATTTCTGCTAAAAACTTGCTTTTCTCAGTATTTAGATTTTTTTTGCACCCTCAGATTGCAGATTTTCTAATAGTTGTATCTCGGCCATTTCTCAGTATTTAGATTTTTTTTGCACCCTCAGATTGCAGATTTTCTAATAGTTGTATCTCGGCCATAACAACATTTTTAGGCCTGAAATTTGCATTTAGCTTTTAAAAAGGTTAGAGCTGTAAGTTTTTACTGACAACGAGATTTTGTATAATTTTAGATAATACAATCACAGTAAAAAATCACCAAACAAACAAGCAGATTGGCCAAGTTGTGCCTTTTAATAGATTTGCAGACACCGCTAACATGTGAGCTAAGAGATTCCTTATCGCCATGACAACATAAAATCTTTTTCTGAGGCTTAATATTGTCCTATCCTAACAAACCATACATTAATTGAAAGCTTATTATTTATTTTGAAAAACAGACACTTAAGAATGGTTTTGTGGTCCAGGGTCACATATATACAATTATCACTTCTTTAAATAAATAAAAAAATCAAATCAGACAAAACTTGCAGACAGATTATGCTAGTGCTTTTTTCATACTTAACAAAATTAAGCTATTGGTTTGATATTTTGTTATTTAATGCAATGACATCCATAATTTATTAGACTGTTGGTCATATGTATGTCATATGTATAGAATGAACGTCCATATAATTTCTAGGTGAACCGAGGGTGGTAAAGATCTGTCGATTTCTTTTATTAATAACCTTCTTACAATTTTTTACCATTTGAAAATGTAACAAAATTGTAAAAAATAAACATGGCCATGCATATGCAATAAATAAAATAAAATAATAAATATGTATTTTAGAACTCCATGAAGGAAAAGAATAATGACTGATTAGTTATGCAACCACAAAAAGAAAAAGAATGTGACAGAAGGATGAAACTGATTAAAGGTGCATTGAGAGATATTGGAAAACGAGGACTGGAACTGGGAACCGCTGGGTTACATCATGTGTCATTCACCGGTTAGAAAACATTATAGTACAGTTAGTAAATGTACTATACTAGGAAGGAAGATCGGGTTGTCGATGTTTGTCTGCCATTCTCGGTCTATCTGCATAGCGTGCATGAAGGCGCTGATGATGTATCCTGTTTGCGCGAACAGGGTGCACAGAGGTGTTCTAATACATATGACAGGCAGGTACTGTAGGAAAGCCAATTAAAATGTTCGGAACGAGCATTTTGATTGGACAAACATTTATTGGTCCTACACCTTCCACAGAATATATAAATACAGATAATTACATTTAGACAACTTAACTTAATGATCATTGGGATGTGAAGAGACTTTCAACCAGCATAACAAAAAATATTTCTGAACATTTTTTGAAAACAATCACCTATCGCACCTTTAATTTACCTAATGATGACAAGATCTCTCATATCACACTTCAGTAATACAGATGTTTTAAATAGATAATAAGAGTTAAGTCAAGTCCTCATATTGTATTCCATTGAATCTGAATATACAAACATTTAATTAAATTATATTTAATATGCTAGTGTTTTATTTAGAGCTTCCTAAAGAATGCATGTGAGTATATTGTATCGATAAGCATATGTGTATTCATGTCTGTATATGCCTTATTACACTCTAAAAAGCAAAATTTCTTTATTGGCATTAATGATTTTATAAAGAAACTTTAACATTTACGCAACCTTTCTATTCCACAAAATGTTCTTTGTAGTAGAACAAGGTTCTTTAGGTTATTTAAATGTTCTTTGCAGTAAGAAAAAATATTTATTTTAACAAACGTTCGCTGCACAGAAAATAGAATAAATAAGATTTGCTTTACCATCAAAATCAAGCTTCCCATCTTTAAAACGTTGGAACTTTCATGTGGGCTGCACAGAAAATAGAATAAATAAGATTTGCTTTACCATCAAAATCAAGCTTCCCATCTTTGTTTGTATCTGCATCTGCCATGAGTTCATTTATGTCTTCATCTGTCACCGGCTCGCCAGTTGCACGCAAGATATCAGCAAACTCGTCACGATCGATGAAACCATCTTGGTTCCTGTTAGGAAAATATATATTATTTTAATTACAAAATTGTTCTTGATTTTGTTGTCAAGCTAAGTGACTTATTGTCTTGTGATGTCAGGATGTGATTGTGATGTCAGGATGATTACATGAGTGTTTTTTGTTTAAAGGGGTCATGAACTGAGAAACCAAAATTCCCTTGATCTTTTGACATATAAGATGTCACTGTACTATAAAAACATCCTGTAAGTTTTTAAAAACGTACTCTAAAAACAAAAAACATCTAATAAAAAATCAAAAAACCCAAAAAATCAACCACTTTATAATGTAACACTGTGGCTAAACACACTCCATCGCCTCCACGGAAGAAGATTAATGCCTGCTTCTACATCACTGCCTGTTTAGAATGACAGAAGTGAATGCAGTCAGAAGTGAATGCAGTTGAAAGGGGCGAACGCAGCTCTATGCAGAAATCAAAAGATAAAGATGCTCCGAATACAACATGACGCTGAACAGTTTTGTTCACTCGTTCGTTTACAAACAAGGCCCAATACCAACCACAGTATTAACTTCACTCTTAATTAAAAAAAAAACTCCCAAAACAAAAACTTGGTCCTTTGTTCAATTCATTTTACTGTGAATTTGTTTACAAACAAGGCTCAATTTGACACAGGATTCTTTCAAAGATTGAAAATTAAAGACGATGCTGTCTCGACTATATTCAGTTCAATTCAATGTAAGTTTATTCTCCATTATATTTGGTGAATGTCATTATATTTAGTAGTAGCTTATCAGTAGTGACTATGTCAAGTAGAAGCCCATCAGTATTTGGTGAATGTCATTATATTTAGTAGTAGCTTATCAGTAGTGACTATGTCAAGTTGATGTCCATGTGGCAGAAATGTACAGTAAAATTCATTCAGTTAGTTAATGACAGGTAATCAAACAGATGGTGAACACTATTAACTGCAATGATTATATGTTCCGATTAAAATTATAGCAAAATTGGGTAGTTTTGTATGTTGTTTTAGGGTTGACATCATCTGAGGTCCTCTGGGGGTTGGCATCATCTCTTCTCAGGTATATATTGGATCCGACAGTAATGTCGCAACAAGTGTGAGTAACTGTTTTAATTGTGGCTGTCAAACATATACACAACTGTTAACCATAATAGCTTATTACTTCTAAATTATGTTTTTTGATGTAAAAATCTTGTCCACATAATAAGGGGACCTCAAAATGTTCATGACCCCATTAATGAGTGTTAAAGTCATGCTGTTATACATAACTGGAAGTGCAAATTACTGAACATTTTAAAACCATATGAATTTGACAATGAAAGAAAAATCACAAAATATAACTTAATCTAAATTAGTAATTATTAATTGAGTTACAACTGAATATAAAAAGTATTAAAATAAAGGAGTTAAAGACCAAGAGACAAATCACATTTAGATATACAATGTAGCTGTCACACAGGTGGTCTTGATTTTTGGGTGCAATTTGCTATAATTATTGAATACAGTGAGGTTATAGCCAGCAATGTTTTGCATGTAGAGTTTTCACTTCAAAGATTGATTTTTTTTTTAAAATGGACCTTAAGTGCACAGCATGCACATGCATTTATCCCTATGGCAGTCTGGTTGTTAGGTTTATAGCAATGAAACAATCACATCAAGAATGTGAAACAAACACACATGCACAAACTTGTACACAGGGTCTAATAAGCATGTTTTTAATTATTTTAATTACCTAAATATTTGTGAAATGTTTATGTAAAACTATATTGCCAGAGAATAGAACTGATTGACCGCATTTATTTGACGGAAACTAACAAAAAAGTTTAGCTTTAAAAGATTTCTTAGTTTTCTTACTTTTGTATCACAGCCTTCATCTGTCAGTTAAAAAGGCTGATAGTTTATAATTTGTTGTTAGTTTCCCAGAGCATCATAAATTCATGAAACTCAGCATGTTTCCTCAGAATGTTCTCCATATGCACAAAGTAATAAGAAGTTTGGACAATGCACTTGTGAGACAATATGAGACTCTGTTTCACTGTTTTGTCATTATTTAAATCCCTCACCATGGCAACACCTTTCAAGATATCCAAAATCCATTCACAGTTTAGCATCGTTAATTTTACAACCATGACCAACAAAATTTAATTTTTTAACCATGATTGACACAAATATACACTTGGAAAATATTTGGAAAATATTTTTCGTAAGTATCCTATTTCTACAGCTTCAACTAACATTCTCTTGCTTTCGTTTCGTTCCCTCTAGCATTCCCGTAGAACTGGCAATGAAATATGTAATGAGTATTTCATACATGTTTTAGGTGTGAAAATGATCAAGATCATAAAAATAAATAATCAAAAATTTAAAATAAAATAATACATTACTGGTAACAACACACTTACAGTGTCTTTATAGTGACGCTAAAAAAGCTAGAAATTAAATGAAGTATGAATTTTGCATGATGGAAATTAATTTGTGTATGCTTATTCTATTTATCAGTGTTTGAACCATTAGAATCAGTATCAGAATCAGAAAGAGCTTAATTACCAAGTGTGTTTACACATGCAAGGAATTCATCTCGGTGTCAGGAGCTTCCTGTACATAAAGTACAGACATAGTGCAGACATACATATAATTTAAGGCAATAAACACTAATAATAAAGAGAATCAACAAACCATCTAAAATATAGAAAAAAAAGAAAATGTCAGTAGATAGAATTGTGAATGTGCATATGTGCTATTTACAGATGAAACATTTTGATGAGTTATTTACAGATGTACAGTCCTGAGATGTCTGTAATACAACATTTCAGGAGGAAAACTCTTCTTGTGTCTGGCTGTTTTGGTCCTCAGAGTTCTGTATTGCAACAGTTCAAAGAGGAAGTGTGCTGGGTGTGAGGGTTCCAGAGTTATTTTACCAGCCCTTTTCCTCACTCTGGAGGTGTAAATTTCTTGGAGGTTAGGCAGGGGGACACCAATAATCTTCTCAGCCCTCCAGACTGTTCGTTGTAGTCTCCTTATGTCTGATATGGAAGCTGAGCCAAACCAAACAGCTATAGACGAACACAAGACAGACTCAATGACAGCTGAGTAAAACTGTGTGAGCAGCTCCTGTGGCAGGTTGAACTTCTTCAGCTGGCAAAGGAAGAACAACCTCTGCTGGGCCTTTTTCACAATAGAGTCAATGTGATTGTCCCACTACAGGTCCTGAGAGATGATGGTGCCCAGGAATTTGAATGACTCTACTGCAGCCAGTGCTGATCCTAGACTTCTAGGGGCCCTACGCAAAACTGTACGACATTCACGTTATATGATTTGACTAATTTTTACGTAGAAGGGGTGACAGCACAATGATCATTCATGTTTTCTCTTTTGAGAGACAATATCTTTATTTATGACTTTTTTGATTAACAACTTTGCAGATTGTTTTCATTTAAGGATAGCTACATTATAAACTGCAAAAGAGATATTTTTCAAAAACCCATATGACCTGCTCTTTCACCTCCTGTCTGTAAGCAGACTCGTCTCCGTCCTGGAAGAGGCTGATGACTGTAGTGTCAGCTGCAAACTTCAGGAGCTTGACAGAGGGGTCAGTAGAGGTGCAGTCATTTGTGAATAGAGAGAGAAGAGCAGTGGGGAGATAACACATCCCTGGGGAGCACCAGTGCTGATCATAAGAGTCCTGGATGTGAGTTTTCCCAGCCTCACTAGCTGCTGCCTGTCAGAAAGCTGATGATCCACTGACAGATGGAGGTGGGTACAGAGAGCTGTGTCAGTTTGGCTGAGAGAAGTTTAGGCATGATGGTATTAAAGGCTGAAATGAAGTCCACAAATAAGATCCTTGCAATTAACTGTATCCAGGGTTGGTTCTACGGGAGTGCTAGAGCTTCTAGTAAGGAAGAGAACGTCAGTTGAAGCTGTAGAAATAGGACACTGGCGAAACATATTTACATATGGTTTAATGTGTTTTTGTAGCGCTGATTAATGTAGCCAATCACCATTTTCTTTAGAATCCACTCCACACCACAGTTTTGTGCAGAGCTGCATGCTCGGTGGTCTCTCATAGGCTATAACAAAAAAAGTGTAACATGATGTAAATAAGAGATTAATTGTGCAGTGTAGAGCTTCACTGATTATAACAGAACTTTGTAAGATCGCGATAAACTGAAATGAGTGACGGATTTTTAATTATTATAAAGGGAGCGCTTTTTGCATGCTTACTTGGCTAATCCATTCAGAATTTAAGTTTTGTTTTTCATGATGCTAAGTGGACCAATTAAAGTTTTGTTTTTCATGATCCTAATACAAACAGCAAACGCTTACACACTGCAAAGTTTCGGGAGTGGCATTCGAATATAAATGCTGCATTTATATGCGGATGTTACTATCAATGGACAGAGCGAAAATATGTCAAAATAGATGTTACATTAAGGCTAAAGCACCCTCACTGATTTCAGAAGCATCCTCAGTGATTTAATACTGAAATCAGGCCTGCCTGTATATGGAGAAGTAGAAGAAATTATATTTTTATATATTTCTATATTAACCCCATATTAAAGTGTATTCTGTGTAGTGCTCTAACATGATGTATTGTATTTTAAGTGACCATGCATGGTCCTCTCCAATAAGGTGACCCAGATAGCACACAGAACTTATGACAAAATTATATCCCAATATATAATTTCCTGATGATAAAGTTCCCAGAATTCTGCAATGGCTATTTTAAAATCATATTTGTATTAGGTCTCTGCATTGTTCCAGAGGTTGCTCAAGTTCTCAACTGAATGTGCAGGCGAAAAATTACTTCTAATTTGGCTAAATAAAACTTGTTAAAATCAACATTTTGATATTAATTTGTACATTTTTAAAATGTTTATTAAAGGCGCAAACAGTTATAAATAAAAATGTAAAAAGAAGCCAACATTTTATGTGTACAGTTCTAAATAAAAAAATAATAATAAATGTTTAGCATAGCATTTAAAAATACAACAACTGTTCTTTTTTAATTTTTTTTCATCATGGTTTCGTCTTGGACGCAGAAGTACATGGACCATCTTGGCATCATGTTGACTGAGTTTGGTGTGAATCACATTAATTTCCTTGGAGCAGTGTTAAAAATTCCAAGGCCTGCAATTTTCCAAACATCCAAATTCAAACCAAAATAGTTGCTTTCCTGTTGGTCGGAGATAATGACTGTAAATTAGAAAGTTGTCCCAAAAATTATAATTCTAACCTTTATCTCCATACCGAAATCCCAGATGGCCAGACAGTGGTTCATCTTTTATGAATCATTAAAATATTTGTGTCTGGGATACAATGAGCATGGAAACTATAGTGTAAGTAAGTTTTTTCTTGGGCCCTAATAACCTTTTCTCACACTGCTGTTCAGTTCGGTGTTAACATCAAATTACATACTTGTCAAAGACACGGAAGCATTCAGATAGTTCCTCCTCAGACTTGCCAGCTTGGTCTTCTTTTAGCTGCTGCACCATCATGACCAAGAACTCCTCAAAGTCAATAGTGCCACTGCCTGAGAACGCAAAACTGAGATGTGATGGGACAGACTGAAATGCAGACATGAATGAATAGAAAACAGTATTTGGTTTCTAAAGTGTGGTTGGAATGAACCAAGTTTAAAGGGATAATTCACCCAAAAATAAAAATTCTGTTATCATTTACTCACCCTCATGATGTTTCAAACCTGTATGATTCTGCTAGAGGTATTTTGAAGAATGTTGGTAACCACCACTTACGAACGATGATCATTCTTCAATAATTACATCTTTAACCCCCACATCGCTGGGCGCCAGACACAACCGATGGAGATTTAATTCCTCCTTGTTACAGGACTGTATATCTGTGGCTGATTTACGCAGCTCTTTGACAGAGTTTTTACAGATTAACAGAGATTCAGCCTCTGACCCCCAAGTATTATAGGAAACCACTAAATTTTTCATTAGGGGTAAAAGTTTTTCATCTTTTAATAAAAAGTGTAGGTAGAGCCGTAAATTTGAATTCGAAAATCAAATTAAAACAGTAAATGTTCTTAAATTAGAACTATTTAAATTAGAAGAAATCTATATATTTAAAAAGAGCTGATTTATCATACATTGTACTAGACAATCATATTATTTCTATGGAGAACGCTCTTCTAAGCTGTTGGCTTTGAGGTTGAAAGAAGGTGAATCTAAGGCCAGTATATCAGCTATTAGACATGAGGGCTAAGTATATACTCAACCTAAGGATGTAAATAGAATATTTGAAAACTACTACCAACATTTGTATACTTCCAACTCTGGCCCAACAAATTTTGGTTTATCCCTTAAAGGTGCCATGTGTAAAAATCGAGGTAAAAATATCCAAAAAATGACCTACACGCATCAAAAGAATGAGAAGAAATAAGGGCGATGATGTCATTAAAAAAATGTCAAGTTATAGTGCTGCAGAGATATCAACCTTAATTAGCATTAGCATTACTAGCCACGGCCCGACAGATGTCGTAATACCAGTTTCGGCCATGGGAGGCAGTATGGGGGCAACATAACCACCAGCCAACCTGCAATACACGAATAACTCGCACGGCTTGTGGGCGTACTTGAACCTGATGTCAATCGTGTGGAAGGTACAGCCCACTACTTCATTTCAGTTCAGGGAAGAGAGCAGAAGGATGGCTGAAGCCCTTGGCAAGAGACACCTACTACCACCACCCGCTACAGGGAAACAACCGCGCGCTCGGACACAAATCACATCCGATAAGAAAAGGAGCCGAACCAGAGTAAACATCGGCACTGCTTTCCATCGCTGGAGACAACTGACGGACTTGAAAGAAATGAGGTTCGACTCCGAACTTGCAACATTTCTTTTGGATTGGTAAGTAAGATGCTGTTAGTATTTCGCTAGAAGTTTGTTTTATATGTTTGCGTATTTTTTTCGGGAAGTTATAACATAGAAATGTATCGAAGGCTGTTCGATAAACGTGCTAATGTTAGCGATGGCTAACCGTAGCTGCGTTTGATAATTAGCTAGCTATAACTTACCCACAGATCCGATCCGGTTTTCACCTGTTATCTACCAAAGCCCCTCTCTACCAAGCTGATGCTAAAATGTAACATTACCTAAGAAGCTTGAAATGTCTTCGATGATAATGAACCCGAGAGAGAGAGGGAGAGCACCCCGGCCGCGCGCGCACTCACTCACTATATTCAGAGCGGTCAAGTTTTTGAAAGCTTGTGAAAAGAGTCAATTGCGTGTGTCTCACGGTGAATGCTTGAGAGTTGGCAGCTCTGGTTACGTTGGTTGGCGCTAGCTTGGTCAACATCAGCTGTCTGATGTTGACCAATGATGTTGACAGAATGCTGTCTGTCAAATTAATTTAATTCAAATAATGTGTATATACAACTCAAAATGTAATATGAACAAAACGAATATGAACATATTCACTGGTAAAGGTGAAGGGGAGTAGCTTGAAGATGTCATGTTTCAAAATCACTTGACATCACCCAACGTTCCTCTGGAGGCAAAACGTCCTTTAGGCTTCGGCTATGGCTCTAGAGTTGTTGTGAAGGTAGGGGCGGAGCATAGAGACTATGCCGTTTCTCGTTTGTTACTCTAGAGTAGACCAATTCACTTTATTGAGGCATACTGCCCCCATCTGGTGTGGAATGTGGAGTATGACTTGATTTTTTTTGCCAGACATTACACATGGCTCCTTTAAACATTTAAATCCTCCCAAATTAAATGACTCTCAGTGCAATATATTGGATAGCCCTTTGACAATCGAGGAATTAAAATCCACCATTCCATGAGCAGAAATAAAGCCCCTGGGCTAGATGGGATTCCCCCAGAGTTAATGAAGACACTATGGGACATTATAGCAGCCTTGATTCTTAATTCTCTTACTTTTGCATTAGAAAAGGGGCTTTACACAGGGACCAAACACAGCTTTAATAACGTTGCTGATGAAGAAAGGGAAGTATCCACTCAAATGCTCTAGTTACAGTCCAATTAGCCTTCTATCCACAGATTCAAAGCTGATGGCAAAAGTCCTGGCTTTAAAATTGGATCGATGTATAGGAGACTTGATTTACTAAGAACAATCAGGTTTTAAGGGGGAGATTTGCTGCAGACAACATGAATAGGCTTCTTCATTTTATTCAACAAGCAGACTCATAGCTTCCTCAACAGTCTTTTCTCTGGATGCAGAGAAAGCATTCGACAGAATTGAGTCAATTTTTTTTGCAGTCCATCTTAGAGAATTTTGGGGTTTGCTCTTTTTTTTTTTTTCTACAAGCAGTCAAAAATAATTTCTGTGTAATGTTGCTGTTTGAGTATAAACAATATCTGCAAAGTTACGAAGTTGAAAGTTCAATGCAAACGGAGATAACGTCCATTAAACAATTAACCCCTTAAGGGGTTACTCCACCGAAAAATGAAAATTTTGTCATTAATCATTTACCCCCATGTCGTTCCAATCCATAAAAGCTTAGTTCGTCTTCAGAGCAAAATTTAAGATATTTTGGATGAAAACAGGGAGGCTTGAGACTGTCCCATAGACTGCCAAATAAATAACAGTGTGTTCCAACGCTATCTCACGACCAATTCGTACGTATTTTACGAGGTGGCTAATTCGTACGAATCCAACGCTATCTCACGACCAATTCGTACGTATTTTACGAGGTGGCTAATTCGTACGAATTTGTACGACCTCACTCGTACGAATTCGTACGATTTGGCTAGACCCCACTGACGGGTAGGTTTAGGGGCGGGGTTTGGTGTAGTTCATGCGTACAAATTCATACGAATGTGCAACTCGTAAAATACGTACGATTTGGCAAAAATCGTATGAATTTGTACGAGTGTGGTCGTACGAATTCGTACGAATCTGCTGCAGATTTCAACTGTAAGATTAGAGCTATAGCGCCATCTAATGATTCTGACAATGCTTTTTCATACTTTCCTGGACATTGACACTTTTATATATTTGGCAGTCTATGGGACAGTCTCAAGCCTCCCTGTTTTCATCCAAAATATCTTAAATTGTGTTCCGAAGATGAACGAAGCTTTTACGTGTTTGGAATGACATGGGGGTAAGTGATTAATGACAAAATTTTCATTTTTCGTGGAATAACCCTTTAATGTCTACAAAAATGGCTCGTAGGCACTACAACGAGTCTAGGGGTGAACTCGTGACATCACAAACCCTGATGAACTCCCCTCCCGGGAACACGCAACGAAGGGGGCAAGGCCATGCTGCGCTGCTTTAGAGAAGAGGAAGAGAAAACTAGGGGTGCACGTAAAAATCTATTCATATATGAATTAAGATTCTGTCTTCTAACGATTCTAATGGATTCACAAGTTTCAAAATCAATTTTCTAAAGCAGCAGTTCCTAATACTGTTCCTCTCGTCTGCTGCTCTGCACATGCTCTGCATCTCTCTTTCTCATTCAGATCATCAGCACAGCTCTGTTCTGTTTATACACTTATTTTCACATAGCTATGAGAAGTGTTATACATGGACCCGTGTGCAGTTGCCATACTGTATTAAAGCTTTAATCAGGAGAAAACCTTAACACAACAAAAAAAACTAGAACCAAAAACAAACAAAACACAAACCACAAATAACAGTGTATCTAAAAGTATGAGACAACAACAAACAAACATACCATTAAGAGCCGTGTGCTTGCACAGGTTCTGCGCGATCCTCTTCACTAATATCCTCTGCGTCTCAATCGGGCTCAAATTGATAAGCAATATAGACGACGCCATTGTTTATAATACAACCGCACATGCCGCTGAGGAGAGGGGCGGTATAGCCAATCACAACACACTGGACTAGATAATCAATCAGAGTCCATTGTGTATTTCTAAGGGAGGTGTTTCATAAAAGCAGGAAATGATCAGTGTGTTTCTCAGATAATAAACATAGCGTTCAAAAATAAAGTTAAATTATGTGAAAAATAATGCGTTTTTTAAAAAAACAAAGCATGAATGCGTGTTAGACTGCACCCTTTAAACACAATCAAGCCTAGAAAAAAAAAAAACAGTCAACCACCCCTTTAAGATTAAGATCTGTGCTGATACCCTGGTTGATTAAAAAGTCTCCTCATCCTATGATAAACTGGATAGATTCTAGTATGGCTTCCAAAGGTTTTGTGAGTATAATTTATAAATCACTTGTGGTATTGGTTGAGATACTGTCTGGGGGAGTTGTTTTGATACCTAAAAAAAAACCAACTCACCAAATGATTCATTATAAGTTCATCTATAAGAAAGATTCCACTCCCTGTTTATTATGTAAAATGAAAAGAATGTCTGACCCCTTCTGTCACCTGTGTAGCAGCTTGGGTCAAGGTACATGTATGCATATGTTCTCGGACTGTTCCCGAGTTGTGTTGCTCTGGTCCTTGGTACAGGACTTATTGTCGGATTGTCGGATGAAGACTCAGATCCATAAGGACCCACTGCTTTTTTTCTTGCTGGATGACTCGTCGCTGTCATTGTCTGTCAATCAAAAAAGGATTCTGTCTGCTGCTCTTACTGCTGCCAAAAAGGTTATTCTGAAATTGTGGTTTGATCCATCTACCCCAGTTAGGTTTACTTGGATGTCATATGTGCTTGCTGGACATTGTCCTTTTGGAGTGTACCACAGCCAAAATACATGGTGCCACCAGAAAGACAATACAGTTTTGGTTGGACCTTACTGACACTTTATCAGACCTCTTGAAATCCTGACATGTATTTGTTATCCTGCTAATATTGTTTTGTAATATTGTATTGCAAGTCCCCCCCCCCCCCCCCCCCCCTCTTTTTTATGTATATGGCCAGATTTAAGGCTCTGCTGTAAATAGTTATAAATATAAAATGTTTTATAAATAAGGATTTAAAAAATAAATAAATAACATAAAAAGAACATTGGTAACCAAACAATTGTCGGTAGTCACTGACTTTCATAGTATGGGAAAAAAAATAAAAAATCTATGGCTACCGTCAACTGTTTGGGTACCCACATTCTTCAAAATATCTTTTATGTTCACCAAAATAAAAATAAATAAATAAATAAAAAATCATACAGGTTTGAAATTACATGAGGGTGAGTAAATGATGAAAGAATTTACATTTTTGTGTGAACTGTCCCAGCTTATTGCATGTGAACCCTTATTCAGTGAAGTCCATTTTGGGGACACAACCCAACTTACCATCTTCATCTACTTCTTCAATGATGGCATCCAGTTCCTCTCTGGATGGATTCTGACCCAGCATCCTCATGACGGTACCCAGCTCCTTGGTGCTGATATCACCGCCACCGTCGGTGTCGAACATGTCAAAGGCAGCCTTGAACTCTTTGATTTGAGATGAAAAAAATTAATAAAAAATTGAAAACAAGATGTGAAAAGCTGCATAATAAGATTTTTATGAATAAAAAAATTCACCACTTAAAGGCCAGCAGTGTGAATCAAATGTTCTGAATGAGCAAAATCATGTAGAGATTGTCAAAGTTCACACACTCACCAGCAATCATTTCCTCACTCAGGAAAGAGCGAGCATCATTCTGGGCATCAGTGGGCTAATGAAAAAAGGAGACTGTGATATAAAAGCAGCATGGGGCATTCTCAAATCAGACTGAAAATTTAAAATGACTTTGCTCATTATTTGGAACTGGACAACCTTCGCAGAGGGTTCCTAGTATTGGATTAAGGAAAATATATTTCCAGGTATATTCATGGCAAATAAAGAGCAGACAAGGACAACTTTATGAAAAGCATTTCCTTTTAAACAGTTCTGTCTGAGTTCAACTTTATAAAGTAAAAATATGTGGAAACTTAAGTGGCCTCAAAAAGTATTTGGTAAAATAAGTGTTATAATAAATATTAATGACAATTATCAAACAGCATTAGTGTAAAAGAGTAAGATTATCACAGCATTAAATATCAAAATATAAATTCAGATGGAATTTGCAAACAAATGATGCTAGTGCCTTTATCATACATAATAAAGTAATTTGCTTGCTATTTTATATACATACAATGGAATTCATATTTTATGTATAGACTCAATCTCAAATAATACTTTATAGGTAACCTGAAGGTGGACACTTAAGACACTTAATTAATCCATTTCTATTATTAAAGATATCTTTGGATTTCAGAAAAACAAAACAAGTGAATTTGACAAGTATATGGTTATGTATATGCCATAAATAAATAAATGACAAGATCCCTCATATCACACTTCAGTAATAAAGGTGATATAATATAATATAAGATTAAAATTCAATAAGCCAGAACCTCAAAAGTCCTCAAATTGTATTCCAAAAACATAATACTGAATGCATAAACATTTCATGAAATTGTATCTAACATGTACCCTAAAGAAGGCATGAGATGCAAGAAGTCTACAGTCTCTATATGCCCACTGTACATTGCATTAATACGTTTCTCCATGAAATGTATTCTGGAACATGTAAGATAAATGTACAAGTACAAGAGATCTGTCAAACAACATGTTCTCACATAGTCCAGAACTGAACACATAGTTTAAATATAGCTGCAATAGCTCCTACTACATCACAAATATTCTCCATCTACCTACGATTCACTACGATTTGATAGAGAAGGGCACAAAAAGTACCCAGTGACCCTTTTGCCTGTTCTTGCCTTGGTTTTGTGTAAAAATGCTATTTAAAACCAACATGAATATACATTCCTCTCATAGTGCCAGAATCATGTTGTTCACATGCACATTCTCAGAAGGAATCACAGAATGACACTGCAAATGTCAAAGGACCATAGTCTTAGCACTGTAATCAAACCGTGTAAGTTCCCTTTCTTTGATGATATGGATTACCACATGTATTCAGAAACCACAATCACAAACACTAGCAAAGGCAAAGAAGAGTAGTCACTTGTCAATCACTAGAAAAAACTCTAAATACTTAACAGTAGCAATGCTTTGAATATTAATTGCACTGTAAATATATTTGCAAAACACTGCAAGCCAGAAAGACTGATGATATTTAAGCCTTATATTCGACCAGGCTCAATATTGACACATAAAGTTCTACATTCAAAATATGCTTTATGTGTAGCATCTATGTAAACTGGTTTTATTCAAGGAAAATATAATTTCATGTGACCGAATCAGCTTGATGTCTTTAAGTTAAAATGACCAATTAAACCTGCACATATCCACCTTTTCATTCTCTTCAAGATCTCCTAGAAAATTTTCCAGTCATAAGTATGAATCATATCTAATAATTTCCAGAAATCTTACCATATTGACAGCTTGTTATTGAGATCAAAGGGTATATGAAAACAATAACAGCCTTCTGTCCAGCAGCCTTCCTCCTGAACGTACGTCTTCAGACTCTCCTAATAAGACCTCATATAAATTCTCACCCTTACAGAAAATGGCCAGGATTGGACAAGAAACTCTACAGACTAAACTTGTCAACCAATGTCTGTTCAGACTTAAAAAAAAGGCCCACCCTTCTTCTTCATCCCTTTCTAATCCAGCTCCACCTCTATGTGCCCTCCATTGTCCCATATTTAGCTGAAGGGTGGACAAGTGTTCTCAATGGCATTTCCCTGCCAATAAAAAAAAAAAAGAAAGAAAAAAATAAGAAAGGCAAATGCAAGGTTATTTAAGCAGTGGATAAACAGATTCCAGAAACAGATGTTGGCTACAATCACTTCCACACCAAGGCTGGATTAGTTCCCTCACCCACATGACTGTGTTTCTTCACCTTATCTGTCATCTAACAGTCAGTTTGGCTGATTATCCCTGTCTATACTGACCGTCTCACTTGGATCTGCATCAGATTGATGCATATTAGGAAACAGTGAGTCACAACAAGACAACGAGATTCATGTAAGGCTTCACAGTCAGCTGGTCATTGTATCACCCTGAAGGGGTTTATTACACAGCCACACTCTCAAAAAAGATACAAATCTGTCATTGGGGAGGTGTATGTGCCATACAGTATGTACTAATATGTGCCATTAGGTAGCAATATGTACAATTTAGGTACTATAATATAAACATTTTAGCTTTTTGAAAAGGTATTGCTCAGGTGACATCTTTTGTACCTTTGAGTGAATATTCTCAAAATATACAAATATGTGGACATTAAATATAGAGACTCATAATGTTCATAATGTTACCCATAACCAGTGTTGGGGGTAACACATTACAAGTAACGTGAGTTATGTAATCAGATTACTTTTTAAGTAACTAGTAAAGTTATGCATTACTTTTTAAATTTAGAGGGAAAGGTTTACTGTTTAATGAGTTACCTCCAAATAAGTAACGGTAGTTACTTTGTTCCCATGTCTTGACTGACAGCTTTTGTGTTGCCATGTTGAGAGAAAATCAGGAGTAAGTGCAGAGGCATTGTGCTTGCTGTGTGAGCATGATTACTTGCTGTAGTTCTAGACTAAATATGAACATGTATTTACTCATCTCACCTGCACAAAAACAGATTCAATATTCCTCAAAATGAATGAAAACAGTCAAATGCAAACTCAGAATATTATACAAACTTGCAATAATTAAATAGGTTAAATAAGACAAAAATCATTCATCTATATAATCCCATTTTATTAACTAATGTCTTTGCTACTGACCTTCAATTATCCACATTTCATTTTTGTTATTGCTGTATAGTGTTGAACTTTCAGCTCCTGCGTCATATTCTTCATGCAGTTTGTTTGAGCTGCACCTTCTACTGTACAGAGATGAATTTACATTTCCTTCAGCCTGAAGCATACTCATTTCACCTTTGTTGTGAAAGGGCTTTTACATATGTAAAAGAAGAACTTTTTTTATATTAAAAACAAGCAAGCAAGCCCTGGCCAGATTTTAAAAGTAACTCAAAAGTAACGTAACTCATTACTTATCATAAAAAGTAACTAAGTAACATAATTAGTTACTTTTTAGGGAGTATTGCAATATTGTAATGCATTTCTTTTAAAAGTAACTTTCCCCAACACTACCCATAACTACATCAACTTAAAGCTTAAAGTCCTTTAAAACTAAAGTCCTCTGAGCTAATTTTCACTACAAACGATAACAGATGAAAGACGGTGCAAGTTGTGTTTGTATGAAACGGAAGCGTACTACATTTAAAGAGGAACGAAAAAAAAAACAATATATATATAAAAAATAATTCCCTGGAAAATTCTGTGAAGTATGAATCACTGCATCTGAAATAGGCCTATTTCCCTACTAATATATAAGGTGAAAAACATCATATGACATAAGTATTATGTCTGAGTTCATAGTATTTATAAAATAGATAGTGAAAAGTCCCTGGACGACCTACTACTTGAAAATATGTCTGGATTTCATTCATATGACACATACATACGATGTAGAATACAAGGGTCACAAAGATGGTTCCACATGAATGTAATAGTTCTTCATACTCAGACAGTATGCAGTTTAAGATTCTTTAAAATGGAAAGATATCAACCTCTGTGGCTCTACAACGAAAGCTTAATTGCTAACTTCATTCTTAAAAAAATAAAAATTCTTTATTGGAATCAATGGTTCCATGAAGAAACTATAACATCCATGGAACCTTTCCATTGCACAAAAAGTTCTTCACACTAATAAAAAGAGGTTGCTTTAAGAACTGGACACTAAGTGTTTTTTGAGGAACCCAAAATTATTCTGCTATGGAATAACTGCAACCACTCCCCCATGTGTCCTGATAACTAATCACATGACGTCACTGAACTGCTGTCAGAGTTGGACAACACAGTCAAGCATATCATTACAATTTTGAATGGACTAGAGCTTTCAAGCTTCTAAAAACAGCTTCATTCACTACTATTAAAGCTTTATAAAAGCAGTCCGTCGATATGACTAGAAGATTTCAGGCTGAACAGGCTGAAGTGGTTATATATCATGAGAGTAGTTATGATAGTTATGATTTCATACATGCTTTTTTGTCTCTACTTGTGTTTATATTTTCTTCGATATGACAGCAGAAGGAGTGACCTTGTCAGACTCTTAAGGCTCGCTGTCATTACCCTTCCATGCCTTATACGGTTTCTCCTAATAATCCTCTGACTGCTAGAGTTTCGTAGGCTTTACAAAAATATCTACTCCATTCACAAGTCTTAGCAGATAGTCTTGATCCACATGCTTAACACACCCACACCCATCACTTATAAACATTAAGTTGTAACTCAACTTGTAATACAGTAAAATTTAAGTCATGATGTGTAAAGATGCAATAGCCAAATGTAGACTTGTGTCTTGGTCTCAGTTAAAGGCTAAAACCCGTCTGAAACAATGCTGCCTTACTTTTGGATATCAGACAAAGATTCATATCTGCTGATAAGAGAGATGCATATTAAAGCAACTGGATCTAACACATATGTACACAGAGTATGAGATTTTAAAATGATTAATTAAAAGTGTTCTACTACTAAGCCTGTGGCAAGAAAATTAATGAAAGCCAACTTCTTTTCCAGTGAAAGCCGAAGTATTTTAACTAAACTACAAACGTTGAGAAAGTATTTTCATTATGGTGCTCTGGTTGTGAGCAATCCATTATATAATAAAAACAAAACTCACTCCTCACCTTATATACTATAAAAAAAAAATTTTATATATTGATATCAGACACATGTTTACAAACAAAATCTCAAAGAAAAATGAAATAATTAAGAGACATATATCCACAATTAACCAATCAACTAAACAACAAAATTCAAAAAGTCAAAAAAAAAAAAAAAAACAACTCAACAATTCTCCTATATTCATGTGTTCACAAACAGGACTACATTTTTTTCTGATCCCTGATTCTTCAAAATGACCTTAATTAACCACATAAAGGTAAGCCTCATTGTGCTCATTCAGGAGCGATGCGTTTGACAAGAAAAGAAATGAAAGCCACATTCCTTTCCAATGAAAGCCCACTTACCCTCATTGTAGTGGCCTGGTTTGTAAGGAAGGCCGTACATTATCTTATGGTCATGCAGTTTTCTTTTTATTATCTATATATTATTAACTCAATTTGACTAACTAAAAGGCCAGGCATGAGAAACACGTTTTTCTGTTAAATTGGTAAGACGAGGACTTGGAGCCAGATATGGTCAATGCAGTCAGTGTACACTATAATTAAATATAATATACACTGTAATTAACTATAATCTACATTATTGGAGTACATTTTACCAGAAAATACAATTTTAGTCTTTCTACTTTAAATTTTCACATTTAATTCAATGCAGTACTTTGTGGATTTAAATGAGAAATTTAGACTAGAAAATTCAGATTGAAAATTGTTAGAAATTTTTACACACCTTCAAAATTTCTCACATCAGTTTATCGCTTAGAAAATGGTAATGAAATATGACAAGAACTCAGAGTTAAACTGTCAGAACAAATTCATCTTGATAATGTCAGATAACTTTGATAGAAAGGTACAGTATGCAATGGATTACAAAATTCAGCTGTTAAATGTAAGTACACAATTAGATAGTACCAACAAAAAACAACCAATCAACACTCAATTCTTAACATTCTTCAGTAAAACGTTCAAAACAGCAATGAAAAAAAATAATAAAAAAAACATGGTCAGGTCAATGTGTCTGAATTTTTTGATCCCAAATTTTACATAGTCCACTGTATGAAGAAATTTTGGGGTATGATATATTTCTGAACTATAGTGTTGTAACATGTGTACTGCACCCCCTATTAAAAAAAAAATATATAAAAAAATATTTATGAAATGAAATGTATGCTGTATATAGGTGCATTTCAAAAAAAAGTAATTTGATTTTGTTTTCTTTTTTGAACAAGGTGCCGCTGTCAGGGGAGTCAAAAGATAATTACGTCATCATTAGGGTTGCCAATTAACTTCAGAAATGGATAAATAAGGGACAATGGTGATTCTTTATGTTTTTTTCTTTAAGAAAATAGTGTTTATTCTTGTATTCTTGTAGAAAATAAGTGTTTATTCTTTAAGAAAATAGTGTTTATTCTTGTATTCTTGTAGAAAATAAGTGTGTATTCTTTAAGAAAATAAGGGACAGAATAAGGGACACTCAAAATATTTGTATTGTTCCATAATGTAGGCCTATATCTGCCTGCAGTTAAAAAGTTCTCAGAAATAATCACATTTGTTTTGCTTAACCCATTTATGTACAATTATTCTAAAAATAATTTTAATGTCATGCAAAAAATGTCATTGGCCTGAGTAAATCTTACCATTATAGAATTGTGACTTCATAAGTGTAGGCTAATTTAGGAGGTGAAAATATAAATGGCATGAAATTTGAAAGCATAAGAACTGAAAAAGCATAAGGTCTGACACATCAGCCAATAAAGCATTTTTTAAAACAATGGCACTTAAAGTTTTGAACTAAAATATTATTTCAACCAAACCTGTGAACAGTGGCGTGCACAGGGGGTTCCGGGAGGGCTCAAGCCCCTGCCCCTTTAATCACCGACGCCCATTCGGTAAAATGTACTTTTATCTGAAAACAGCACATGCCAGGTAAGATGCCTCTGACGTTGTTTCTGTTTCTGTTTCAGAAGTTGCTTGGTAGCCCCAACTTTCAGTTTCAGTCAACTTTGCATTTAATATGCTTTAATACAGCACTCTGTGAACAGCCACCCCTTTCAGTAATGACATTCTGTGACTTTCCATCTTTATGGAGGGTGTCAATGATTGTCTTCTGGACCATTGCCAAGTCAGCAGTCTTCCCCATTATTGTGGTTTCAAAGAACAAGAGTTACCAGGAATTTATACTGTACAGATGGTCATTTAATGAAACTATTTTGTAAATATTCTAATATTTTGAGATACCGGAGTTTTGACTTTCATGAGCTGTAAGCTCTAATCATCCAAATTAAAACAAAAAAATCATTCAGTATAATAATTTCATTTTATTATTCTATTATATTATATTTATATCTATTTATAATTTAATTGATTCATACGTTGATTCGCTATTTATATTATATTTATATCTATTTATATCTATTATATCAGTTACCAGACAAAACTGGTATTTTTTGACAGGATCTGGCATCTGCGGCTGGATCTTATATATCTGGCATGGAGACATGATCTAACAGAACAAACAAGTATGATTCCTATATTCATCAGTTCATATATAGTCCTACATTTCACACAAAAAAATAAATATATAATGTAACAATTACAATATAATTTCCATATTCATCTGTTTACATAAAAAAAAAAACTTCATCAGTTTCTCTCTACCTTTTATTCTCACTAACTTCTATTAGTAAAAAAGTTTCCACAAACTTATGAGGATGACTTGAAGCATCAGAATAGCTGCTTACTCATTATGGATAGATTTACATAAATTAACAAATCACCCAGGGAAGAGTGAGTGTCCTGTCATCACTGTTTCTAATTCAGCCCCCATCCAGTACACATAAGCGTGTACTACTGGTGGGGCTGCTGCACATAGGTAACCTCTGGGGGCTCAGTTAACAAGCATTTATTCTTCATGAGTGCCTAATGTCACTCCAAGCTCTCCAAGACGCTTAAGCTGAGGTAAGTGACAGCAGCAACTGTCAACCTCTCGTTCCAGCCGCTCTGCCTAACACTCCTCCTTTTTTCTTCGCTCTATTCTTGGACATTCTTAAGCACAGCAGCTGAATCTCGGGAGAACAACTAGATGTGTAGCAAGCTAAATAAGGAGAAAGCAGTGAACGCCCTGCTCTTGTCCTGTCCTTAAATCATGAGTGAAAAATGAGTGCTCATTGATTCTACAACTGCACCACTAATGCAAATCCTTTCAGTCTTTTTCCTTTGTTTTTTGTACATGCAGAAAAAAATTCTAATCAGGTTCGGGAGTTGTGTGTGCTGTCAATCACAACGCAAGGATATATAAACAATCGCTTACCTCAACTCTCCTTGCATTCTCTCACCACCATATGTTCACTCTATTTTTAATCACTTCTATTAGCATTTTGATCTTCCTTAATCGAACAACATTATCGAATATTAACGTGCTTTTGTTAGTGACAAGAACGAAACAAATACGAAGACAATATGAAATGCCATTGGTAGGTTATCACAGAAGGTTTTTTTTATTTTACTAATTTTAATTATGTTCAATATCTAAAAACAAACATAAAACATATAAAATCGAACAACATTATCGAATAACAGATATAAATTGTATAACATTTGTGGAATATCTGAATTGATATATGACTTCATAAAGTCAATTCACACTCAAACACCATAACAAAAACGTTCCAAATCACATTTTATGTCAATTCTTACTGAAACTCCATGATACGAAAATCATCACAAACAGTTGATTTAAGTTTAAACCTACACTTTTATTGTAATTGAATTTAAAATAAAACAGAATAAAGAAATTAATGAGTGTAGCCTACTTCACTTACTTTGTATTTATTGTAAATCTGAATTTTGGGACAAACATGCTATAGGTCAATCAATCAATCAATCAATCAATCATTTAGTTTTCATTATAGGGTATTCAAGAAAATGTAAACAAACCAAATCACTTATAAATACAACATAATCAATAAAATAAAAAAAAAAAAAATTTATTATTCTAATCGCTTATATATTTTTTCTAGACAATTTTATACAAACTCATATTTTTATTTTTATTTTTTTTTACAATTTTATACAAACGCATATTGTCCATTAGAATGAAAAACCTAACATTAAGAAACATTTTTTTTTCTTTATTTTGCTTTATTTTTAATTCAGAAAGCAACAATTCTTGATTATTATAATCCAACCTAATACTCCCCTGGGTTTTAACAGTTGAACAGTCTTAATGGACAATCGAGGCGAACTCTTTCAACTGGTTATTTTTACGCAGATATGCTTCTTTGAATGACTTTAAGCACCACCTTCATTCAAGTCACTAACCTGTCTGCATCTTTTCTGGAGACACATCTCGTGCAGGCGCAACAAATGCGAACATCATCCACCGCGTCTCAGACTCCCGAAGTTGTCATAAAAGGGCTCGTCTTCGCCCAAATGCGTTTCCCGCGTGCTTTACCATGTTTCATACTGTGGAGTGCAGTCTACGCGTGTCCGACTCCCAGCCAGGATGCCAACATCACTTCAGACGCCCTCCAGCTGTTGGACCAGGGACGCTGCCTCTTCAGATCCATCCTGCCGTCAGATACAGCTGTGCAGGTACTGGTGTGTGTCTTTGTGCTGATGACCATCATCTCACTTATCATCAACGGTTGCACTCTGTTCAGTCTTGGCAGTTCAGAAGACTTATCCTGGGAGCCACGCTTTGCTCTGCTGAAGAACCTCATTGTAAGTGACGTCCTACTCATTGTAACCCAAGGTCCAACGGTGGCATACTGTCTGCTACAGAAGACCACTCTTCTGTATGGCGCTTGGTGCATCACTCAATTCTTTATTAACACTGTTTGTGTTTTCTGCACTCTGCTTACTATCACCTGCATGGCTTTGGAGCGTTACCTGTACGTGTGCCAGGCCATCTATTACCTTGTTTTTCTAACCACCAAGCGCCTTTACATAATAGTAGGGCTCACGTGGCTTATTTCAATATCCTTATCAGCGGTGATCACTGCTTTGCTCAGTTTAGGCCACAAGAGTTCATTGGTGGGGAAACCCATAACGGGACTCCTTTGTGAGCCGGACACCTTGGAGGCCCACCTTGGCTTTCCACGAGGCTCTGCTGTGTTTCGAAAAGTGGTTGGGCTTGTGGTGACGTTGCTTTGCATCTGTTCCTACTCATTCTCATACCTCCGCATATATCAGGAGGCGCGTAACGCCGTACAGCCTTTCCAGCAGGCCAACCAGAGGGCACGCAAAACCGTGATTTTCTACTGCTCCATGCTGCTGCTTCAGCTGCTCCCCATCTTTCTGAAGATAGTCTCAGATGCTCTGTGGGAACTCGAGGGCAACATGGCAATGGTCCATTCGCTGGATTACCCTGGAGACTGGATGTCGGCGGACACCCTGCACATCATGCTGCTGGTGATGCTTCAGGTGCCTCCTTGCATTAATCCCCTCATCTACGGTCTGCGCAACAGGGAGGTGAGGGAAGCTCTGCCCAGGCTGCTGTGGTGGAGGAGGGACAACCGCTAAATGAGACCGAGATTCAAGATGCTTCAGGGAATTTTCAGTCACCTGGCAACATTCTGAAGAAACAGAGAGGAAAAAAGAATAGAAGAATGTGGTTTTCATGGTTTATTGTGAGATTATAATAATGCACAATATAAAACTTTAACGCAAGATACTTTGAATGTAAAACAGTAAATCTGACTCAAATGTAATGTGCCTTTTGTTCATAAATCATGCCTTTACTTATGTTGATTCTATATAAATATAATTTGGTAACACCTCACATATATGTTCAGATTTTTTAGTTACTGCATCATGAACTAACAACATAAACTAATAAATTTTAATTTTAAATTAAATATATTTTGTTCAAAAAAAATAACTGATTTTATTAAACTGATGCATAAAAACTTTTAACTTTTAATTTTAAAACAGTGTTAAGAGAGCTTTTGCGTTGTCCAACATGCTGTAAAACTGAGGCTTATTGTAAATTATAACCCATGTTTACATTTTTATATATGATTGATTGCTTAAAATTAACCACCTATTTTATTTGGACTATTTTTGACAAGAAAGGAAGTAAATTACTCTGAATTTCACAGATGCCCCACTTATATTCACTTACCACATTGATTAAAGTACATATATGTCAGCTTTATATATAACCTTATAACCTTATGCACTAAAAGGTGTGAAATATAATTATGTTAACATTCTTTACGATTACTTGCCAAGAATGCAGATGCACTGTAAAAAGGCATAGCAGAAATGAGTAAATAACTCAGTTTCTGTATGTCAGTATAACAGATATCAGGGTTTAATTGCAGACTAATAGTGAAGAAAAACATAACTTAAAATCTACTTATTATCAATTATATTTGTATTTGTTTGATTCTTTATTTGTGACCAAAAATTGAACTTTCATTTTGTTGATGCTCAATTATGCTTTATGAAGACAGTGTTGATTCTTTACACTTTCATTGGTTTTGTTGTAATTTGAGTAGAAGAGTAAGAATTTTACTAAATTTCATGTGCAAAAATAATGTATATGTGAGATATAATGACATAATTATCTGGTGCAAAATAATAAAAATGCTTTATTAAACTTCATGGTGTCTCCATAGAGATGTCTGATACCTGCACTTTCAACTGGTGGAAATGGTATAAAATCTGTTAACTTAATTGTCCAGACTCTCTTTCGATTCTCAATCAGTGGTTGCTACCAGTAAGTGTTTAAAAAGCAACTTTCATATTTTTCAGACTATTTTCTTTAATAGTTTGTTGAGAAGAGGTGTGCTAATATTTACTAAGCAGTTAGACTTACTGCTTACAACTAACCCTAACTATTTTTGCCTGTTGACTAACTGCTGGAAAACAAACAAACAAACAAACAAACAAAAAAACAAACTACATAACCATAACACAGGACATGATGGACAAAACCATTCAGTATATAGTAGGTGGAATATTTCGCAGTGTTAGACAGACCGCATAGCTAACAATCACTCAGATCACCTTAAAAATGCCACAACTTTGCACTTTAAGCACCACTTCACATTTTCTTCAGAAAATCTATTTTTAATTTAACCTAATGGAATATTGACCATTAATGCAACGCTTGACACTTTTTAAACCTGCAATGAATCTCAAATGTGATCAGTCTGTCCTCATATATTATCGATCATGCAACTCACGTTTTGTTCTTGGAAAAGTGTTTTTAACCAATTTTTAGCATTCAAAGTTTCTTCAAATAAAAGGGTATTTTAAATGGCTAAATAAGTGTGAGAAAATGGCAAAAATTCAAATGAGGATGAAATGTTTATATAAACTGAAAGTTCATTATAATGTGTAAAAAAAAAAAAGCAAAACCACATTCTCTTTTTTTCTCCTGCATGCTTCCTAAATTACATGAGCATGCATATATAAAGCACAAAAATATGTAGCACTTGACTCAAAAAAAATAAATAAAATCAATTAAAGGGAGAGAGAAGAGAGAGACCTTGACCAAACAAAGCTTTTGCATGATTATAAAGGTTATAATTGTGGCTAGAAGGGATACAGCTGCAACCAGAAACTAACAATAAATAACATTTTCTACCTACACCTGCCCCAACCCTAAACTTACCCTTATAAAAATGCAAAAACAGTAATTATTGTACAATGTGCCAAAACTTATGCTATTGATGTGCACATGCCCAGTAGCCACATTTTTACACCATCCATCCTAAACACATTACCATCTAACCTTACAAATACAGCTTAAACGCTATAAATAGTTATTGGTGAGCTCCCTCTAGTGATTAAAGAGAGTGACATTTTACTTTAGCACAGTTTATATACAGATAAATGGTAATATGTCATAAAAATCTATTTATACATAAAAAATAATTGGCCATGGAAAATTCATTCTGAATTAAATGAAACCAACAAAATAAAATAAGCCTGTAGTGATCAAAAGTTCTTCCTCTCAGGTGCAGAAAGAAAAAAGAATGAGGAAATGATAAGTTGTGCAATCAGTCACTTCACATTGATGCATTATCGGGAAACTGAACTGTAGAACACAAAAAACAACACAACTTATAATTAATCAGTAATCTTAAATAAGTTGTAAAAAGGTGAGTGCAATTTTCTAAATCATTATAATCATACAACACAAGTTGTCATTCAGCTGGAATTGTAAATATGTTGTAAAACACAATATTTTGTGAGGAGTATAGTACTTGCAGTCTGCAGATTCTCTTGGCTTTAGCAGAGCGGGGTAAGGCTCAAGAATGATACATTCTTCTTGAGTGTCTAGCAGAACCAGTTTGTGTGTTGCAAAACCTTTAAAGTCATCTACTATACCTCAAACTAAAACTGTATTTATATAAAAAATAGTTCAACACGTATATATACATTTTTGGTTTACATTAGACAAGAATGATATTACTGCAAAAAATAAAAAATAAATAAAAAAATGACTGTCAAATTACAACTTACACTTACATCAAGGTTCACATTTAATTAATTAAATGATAGTTTACTCATTAAATAGCAGTAAGAGAGAGTGGAGTAAGTTATACCAGTGTTGAGCCACCCTGTGTACCTTCTAAACTGTGCAAAATTTTTGTTGTGATATTATTTAGTAAGTAATTATCTTATTTAGCTGCACCTAGTCTGTAAGTGAGGAAAACACAATCAACATGTAAAAAATACAATGTAATGTTAGTTATCTACATTAAAATGTGGCCACATAAAAACACACACAAGTACATGCACACATGAAAAAAACTCATATACATTGGTAATTTACCACCAAATAAAAACACTGGCACTACAAAAATCCACTTCACTTTTAAAATAGTATTTTTTACACTATAGGAAATATTTAATCTCACAAAGATGGGGCAAGATGAGGAAGCAACATTCATATCTACCAGTAACATGGCTGGAATGTAAAATAGTCTCATTAAGACAACAACTTCACCTTGCTTTTATTTCTTTATTTATTTTTTATATGAAAATGTGTAGAAATATGTCATAGTGCATATTACATTAGTTTCTCTCTTTGAATTCCATACGTTTTGGGCACTTTTACTTTGCTTAATGTCCAAGCAACTGCATAGCAACACGCTAAACACTGCCCTGGCAACCAGTCAAAGGACCACAGCTTCATAACAGAGAGCTTAGCAAGTGCAAGCACCACTTCACCATTTTCTTTAAATTAATTTGCAGTTATAAATAAAACTTTACCTCAGTCATGGCACTGCCTTTGAAAAGTCCCTCTTAACACTGCACGAAAACAGTTGAATCAGATAACAGCCTTGTAAACTTCCATTCTAGCATTCATGGAGAACAAATGGGATGCCCACCAACAACAGGAGCCTTGCTCAGATAACAGCCTTGTATTTATTTGCAAGTTTCCAGTCAGGGAAGGTTTCCAGGTCCTGGACAGCCAGGAGCCCATTCAGATCAAACTCCCAGCTCAATGCCATGTCCACCAGCTTCGTGTGCACCTGTGTATGCAAGCAGAGGAGAACAACAATTCTGAGCCATTTGCGCTTCTGGATCCAGAACGATATAGTCCATCGTACCACAAGGAGGAGGAGGAGGGGTATGAAATTTATGATGACTATCAGGTATTACAAAACTCTGGATGCACCATGGTTTCAGGGTACCGATGGTCTTCAGACCGTCTGTGTCACTGTGTTGGCTCAGAAAACCACCTCTAAGGAGAGAATTCACTTCCAGGGCATTCTGAATGAGCTAATCGGCTATGATTTGGACTCCTCAGACACTAATCGTTTAAGTGAGCTGCACTATACCCGAAGAAAATTTGCCACACCGTGAAGGGAAGAGCTAAAAATCTGGGATGCAGTAGCTTATGTCACTGAACCGTGGATAAATTCCACAGTGCTCCCAAACGACCATCAAGGTTACCTTCAACTGAAACTGTCAAACGTATTTAGGTTAATCATTTAAAAATGATTACCCGTAACTGACCTGACACATACCCCCAGTGATCTCCTCAAGATCTTCTGGGAATCATTGCCAAAGGAGGACCTGTCATTCGAAGGATGGTCAATTGACTATGTGCTCCAGGTGGAGGAGGAATTCTTGACTGGAGACTTCCAGCTTCCTGCCTTGAAAACATGCTGGAGCTTCATCTCTCAGTGGTTGCCATCTCATCCCTTCCAGAAAACACAGTAAGTAGAGAGTACTGGCCACTTGTGGACAGTCTCACTGGTCTCTCAAGCTCCCACGAGGAGCTTTCCCTTAATGAGGACATTGTGATGATTTCCATCTGGGACTCTGAGAGAAAGTTCAGGGTTAAACTCCTATGGTTTGACATTCCAGAACTCCCAAGTAAGGTACTGCCACTCATCCATGTGGAAGCCACCATAATCTATGGTAGAGAGACTGTGTCATCAGTTTGTTTCCCACATGGTTGGAATTTGCAGTCCAGGATGTCCATTGGTTGTTGAGTCACATGGTAGTAATGATTAGGGATATCCCTCACGGAGCTAAATTAGGATAAAGCCACGTCAACTAAGGACACAAAGTCAACTCCTCTAAAGTACAAGATTCCCAGAAGGGGAAAAGGGCAAGTACTGTACTTCGTAAACCTTCAGCTGATTGACCACAGATCCCTTCTTAGCCAAGGTCCACACACTCTGCACATGTGGCCTTTCCCAGAATGGGACGAGGAGGCATTCACTTACGACACACCACACTTACGTGTCTACCACCACTAACCCTGATGTAGCCAAAGCAATGGCAATTACGTTGTCCTGCCACATGGCAAGAGCTCTTCTGGTAATGGTTTCATTCCATCTCCTGTTTCTGATTCTTCTACACTGGACCTCTCAGGAGGATCCAGACTCTCCTCACCATCCAATGAGGCTTCTCCAACAACACCTTTCACAAGGACAGATTGCCTCAGAAGGTTTAAAGAAGAAAGTGTCCATTATGCCTCAAGAGTGTGGATTTTGCAGACATTAAGGTCAGAAAATTGGCAGTTCACAGTCCAGGATGTCCATTGGTTGTTGAGTCACTGGGGAGTCGTGGCCCTTGAGCTTCTGAGTGTGGATTTTGCAGACATTAAGGTCAGAAAATTGGCAGTTCAAAGATTAGACATCCTTTCCAAATGCTGCAGCTGGTTCTAGGGTTGGGAACCGAGAACCAGTTCTCAATACTTTATACAGTAATGCTACTTTAGTGTCAAAGTAATGAGCCCTCTTAAAGCTCTTTCTTGGAACTCATAGTTGGGGAATTGAGAAGCAAACGCTAATAAGGCATGTCATTTTCTGTAGACCTTTAAAGTCAAACCATATCAAGATAGCTGTTTGGCAAGATTCCTTCTCAAAAGAGCACTTAGGATGAGTCATAAAAAAAACACACAATTTCAAAAAAAAAAAACAAACTATGTAATATTTCACAAGATAAAGGTTAACTATGTAATATTGCAATAACATTTTTTCACCAGCGAGTCGGACATTTATTTTACCAGCGTATGGCAGTCATACTGGAGGCCTACCCATTTTTTCACCAGCGTATGGCAGTCATACTGGAGGCCTACCTTTTGGGCTGTAGAGAGACAATGCTGACTAAGTACAAGTCATCAATTGCCTGCACAAAGTGGCACTAACAGTGAAGGTGCTCTACACAGACAGAACGGATCTTCCATCAACAGGTTCAAACAACTGTGTCCTGAGTATAATGTCTTATATGTAGTACATACATCTACATTGTCATGTATGTGGGGGGCAGCTGTGGCCTAATGGTTAGAGAATTGGACTTGTAACCAAAAGGTCGCAGGTTTGAGTCTCAGTGCTGGCAGGAGTTGTTGGCGGGTTGGGACTGAATGGACAGCGCTATCTTCCACCCTCAATAGCCATGGCTGAATTGCCTTTGACCCCCAGTGCTCCCCAGGCACTGGATATAGCTGACCACTACTCTGGGCGTGTGTTCATGCGTGAGAAGCTGCAGGAGTTACTGGAGGATAGCAGTTAACCCCCCAAAGGGTTACCATACTTTTAATGTCACGACTTTCACTTTCACTTTCATGTGTGTCAGCTCCTCAGAAGCTGCAGGAGTTACTGGAGGATAGCAGTTTACCCTCTGACTTCTAGGTTTCTTTGGATCCCCGTATCGGAGCAGGAAGTATTATAGTGAGTTGATATAATTATATACTGTATAATCTGGTTGATATAGTATTTATATATAAACTGATTCGAACCAAACTTTACCAAAATAATTACTTCTTTATGAAAATAAATTCTTTAATTATTTATTCACCCTCATATACATTCTAAACCTGCATCACACGAAATAAGATGTTTTAAAAATTTGTTTCTTGGACCTCATTGACCTTTACTGTTTCAATGAAGCATGCTTCAAAATATCTGCTTTTGCGTGTGGCAGAACAAAGTAAGTCAGAGGTTTAGAATAACATGAGGTTCAGCAAATGATGGTAACTTTGTCATTTTGGGTGAATTATCCCCATAACGCAAACTGTTTTTCACACAGCTAAAAGACTGTAAAGTGATGGCCTCTAAGAAAAAGCCACTCTGGCTTGAGTTCTCCTGCGTACAGTCAGAAGCTCCAGCCTCTCCTCCTGTCAGCATCATCTTTAAACATGGAGATGACCTCCGACAGGACATGCTCATCATCCAGGTAAATAAGCAACTATTAAAAAACCACTGACTAATTATATATTTTATTAATATCTATATTAAATAACACAGGTAATGATCAGTCTCTCCTAATGGTCATGGAGTCAATTTGGAAAGAGAGAGGTTTAGATTTGAACCTGGTGCCCTATGGATGTATTTCTATAGGATATAACACAGGTAATGATCAGTCTCTCTCTTGTTCCTATAGCTGAATTATAATACCGATTATTATAATATTATTATAAAATAAAAAAAACTTAAATTATATGATAAAAAAATGACAAAACAAAAACAAAAAAAATATATTATTGAAACATTATTATCACTGATCAAGGTAAAGGAACAAGTTAGTTTTTGTCTTGTGCATCTGACAAGACAAAATTTAAAAAAATATATTATTGAATATGCAAAACCAGTAAACTATGTAGATGAATATATTACAAATAAATGACCCAGTTCAACTTCAGTCATGATCTTGTTACACTGGGGGTGAACAGAGAAAGGGTGCCCTTTGTCCTCACCCCTGACTTCCTTAGAAAATGTTCAGAGTATTATGGGTAGATTTTTTAGAGAGGTTCAATAACACAGAACATGCCTTGAATAGATGTATCAGTATTTTGCTAATGTCCACTTGGAATCGAACTAATGTTATATTCTCAATTCTTAACAGGTGACTTCTTCCACATCAACTGAAGGCACATACGCGATAACAACAACAACTTCCTGGGGGTGAACAGAGAAAGGGTGCCCTTTGTCCTCACCCCTGACTTCCTGTACGTGATGGGCAGGGTGAAAGGCACATCCCAGCCTCTAAATAAAGGCCCTCTGAAGCGAAGCCATGCATTCCAGCGGATTCATCACTTCTTAAAAATTCAAAACAAAATCTAAATCCCCCTAAAACTTTTACACACAATTAAAAACACAAGAGAGTGGAATCCCGAGCTTACATATCATGTTGTACAAACATTCACAAGAGAGTGGCCTAGTGGATGATGTAGGACGTAGGCATAATGTAAGCTCTGGTGAAAAAGTCTCTTCTTGGCTTAAATTGAAATCCTCATTTTGTAAAGCCTTTCTACCATGAACATGCGTATTACAGTTAGCGGAAGCCAGGGATTACTGTTTTTAAAGTTTCAAATATGGATATTTTTCTTACACAAATGCAGCGATTCACTTTAAAAGGCCTTTATTAATCCCTGTGAGCTATGTGGAGTACTTTTTATGATGAATGGATGCACTTTTTTGGGCTTCAAGATTCAGGACACCTTGCAAATAAAAGAAATAAGTTGAAGTACTAAAATGAAGGGTGAGTAAATCATGGGGTGATTTTTATTTTTGGTTGAGCTATCCCTTTAAAAATTAGAAGGGTTGCCTTTGCAACTAACTGAAATAAGTTGAAGTACTAAAATGACTAAAACTGAAATAAAAATAAACTTTATAAAAACCTTTTTTAAAAAATCAAATAAAAATTACATAAAACAAATACGTAATAAAAAAAAACAAAAAAACAAATACATTCAATCATGCAGACACATCATCTGAACAAGTCAACAGAATGCTACACCCATACTCTGAGCTCCAGTGTCTGTTCTTTCTTTAGGACATCTGTATCAATGGTGTCCCTATCTGTCTCTCCGGGCTCAGTCTCACCTTCTAGTCATGCTCTTCTCTCTAATACTGCTCACAGGAATCCCTGAGCTCAGCATGTCACAGGACATGTGCTACCTGCGAACTGCACTGCAGCAGGATCAAGGGGAGGAAGAGGCTCGGAACCACTTCCTGCAGCAGAAAGGCTGGAGCGTCAAGGCCAACTGGTGGTTTCACATGATGGCGGGCATTAAATAGAAAACGTAAGGAAACTATGTACCTTTCTGACAATCAGCAAAGGGAATTTCTCTACATGCTACAAAAAGATTGAGAACCAATGACTTAAAGAGACAGTTAACCCAAAATTGAAGATCTGTCATTATTTATTCACCCTAATATCATTCCAAACTTGATTTTCTGATTTCCTTTGCTAAGCTGAATACAAAAGGAGATGTTTGTCAGGATGTTCATGCTGCTCTATACAATGAAAGTGACCAGGGGCTGACAAATTCCTAAAAGGACAAAAGGCACCATAAATGTACCATAGAAGGTACTGTAAGTAATAAGGATGACACACCAGGAAATGAGATCTTGTATGTAAACAGTGTAATCATGATCTCATGTGAGTACCATCCTGCTATTTAGAGTGGTTGCCTTTAGAGGGCACCCTGGCCCATATTCACCTCACATGCACTGAGTCATCAGACAACAGACCTAAAAACACATTGCTTGTTAACAATAGACTCTGAGATAAAACAGTTTTAGTTACGAGTACTTAGAATAAGACATACAAACGTGAAAGTCCCTGCGCAAAGGCCGTTTTGTAGAGTTGTCGTGGTTGTTGGTGAGGGTAGGGAGAGAAGGGAGGGGTGTTTGGTGGGTTTAGGGGTGTTTTCAAAGCCAGCAGTTTGGGGGGTATGGGCGGGGGGCTGTCAAGTCTGTCTGAGAGACTGTTTCCAGACAGACAAGCCTCCATGCTTCTCTTAGCTTCTGGTCTCTCATCCACTGCATTCTCACATCATGCTGTTCTTCCTTCAGTCTTTCCCTTTGTTGAGGTATTTTCCGGTATTTTTACATTTCTCATTTAATCAAGTTTTGTCTTTAAAACAGCTCAGCAGTCATTTATTTCACTCTTCCTCGATTCCTCATTCTTACGCACTCACTCACACAAAAACACACGTTTTTGCCAAGACGGCATCACTGTGTTTCTGACAAGGATGGGCACATGAAGTGTCTTTCTTGGGACTGTCCGTTCTTCACTATAAGAGCTCAACAAGCACTCACAGCACTTTATCTAAAGGTAAGATTTTTTTTAGAATAGATTGAACGTTGTTATCATTTATACATTTTTTCATTTTTAGTCTTCAAATACATTGACTTTCAGCTGCTGATTCAACGTCTTCCTTCAGACACAGGTGAGTGTAACAGACAAAAAAGGTTTTTATTCTATCATGTTATAAGAAACTATTTATTTACTATGTATATTTATCATACGTAATTAAAGTAATAATATTAAAAATATATTAGAATATAAATATGTTACAGAAAATATTTTTCCCGTGAACTGAGGCTAATATTTATAGGTAATATGCTATAAATATTGTAACACAAATATTTGTGCTTTATACTTGATACCCTATAGGTCTTTTGGTTCAATTACAGTGAACCATGTTCAGAACTATGGCATTGCTTTACACTAAAGCATCTTCGTGACTCCCTGCTTTTAAACCCACATGGATTTGTGATCATATCCCATCGCCATGTGCTCTCCTTGAGGTCACGCCCTCAAAAAATAAAAAGCCATATCTGATTCAACCTGCTTTTTATAATTGAGAAGCTCCAGTAATTACTTATAAGGGTGTGTCAGTGGGCAAGTCAGTTCATATCTGTTTGAGTCCAGGTTACTGAGTGCACGTGGAGGACAGAGTCAAGCAGCAATGGTTTCCAGTGCAGAAAAGAGCACTGACCTAGTTCACGCCAGACAGAATAGCCAGACAAGCCCCCAGTTTTCCCACATTATTAAAAAAAGCGAGAATGAGGATTTTTCTAATTGCTCTCAAATCAATACAAAGTCAATAACACAACAAATTACTGTAAAAAAAAAATATTAATAAAATAACAAAAAAACCTTTTGTAATGCATTGTGAGGTAATAGTGTATATATAGTTTCATTAGTGTGTTCTGTAACACTACTGAAAGATTCTGCCCAAAGAAAATGCTAATCATCAAGGTGACTTCAAATGTAGACTTCAAAAAATGACTTTAAAAGGGACATGCAGAGATTACAGTATATGTTGTTTGTTTTATGGGTGAACCTATATACTAAAACAAGGTAAGAAAAAAACCCTACTGACTATGCACATATGGTTATCTGGAGCACACTACTTGCATAAAAAACTACACATAATAACAATTAAAATAACAAAAATAAAATCTCAAAAAATAGCACTGAACCTTTCGAAATGTATTTCTCAAAAGTTAATGTGGGTCATAAAAAGACTGAATCAGCTGATTCCTGGGACAAATGTTAAAGACTGGAGTCAAATTCCATTCCATTTTGTGTGTTTTTAATGACTCCAAACTTTTTTGTGTACATACCACAGGTGTGTCTTTAACCAAGTCTGTCTTTTCAGGTTAAGTACAGGTGTGGCTAATTACATTTAACAGAAACACAACTCATTGACCTCAAGGGCTAATCTTAAACGATCACAAAACCCTAAGACACATTCTTTTTGTTAAAAGATGTGCATGCATTGCATATTATGGAAATATTATTAAAAAAAACAAAAAAAACACTGAAATCAAACAGCAATTTGAAATATTAAGGGCAAAGACTTTTAAGTAAATAGTTGAAGCTACAGCACATATTATTTCAAATCTAATATGAGTATTACTAGGTCTAATAGGTTCCTGTGGCTGAGTGGTAGAGCATTGTGTTAACTGGCCAAAAGGTTGTGGGTTCAATTCCCAGTTAACACACATACTGGTAAATAAAAAAATAAAAAATGTATATCCTAAATGCACTGTAAGTCACTTTGGATATAAGTGTCTTCTAAATGTAAATGTTAATAACTTCAAACATCCTCATTGAAACCAGCACCACATCTGATTTGAGATGTGCTCTTAAGCTGGAACAGATCACAGTGAGTAGTTACTTAAATTTAGATTGTCTTCTCAAAGCTGTTTTAACGCTTATACTGTATATAGTGCACAACTTGTATGCACTCTTAAAGATAAAGGTTATTTATTGACATCAACGGTTTCATGAAGAACCTTTCAAATGCACAAAATATTTTTTATGGTGAAAAAAGTTTCTTTCACTAAGGAAAATGGTTCTTTTAAGAACTGCTTACTGAATAGCTCTTCTAACAAACCACTGCTGACTACAACACCACTTAAAAAACCATAATAAAAAAACATGTGGACTCATTTCAAGGTGACTTTCTAGTTTTATTTTGACAGTCAATGGACACTAGAAAGTGACATTTATCGCAGTGATTTATGTGAAAATAATTCAAAAACTCTTTTTTGTGTTCTACTTAAAAAAATAACAGCATACAGGGTTTGGAACAACATGAGGGTGAGTAAATGATGATGGAATTGTCAATTTCTGATGAATTGTCCCTTTTAGTGTCTATCTATTAATTAAAACTTAAATGACTGAAGGAAGTTATTTCAATTTTATGTGAATGCTATGTATTGAAAGGTCTTCAGGAAGCAGATGTTTAAAAATGATGTGAAATAAATCAAAGTGTATGATTTTTAAAAACAATTAAAGCATGTTTTGAAAATATGTGTGTGTTTGTGCTGGTTATTTCCCACATCTCAGATGCGCTGCCATGCTGATTCTGGGATGTTCCCTCTTTTCATCACTGATGGTCCATGGCTAAGCTGCTATGACACACTGCAGCGTTTATTTCAATTTTATGTGAATGCTATGTATTGAAAGGTCTTCAGGAAGCAGTCATGTGAATGCTATGTATTGAAAGGTCTTCAGGAAGCAGTCTATTAATCAGTACAAGTAAATTAGACTAGAAGAAGACTCTTATGCTCATTAGCAGACATGTGTTTGTGACTGACATTAGCATTCAATTAGCTTGATCTTTTAAATGCATTCATGCTATTTATTTAAAAGATTATTTAATGATGCCACACAAAATCAGTCTTCCGCTATGCTTCTACCTTTTGTAGCGTGACTGATTTCCTCTGGTGTTCAGAGTTGACTGGGGTTTTCTAGCACCATTTGAAATCGGTCGCGCTGAAAGGTATGGCATCCCCTTCATATGAGCAGAATGTGGACCACTTTGTACATGAACAAAAGACAGGAAATGGTTGTGGTGAACTTAAAAGTTGTTAACCTATTAACCACTCACGCGGGGTCAGAAATGAACCAGGTCTCAGGGCAGAAAAGAGACAAAATTACACAGATGATTAAAATGCAGGGCAAATAATGTTCCCTTATCCATCTCCTTTTTATCTGTTGTCCAACATATACATATATCGGGTTTAGTGTCTTGACCTGTAGAAGTTCATAGTCTCACAGGTGAGTGTTTTTGAATGTGTTGCTAGCATGTATTTAGTGTGTATGTGTTGTTGTATATATGTATGTAAAGTAGTATAAGTAGTTTGTGATGAAAAGACTGGCTTTTTATTGTAAATTTAATCCAGCAAGGAATTTATTGTGTTAAGATTTAATGTGCATTATATACAGTTACTTTTAGAATCAATGTTTATTTTGAAGTATTAAAATTTTTTAAATGGAAAACATTTAGTGTGTCTTCAGTTCAATTCAAATACACACAGACAAACATGTACATATATATATTAGGGCTGTCAATTGATACAATTTTTAATCTAATTTATTACATGATATTTTTGATCAAAGTAAATTTGACTGTGAAAATACCCGCAAAAAATAATTTCAAGCTATTTTTCTGTTAAATGAGAAAGTATCCAGTAGACATTACAAACTGTAGCTTTAGAAATAAATATTTTATTTGATTCAATATAAAATGTATTACACATAAACAATTAGGGTACAATGGCCTAACATAAAAGAAGATGATTTGAGAAACATCTCAGTATTTTTTGTTCATACAATGAAAGTCATTGGTAACCAAAACAGCTTTGTTACTAACAGTCTTCAAAATATCTTCTTTTATGTTCCACAAAAGAAAGGTTTGAAACAACATTAGTAAATAATGACAGAATAACATTTTTGGGGGGTGGACTTTCCCTTTAATGTTTTTATTTATTTTTAAGGAAAAGATACTGTAAATAAGAAACTAAATCTGCCAGCAGGTGGCCGTAAATGTCTTTATAAGTGTTTCATTCATTGGATTCAAACGGCTGATTCATTCAAGAATGAAATAAATGCCTGCATCCCAATGTGCACACTATCGATCCTAAATTCTATGTGATATTAGAAATTTTCAATACTATTTAGGGCAGATAGGGTGGATAGTATGCACAGTGGGATGCAGGACATGGCTCTCTTTATGAATGGGTCTTTGAATCATTGTTTCACACGATTCGTTCAGAACGCGGATTCATGCTGCCTTCACGTGCTATCAGAAATTTCCTATTTTCCACTTATGAAGTTGTGATTACGAGCTAGCATATTCAAGTGCTTTAATGTCAGAAATAATAAAATGTAAAATCCCATTGGTTGAATATCAACACAGCACTGACAGCAGCAATGGTTGTCCCCTCCACCATGTTAAAAGATTATGATTATATGTTTTTGCTGAAAAGGTGTTTTTTACACTTCCATTGATAAATTTTAACCAAACTATGTTACAGACTTTTCATTAAGAAAATTTTATCGTGGAAAATGGGCATTCGATGAACCCTTTATAAGTATGTTCTCTGCAAAATTGTGCAAAACACATAATATTGTTGTTAAAATATAACACAATATCAACTTCTTGTTTACTTAACTGTTGTATAAAATCACATCTGCACTCGTGGTATTCGGGACAAAATCAGCACTCGAGTGATATAGCCTAACTCTCGCTGCTTGTGTGATATCGCTTATCGTTTGATATAAATATGAGACAAAAAAACATTCAGGGGCATTTTTGCACCAATATCTTGAATTTTATGGCATAAGTGCATTTATGGAGTTGTTGCCCTGCATCATATTTGTCAACAGTCAACTGTATGAAATAAACTGTAAGATGACATACAGGTCTGGAGGCGGGGTAAGTGTGTTAACTGTGTTAAAATATTTTATATAAGTGAAAATTCTGTCATCATTTACTCACCCTCCACTTGTTCCCAACCTGTATGAGTTTCTCTCTTCTGTTGAGCAGAAAAAAAAGATATTCTGAAGAATGTTGGTAACCAAACAGTTGATGGACAGTGAGTAAATGATGGCAGAATTTTCATTTTTGGATGAACTATCCCTTTAAGATTGTGTTCATTTCCATTCTGATTTCAGGCTTATCTTTGGTGTTTCCTTTCTAAGGTTTTAGCTTTTCTATTACAATGTTTCATTAAATTATAACAGACAGGCAACTGGAATCTATACTGTATGTGGTCACACCTAGCATACCATAGAAGATTTTACAGTTATCAACATGTTATTTTTAACATGTGTACCAAAGTCATTAGCATTTCATTTCTATAGACTGTCTATTATAGTAGGACAGAGTTCACTTTGTCCCATCAGCGTCCCTCTTTTTTCACTCATCATCTTTAGGTTTAGGTTTAACAGGTGTTAGAAGGCTAACACATACCATCCCACTATCCCTGGACAGCAGAGGCAACTGTTAGAAGGGACGGGACTGTATTTGCTCTCATTCCTAAGAGGAATCAGGTGCTTTCTGTCACCTGGGTTACAGGATCTCCATGGATGTCACAGCCAACCTGCTGTCTGGACTGAGTGGCACGGTCCCGCTGAGATCTGTCCCTATCTGATCTGGTCTTTCTAAGAGTACAGGGAGAAATTCACAGATGAAGACCAGATGAATACATGTAAGAATATATGCCTATGTTTGCTGTATTTGCACTTTTCCTGTTAAAATAAAGGGTGATGTCATGAGTTATTCTGCATCTGGATTTTTTGGCTTTTCTTCCATTTTTACCAAAGAGAGCAGGTGGATGTACTGAGTATTTATTTATTTTTTTGTCTGGAGTAAAATCCTCTCTCTGCTCACAGCTGTACTGTCGAAACTCCTTTAGAATGACGAAACACAACACGATGTTGGAAAATAAACTGATCGAGGATGACTGCCACCTAAAATGTAAGCAGTACCTCATCAGGTGTGTGTTTTTTGCTAATGGCGGGCCTTCATTTGATTTAGAAACTGAAGGTACACAGTTTCCTCAGCCCTTCCTCTTGATCAAAGGAAATACCCTGGTTTTCACAGCTAAAAGACAACATGAAAGGTATTTTTTATATGTACAGGTGGATGACTGTGTATGGAATGAATTTTTGGGGTATATTTACTGGTTTAGACCAAAAACATATTTATTTTGCCAAAGGTCAGTAAGAGTTTTTGAAAGACGTCACTTGTCATCATCAAGGCTATGTATATTTGTCATAATAAATTATATCTAAATGTTGCAAATACAGTAAAAAATAGTAATATTGTGAAATATGATTACAATTTAATATCTGTTTTCTATTTTTATACATTTTAATATGGAATTTTAAAGCTGAATTTTCAGCAGCCATTACTCCAGTCTTCATTGTCACATGATTCTTCAGAAATGTCTTTACTGTCAGTTTTGTTCAATCTTAGAATAAATGTATTAATTTCTTGCAAAAAAAAATAAAAATAAAATAAAAAATCTTACTAACTCCAAACTTTTGAAGTGTACATAGAAACATGCCTCATGTATGTATAAATAAATAAAGTTTGTGGATTTGTAAAACTGAAAGCAATGGAATCAGAGAAAAGTTGTGTGAAATGATAAAGATCTATTTCAGATATTTAAGTGTCTATTAGATCACACAAGTGCTGTTTCCTTATGGGATGCTATGAGACAAAGCTCTACACAAAAAATACAATAAAAAAACAAAAAACACACAACTCAATCAACTCAACAATGTAACACTTTGCTCTTCTTCAACAGATTGTGAGAAGGGTGACAGACTGGAAGACAATCAAGAAAAAGGGATCATCTGATGCACCTATCAGGAGTGAAATACATCTTCCGCTGTGCTCAGTGTAACCAGGCCATCTCTGCCCTCCTTTTAAAACATAACCCTCTTTTTGACTATGGGATAAATAATGGACTGAACTGATCATGTCCACATAGCAGAAACAACCAAAATGAGCACATGGTGAGGTGAAACAGCAACAGAAGGGGACTGTGGAAACCAGGGATGTGTCTCAGATCAGTGAGACATTTAGGACATAGACAAACTGTAACTAAATTACAACTTTTTTTCCAGCACTTATATTGTGCTGATGCCTCATTTAAGACTTGCACAGGCTTGAGAAATGAGTCAGTTAAAGTGGTGCACTGTGATGCATTTTGTACTTGACATTCACTACCATCGGGGGGCAGCAGATTGTAAATTTGGCCCGTAGTCTCACTACTGAAATAATTCTTATTCACTAGCCCAGTAGGTTTTTTTTTTTTTTTATCTTTTTTTTTTTTTGCTCAAGGTCAAGGATCCTGATTGTACTTACCAAACACATTACAAAAACAATATAAGAAACTGTATATTGTCATCTGTGTCATATTTTCTTTTGTGTATTTAGCATAGTTATTTTTCCTTGTGAATCTATAACACACAACCCACCAGTAAACGGCTGAATACACCATTATAACTCTTTTTTTTTTCTTGCATACAATTATCTGTGCTGTTTTCCACTCATCTATATCTCAGCAATTCAAGTATATCTTCAGGTGTTCAGCCCTATGTGAAAAAGCCCTAACTGTGTAGTGCTAGAACAAAAATAATCCAAAAATTAGGTGAATGTCTCTTGCATATGTAAAACAAAAAATACATCACAGCGGGTATTTTTTTTTTTTTTTTAGCAATAACCAACAATACATCATGTGGGTAAAAATGATCGATTTTTCTTTTATGCCAAAAATCATTAGGATACTTACCTGATTTTAACAGATGTTCAATAATAAATTACCACTATATCAAAAAGACTGAGGCCCTCTGTTGCCCAAGAGAAAGAAACTGGAAACAATTTAAAATAAGATTAATTTTCCATAACTAACATTAACAATAATAATAAATACTGTGACAAATGCATTGTTCATTGTTAGTTCAAGTTAGTTAATATATTCTCAAATTTTGTCATGACTTTAAAACACAGGCAATGACGTCGCCATACAAAAAAATACATTTATAATACAGTGCGAAGAAAATGTATTCTCAAATCTTGTCATTTGGTGACTTTAAAACACAGGCAATGACGTCGCCACACAAATAATACATTTATAACACAGTGCGAGGAAAAACCTCGTGGACTCCTCCTTCTCAAGTGAACTGTGCATGCGAACAGGTGAAGGGAGCAGCTCGCGAGAGGAGCGCTGCTGCTGCTTATGAGAGTCAGCTCACAGGTAAGAGTTAAATCTCGGCTGTCTAACTTTGTACTTTGATTCATTTACATGCACTTTTTACCGGTTGTGATCTTATTTTAAAAAGATTAACGGTTACAATCTCTTAGTAGGCTAAGTAGCGACTTTGGAAACTGGGCAGCCCTTAAATCACTTGAACTTCTTATTTGAAGTGCAATGCTGCACATTTTCTGTTGTTCCTTTGGTTTTAGTAATACGTTCATGTCGTGTGAGAGATGGAACTTTTTATCTAGCGTTTCAAGTGTTTACCATACCGACTGATTTATGAAAGACAGGTTCGTAGCATTTTTCATCTTTCTATGTCTGAAGTGCACAAACTCGTTTTGAAAACGCTTTCCCTTGGATTGAAAAAAGCAAGCTCAGATACAGAAGTTAAAGAGTGGCAAATCATTTGTCATGTGGGACTGTGGATGGAGGTCGGTCATCAGGATCAGTTTAAATACAGTGGCAATGAAAAAGAAAATGAGCAGACCTTCATGTTCTCTTGACATTTTCAAAAACACATTGCAGAAAGATGCAATAAAATGACATTCAAATTTGAAATCGACAGGACTGAACTACTACATAAATATCAAAGAATACTGTGTACTTAAGCTACATGCATAAATGACAATATACTAACTATAAAACATTTAATCATGTATATCTGGGGTCCCTGAGACCCCAAACATAAATAATGCATTTGCATACAGTATAGTTGATGCTTGTAAGCAGTGAATTTTGTTTTCTTATTGGTTGTCATAAGATGAAAAAAAACATGAGGTATGTAATTGATTGTATTAAATTGGCCTTGGAGTCTCAAACACTGAACAGAATTTTAGGGTTAAACTGTGAACTGAAATCTGTCCTTGAACTATTGGGACAATGTGTATTCTCCAGCTTATCACATTCGGAGACTTTCCATGTTCCCAAACATTTCCTCCATGCTTTATTCTGAATGTAAGAACAGCTCAATGGAGATAAGATAGCTGTCATCATTTACTCATTCTCATGTCATTTCCAAACCTGTTTTATTACGTCTGTGGGACAAAAAAGAAGATGTTTTGAGAAATGAGTTGAGTAGTTGAGTAACCACCACTGAGATGTATGTGAACGTTAATGGATAGCTTTCTCCAGGTTTTATAGACCTAGCTGACCTAATGGATAGCAATCCCACCCAGAACTTCCCTCTGAAACAGATACGCTTGAGATTAGTTTAAACCCATGTTTTGAAAATGCTAGATTACGTCTGAGCTCTGAAGACTCTGCAATAATTTCTCACAGATGTAGGAAAAGCTGTCAAAATGTGTCTCATGATAGCTCCGCTGGCCATTCATTCTCTCTGGAGCCTTATTTAAAATGTCAGTCCTGTGATTGTTGGGATTTTCGGGTTTTTGAAGCAGCCCATGAGCAGTCTCATCAGTCAGATGATGTATTCTTCACTGTCAGACATGATTAAATGATGATGGAATGAAGTTCTGCATGCATATAAAACATAAGAATTGGAAAATATATGCAGAACTTGAAGAATATTATATTTTCTGACTATAGTCACTTAAAGAAAAAAGTAATAAAAAAAGGGTGGGGGGGAGGATGTCATGGCCTAATGGTTAGAGAGTTTGACTCCTAACCCTAAGGTTGTGGGTTCGAGTCTCGGGCCGGCAGTAACACGACTGAGGTGCCCTTGAGCAAGGCACCGAACCCCCAACTGCTCCCCGGGCACCGCAGCATAAATGGCGGCCCGCTGCTCCGGGAGTGTGTTCACGGTGTGTGTGTGTTCACTGCTGTGTGTGTGCACTTTGGATGGGTTAAATGTAGAGCACGAATTCTGAGTATGGGTCACCATACTTGGCTGTATGTCACGTCACTCAATTAATTTCTGATCACTTGCAAATCAATCAGATCTTTATAACAGCAGTCTAGTTCCAGAAAATGCATATTATATCACTTATCACTCTATATCTCACAATAGTATGCATCAGTAAAATATTTATAAATGCTTTTAAATAGTTTGGGGTTAAAAACATAGTTTAATGCCATACAATGATGATTGAGAGACATAGATATATAAATAAATGAAGCTTAAAAGCCTGATGTATCATATTTGATACTCACATTCATGATTCTTCTAAAAAATGTCCAACAGTCCAGCTAACAGTCCAGTATAGTTCACCTTGAAATATTACTCACGATGTAAAAGTTATTCTTACATTTATATTTAAAGACATAAAACATTTAGCAGCAGAAAGACATTTTTAGAATCATGTTAGAAGGCCTTTTACCTGCTATAAAATATATAAAAATGTATAAAATATCAGTCAGTTGACAGAAAGCATGTAGAAGATTGTGTATAGCAAAGTTCTGATCATGTTTATAATTGAGAGGCCAATAGATATTTGCCTATTCAATAGGATAAAGTAGGCTTTATAGGGTTAACTGCAATTACAAATAATTAAATATTAACAAATTACAGTTTATTTGTTTAAATGATTACTTAATTTAACAATTATAGAAATTTTAATATTGAGAATGGTGGGATTCCACTTGCATTGGTATCAACAACCCTAGTTTAAATCAGTGTGGACTGTGGAGACTGGAGAGTAATGTAGCTCTCTCCAGCATTCTGACAGGAATGCAGGGAATTGTACAGTTCCGGAACGTCAGTCGTCACTCTACTGAACATTCTTGAATGACCCTCTCAGGAAGACATGGTCTTCTTCTCAATCTTACATTCTGTGGAAGTTCAAAGGTGATCATCAAGTGCAACATGAGGAATTCTTTAACATGTAATTGGTTCTTTGATCATGCGCTACTGTGTCTCCTCAGGACCCTGAGGCCTCAGGATTCTCCTCAACCTGCACGACCCAAATGAAAGGAACATACTGCTATACTGTTACATGAAGCCACAGCTTTGTATACATTAGGGATATTAGTTTTCTGGAATTTCCATAGTCCATTTTCATTTAATAATCTATTAATGATGTATAATTATTTATTAACTGTTAACATGAACATAAAAAACATGTACAGTACTTAAAGGATAGTTCACCCAAAAATTGAAAAGCCATGAAAAGCTGCTTCTTCTTTGGCACATTTTAGATATTTTGCACAGTTGTCCAGTGATTCCCTCTTACACTCAGCCAGCACTGACGTCAACGTTGCGATAATATCAAACATCAAACACTGTCAGACTGATTGATTCTTCGTAAATCAGGAATCTGCAACCTTTCAGGACATACACGAGGCAAAGTTGTAACTAACCTTTCAAAGATCAGCATGCTTTTTTGTTATAAGAGAAAGAACAGCTTTTGTATTGCGTTTATGAGTTGTTAAGCAATAACAACTCAGTTTTCCTGACCGCCAACAAATGGAACAATTTATGGGCCTATAGGAGTCATTTTAGGCATTGAAATATTATATTTGGTGATTATTCAATTTATAAGAATAATAACGTTCAATTACAATCAGGCATAATCAACCAAATTATTAACAAATTAGTTGATTGACTCTTGTTTACCTTAAATGTATTTTTGTTTGCGTTTAACGGAAAAGCGAAGTGTTAGGAAGTGCAATAGCTCTGTGACTGAATCTGAAAGTAAGCACAGGTTTTTAGTTTACTCTTGGCTACTGTTTGGTCTTACTCTGGAAAAGCCAAAGGAATGGACCTCACGTGAGCGCCCTCAGGTTGGTTAGAGATTAACCTTGGTGAAAGATGGTCTTTAGTTTAAACCAACCAAGCACAGAATACAGAGCCTGTCCTGAATTAATATTCAATATCCTTCTTACACCAAGTGATTATATATACATGTATTAGATGCCTGTATATTTTCACACAGCTAGACTTGGCAAGCAAAACGAAACGAAAAAAGCAGTCAAATCAGATAGATCTATGATTTCTTGTCCCCTACACACAACAATGATAAGTCTTTGTGTGTGAATGAGAGCATACCTTTATCTGCTATTTTGAAGAAGGCTGATTCTAAAGTCTCTTTCAGACTCTTTTTAGTAATGACGTGAACAGTATGTTCTTGTATGCTGTGAGCTGGATCTCATGAGGTTTAGATGTTTACATTGTAAACTAGGGCTGGGCGATATGGCCAAAAATATCTTGGTATTTTTTGGTTGAAATGTGATAAAGCCTACGGTAGCCTAGGCCTATCTCGGTATTTTCTACTTGTTCTATTTGGATGAAGAAAATAAAGAGATACATACATAGTGCAAGTAGGTTATGCTATCCATTATGTGCAAAAAGGGTCTAAAATCACATAATCTTGCATTGTAACATTACAATCTAAAGTCAAATATAATGTTTTATGATGTCTCTATTTCCAAGATATATCTCTCTGAAACCCACCAGTAACTCGTAGACTGAGATATCAGAAGTATGTTGTACCTGCCTTGTTCAGAGCAGTTGTCTCACATTTGCTGAGGGTTTTTATCTGACAGAAGAGCCCTCAGCAGCATATATCTATACATGTAATTTTCTGATAAGCCAAGGACTTAAAAGAAGAGTCAAATACTTCAGTTCATTCAGGTAATGCTGGCTTTGAAACATTTACTTCACTACAAAGTGAGTGAGTAAGTGAATGAATGAACACATTTTTCTTATGTTTCAATCAATAAGTTACCAGTGATAACCATCATCACCAAGCAACTATCTTAGGGAGTAGATGGTTGACCACATTTCACACCCATATGCGCCTGCTCATGAGTCACTCATCCTTATTGTGAGAATAATTTAGTAGTCTTTGTCTCCATGTGGTCAGGTTGGCCTTTGCGATGTTGCACATAAAGCCATTAAGCTTCTCATTACATGAGAAAGTTTCTGTCTCAGATATCCTGGCAGTCCATTGAATACTGAAGACCAACATCAGTTTAATCACTTTATTTAGTATATAACGAGTGTTTTAATATGTTATACATTAATATTCATCTCTGTAATATTTAATCTGTGTTAGTTTTAATGTAAACATGTTGAACTCTGTTTAACTCTGATTTAAATATGTTAACAAGATAACGCTATCTACTGTAGCTGACTGACAGATGAAGTTTTGAATAAATTGATTGTCTTGGAAGCATCAAACAAATCAGTTTTGCAAGGCATGCCATTGGATTACAACAAAAGTATGTTACATAACTTTTTATTATTTATTTTTTTATGGTCAGGCACAAGAAGAAAAAGTGATAATATATAATTGTTTGTTTATTTATTTAACCAAAAGTGAAAAAAAAATGCTAGCTGTTCAAATGGGCCAGCAAATGTATTTATATTAAATAAATAAAAGTTTGATTGATTGATTGCATTTCTTTGTTTTGTTTTTTATTTTATTATATTTTTTGGTCCAAAATGGCCTGAATGTGCACTTCAGTCTTAAGTATGTTCAGTAAATAACTAATGCTATTGGTGATAACATAATAACAAAATGCTGATAGTTCAGGAAGGCTCATCATGGGTAATGATTGCATCAAAATATAACCTAAATTTTAAGAAATACATAACTCCTCTAGGGAAATATAGTGTTTTTCTGTTTCCTTGCACCACAATCTTCAGTTCAGTTCAGCATCTCTTGCAAGTTTTTCCTTCTATTCAGAGTTGTATTGGAAGGGAAGAAGGTGTGTGTGGTCAGAGAAAGCCAAAGCATCACTGCCCTCCCCTCTGTACCCCTTAACCAGCTCAACGCCCCCCTAAAGAATGGTTCAGTGCATTCCGTCAGCCTGGAGACCGGCTCCCCCTTTCACACAGTGGCTTTCAGAGTGACAGCTGCATTTGAATAAGAATCGCTCTCCATTCACCCCATTGCTGCTCTTAAGGTGGGGGAACCGTTTTCCATCCACTCTGATTGGCTTAAGCAGGTCCTTCTGTTTTTGTCCGGAAAGGCCAGTTGTGCCTGTAAAAAAATATTTTTACACTTTTTGTACACACACCAGAATATCACACACACAACCAGCCTCTGCCTTTTTGTCCCTCCAAGGGAGCTTTTCTGAGAAATCCCTGTCCAGAGGATATTTATCAACTTATGAGCTTGCGTGAGTACTGCATGTTTCTTGTATTTTACACATAAAGATTTAGATAAAGAATCAGAGACTCTGCCATTTTTTGGTTGGTATGTACAGATGCAGGTGATGTGCAGGTAATGCTGGTATTATCTCTTGCATTGCCAGCCAGTTTTGGGTCTGTAAATCCTGTCTTCATCCTGTTATTCCCTTTATCTCTGTCTTGTGCTCTTTATCTAGGAGGCATCATCCCTTAGATTTTTCATTTAATGTCTCATATGACAGTAAATTCTTTTATTTCTGAATATGTGATCAAAATGATGTACTTTTTTTTTTTTTACTAAGAAATAATTGTAAATTACTTGTGCTCTTGTTGTATCAGGCTTTAAGTTATTTTTGTGGCTCTTTGCTTTGGATGTATTTGTGGATATCAGTGAAAAAAATTTGTTCACTGTAGTAGTTGAGTTAGTGTGAAAGGATTTCGTGGCAGTGAAATATTGTGTGGAAGCTGTGTGGGAAATGGAGACTGTTGTATTGTGTGGTGGAGCTGACCTGTCACTCCTCTCACCCACACACTGAAGAGCCTGCAGCCAGGGGCCCAGCGCTCCTCTCTTAAGATCACACTCATGCTCCCACCAGACAAAAGCTGGCTTCACTCTCACCTTATATGTTCAATATTAATTTGGTGAAATGCCTAGTTAAATTGCACTGCATGTTATATACTATAGTGCTCTTATATATATTTTTAAAGCAATGTATGATAAGTAATGTGTGAAAGTAATGTAATAATTTAATTATATTTATTAGTTAATGTTTATTTATTTTCATGTAGATTATTTTACTATATCTGACAGGTGTGTGCTTAGCCTCAGTCAGTACAGCATCACAAATGACCATTACGTTTTGATTGTATGTTTTTATAACTTAGATTGCTTTAATAAATTAATACTTTTAATATTTATCATTAATGTTAATAATTAATAAAATTGCTGCACTGACCTTAAATTCTGTTTTTAGGTTCTGTTTTTTTTTTCCATTGATTGTATAGTTAATATAAACAAATAGTTACATTTACTACAGAATATGAAACCATTAAAGAGCCTTTTAAACCATATTTGCAATTGTTTGTGTCCAGTGAATAATTAAATGTTGTGAAAATGAGAACCTTTGATATTCAAAAGCTGTAATAAACACATCATATCGCTATATTTTAATACTAAGAAAACATTTTTCACAGTCAGGTGTTGTTGTTTTAAGTTCAGATCATGTAAAATTCAATTTAAGGAATTATGAATCATATAAAATGCCTTGTTGTGAATGCACTATATGAATAACTTTAGCACCTGATGCTACATTTTGGTTGTGAGCTGAACCACTTTAACTTTTTTTCTTATTCTTCTTTACATTTCAGACTCCTGGAAATCAGCTGCCCATGAGTGTTTGATAACCCATGATGATGGCCAGATATTTCAGTGTTCTCCTTATGGGTGAGTCACATGTTATATTGAACAGATTTTTGCATATACTAGTTTTTGGTGGTCATATCTTTACCTTCCAGATGTCAGATAAAAAGCTTAAGGTGGGATCATAAAGTGACTGATGACAACACAGACAATCCCATGTGATTATCAAAATCTGACTCTCCAGTGAGGTGAGCGGGGATAAACTTCTTAAAGTGAAGTTCAAACGCACAGCCCCCCACCCAGGAGGTCTTTCACAGTAGCTCCCACAAGAGCCCTTTTCAACACTAAACAATCTAGATTTAAGCAAACAAAAACATAACCAACCTGTTACCCCTCTCCTTTAGCATCAGTGCCTGGCCTTTCTCTCTCTGAAAAGAAGTAATCAGAGACATTGTGTTTGGTTGTCCTTGTGTCCTTTGTGTTTCATAATGAAAGGTATATGCATTATGGAGAGGAAACCGTACACCTGCAGCAAACTCTGCTAAACAAGACAAGGAAAAGTTCTGTCAATTTTTGCACTACACTGAGAGATCACAAATCCCTTTAAATACCACCATAAACATGCAAACATACACATAAGAGTGAATTCCTAATTAGTTGTGCTGCTTTAGAGTTTAGCATTAGGTGCTGTTCACACAGAACATCTCAGTTACGTATGTAACCCTCGTTCCCTGAAGTAGGGAATGGAGACATTATGTCGACTGACATTAGGGGTCTCACACGGGAGCCCCAATCACCTCTGAGCTTTAGAAGAAAAGGCCAATGAGAATTGGTAAATGGAATTTGCATGCCAAGCCACTCCCCTGTACAAACGGGTATATAAGATGGCGGCGTGCATCCACTCATGTGCTGAGGAGCCTAGACACATCCCAGCATTCAGCGCAGTTCAAGGTTGTGGCATGAAGGACGTCCCTTTCAGTCAGTCATGTTCGGCATTACATCGACTGACGTTACGGGTCCTATGGAAAATGCCACAACCCGAACTGTTTTACATAATTTGAGGATACAAATGCTGACAGGCAAGTGTGTCAGAACAAATGTATCTCAAATCGTAACCTTCCCAATGCCCTGTAAGCCAGTTAAGCAGGCACACCATGGGTGCCAGAGTTTTCTTCAGCAATCGGGAGGGGGGGTGGAGAACAATGACACTATGTAAGGTCATGTGAAAAACTTGGAAATAAAGGAATCAAGTGGAACACGGTGGAATCCAACTGTGGCAGAAGCTGAGACATCAATGCCAGGTCCAGAGAGAAGAAGGCAACTCTGTACCAGATGCAGTAATAGACCTCTCCGCCAAGTCTGCAACTGCAGGGCAACGGAGGAACAACAAGCCGAAAACTGAACCTGCCTCCCGCAAATTACCTGACTTTACCCGACACACAGGAGAACAGGGGCTCCACCTGAAGATTATAGAATCTTGCAGAGGTGTTAGGTGTCACCCAACTCGCAGCCCTACAGATGACAGATGCAAGAGAGGCGCCATGTGCCAACACCCAGGAGGAGGCAACACTCTGAGTGGAATGAGCCCTGCCTCCCAGGGGGCACGGATCACCTTGGGACTGGTACACCAAGGTGATGTCATCCACCAACCAATGAGCCAACCTCTGTTTGGAGAAAGCCATCCCCTTCTGCTGTCGTCCAAAGCAGAAAAAGACAAAGCAGACATAAGGCGCCCCAGCCCATCCTGGAGGCATCTGTGCAACACCTCTCGACACTTGAAGAGGTGGCGACAACCCGGGGTAACGCCAACAGGAAGAGTCCCATGGAGCCATGCCCATCTCGTGATCTGGCCGTGCAACAAATGCTGAAACAGTCTCATACGTAACAGGCTGAGCGGCGTAACTGCAGTAGTGGCTGCCATATGCCCCAGGAGCCTCTTAAATAGTTTTAGAGGGACCGCTGTCTTGCCCATGGACAAATTCAGGCAGTTCAGAACTGACTGCTCACGCTCGTTCGTGAGACGTGCTGTCATGTTAACTGAATCCAGTTCCATAATGAGAAAAGAGATGCTCTGCACAGGGAAGAGCTTGCTCTTCTCCCAATTGACCCGAAGCCCCAGATGGCTGAGGTGCTGAAGCACTAGATCCCTGTGCTCGCACAACAGATCTCGCAAGTGAGCTTATATAAGCCAGTCGTCGAGATAGTTTGGTTCAGGATCCGGATGCCCTTCTCCCAAAGTAGGGACAGGGCACCCTCCGCCAATTTCATAAAAATGCGGGGAGACAGGGACAGCCCGAAGGGGAGGACTTTGTAAGGTAATCCAAAGAAATGTCTGTGTCGAGGCAGAATCGAGACCTGAAAGTACTCTTACTTCAGGTCAATAGCTGCAAACCAATCCTGGGGTCAAAAGCAAGAAAGAATGCGCTTCTGCGTCGACATCTTGAATGGAAGCCTGTGTAGGGACCGGTTGAAGACTCGTAGATCTAGGATCAGCCGTAACCCACCGCTCTTCTTGGGTACGATGAAATGGGGACTGTAGAAACCCGAATTCATGTTGGCTGGAGGGACAGGCTCTATTGCGTCCTTCGCCAAGAGGACCGCAATCTCTGCACGCATCTTGTCCATTGGGACAGATGTAAAAGGATATCCCTGAACCTGGGAGAACGCCTGGCGAACTGAATCGGGTAGCCGCATTAGACCGTCTGGATAAGCCATCAAGGTGGGCTGGGCAGCGCTAACCATGCTCCCAGCCTCTGTACAAGCGGAATCAACAGAGCAGTTACCGACATACCCGTGGTGGGGCAGCTGTGGGAAGAAGGGCACCCACCTTCTCAATAAAAGAGCAATTTCCTTCATTTCAGGGCTCTGATTGTGAGCGACGCGCTGCTTCCTCATGCTCAGACTCGGGGCATGAATTCACCTCTCAACACCTTGGAGTTGCAGGATGTACGGGGGAGTGGCTTGGCATGCAAATTCCACTCGCCAATTCTCATTGGCCCTTTCTTCTTGGGCTCAGAGGTGATTGGGCAAAAAACATTTTGTGCAAAAAAAAAAAACCCTAAGATATTGGCATTCATTTAGTGCAAACATGCTTCCTTTTAGGTTAATTACACTCATATATAATTAGATAGGCTAACAGTTTTAACACATGCTTCTGACACATGTTCATGCAGAGGATGCACATTTAAATCCAGTCTCTTTGACTCTCTACTAGTATATGCATTGAATTAAAAGAGAGAGTGAAAACTGAACAAGACGTAGAGAAGTGGAGAATAAGAGTGGAGAGCAGAATTTCATTATCGAGGGTGCTTGACTGAGAATGGAATGAGAGCAGTGCTAAGGATGGTCATTAGTTTTGACATTTGAGGGAGAGGGGGATCAACACGCTCAGTTTGGCCCATTATTCTCATTGTAGCACAGCACAATTATCAGTGCATTTATTATTTTATCAGGATCCTTATAGTGTATGCTGAATCATCAGTTATTAGATGACTAAATGTATATTCCCTGTTGAAAGTACTTCACTTAAAAGATTAAATGACTTGGATTTGAATGGATGGAAAATGGAAAAACACTGCAATATTGGCACTGTTCCAAACCGTAGTGAGCTGCCTACCCAGATGGCATGTTTAGACATCATATTGTAGGTTCTGAACAGTAAAATGATGCTGCTTTAGTTGGAGCCATAGCCATGTGGGCAGCACTCCAATATATAGTGCGGCTGTGCCTTATAGGTGACCCAAAATGAAGTTTTGAGCTGCGTCCAAAATTTCATTCTGTATGAGAAAGTGCACAAGCTTTTCAGCTTTTAAAAAAAGTATTCCATATAGTATGAATGTATTTAGTCTAAATGTAATCCAGACTTAATACATTTTGTTTTAGGCTACTATAGTGAAGTATGCACTTGAGGATTTGAGTTCCTTTCCTGGTCTTTTGAATTGTAAGCATTAGCCAAGTCCCTCTCATGTTCTTTTTACCTGGAATATGTGTGATATGAAGATATTATCTGCATTGTTTTGCCTTTTGACTCAGAAAGCTGTGTTAAAGGTTCAGCCAGAATTTAGAGCATGAGAGGAATGTTTTGGGAATGATAACAGTCTCAGGTGTGTGATTTCCATATGTGGCTTTTTAAAAGGCGTTTTAAGTAGTGGCTGGAAAGTGGGGATCAATGAAGGACTGTTAAACAAGCCTCCAGTAGACTCTTATGGTTTACCTGTGGAGCCTATTTAAAGGAATCACCCAAAAATGAAAATTCTGTCATTAATTACTGACCTTCATGTCATTCCAAACCCAGTATTTTTGGAACACAAATTAAGATATTTTTTAATGAAATCTGATAACTTTCTGACCCTCCATAGACAGAAAAATAAAAACAACAACAAACAACCCCAAAAAATATAAAAAACACAACATAAAAATATTTTCGCTAAAACACACACAAATAACATCAGCACACCAGATAAAGGTTGCCTGGTTACATTTACATTTATGCATTTAGCAGACACTTTTATCCAAAGCAACTTACAGTGCACATTCAGGCTAACATTTTTTTTACCTAACATGTGTCCCCTGGGAATCAAACCAACAACCTTTTGCACTGATAATGCAATGCTCTACCACTGAGCCACAGGAACTCTACCACTGAGCCACTAGCTGTGGCCACATATGGGTTAACATTTGTATGATGTGTTGATTGTGTGAATAGGATGCATTTCATAAAAGATCTGACAACCTTGGGGTTTGGGCCATACAAATTACAGGAGTTCCCCAGGAGAAATAACAAAATGGGAGGGAGCAGTAGATGGGTTTGAAATATGGGAGACTCCCTGAACAGGGAGTGTTGACAGGTATGGACATAATATCATCATCATTTTATATATATATAAAAATTGGTGTAACAACCAATCACATTTATTTTTTTTTAATTATCAAATGTGATTCTAAAAAAAAAAAAAAAAAAAAATCTTTTTTTAAAAAGATTAATTTGTAATCTGGATGGCATGTTGCAGGCAATTATAAAAAGCTGAATGAGAGGAAGTTTGTTTATTTGCTTGTTTCCTTTATTCCATTTAGGCCAAAGGTACGCTATAAATTTATAACGGAAGATGAACACCTGAACAAGTTTACCCACTGTTTCCCAGGAATTCAAATGCTAATCATCACAGATAACATGGTTATCATGGTTTTACAGTATTTTCTTCTGGCACATAATCAAATGTGGGCTCTGTGCCGACTTTACTCTCTGTACTTGATGTAGGTCAGTGAGACTGTTTGTTAATGATTGTACAAGGAATATGATCAAGGTGTGTGAGCGTGTGCCATTGTAATGGAATGTCTTACAGCATGTGTACTTTGTGAACTCTGGCCTATTTTGGGATAAACTGAATATAGACTTAATCTATAGGTCTGCCAGGTTTAGGGTGCATTGTTTAAGCCTGCTTTATATCAGTTCGATCTGGATATGGGGGAATAATCTAGTTATGATCTGTCAAGTTTTCAATTGTGATTGTTTGATATAAACAACAATAGCTGCCTTGCTTTGTCTGTACCTGCAAGTTCACTATCTGATTTTTTTTGACATTCCATTTCAGGGTTTGTCTATGCTAGACCACCTTTTATTCCTGAATCACAATGCATAAGTCCACTTATTAATTTAGGCATCATAACTTTATAATATACAGTATGGAAAATACATATTCATATTGAGCACAAATAAATATCTAATACTGACCAATAACTGTTAAAAAGTTAAAAAATCTCTAATATGGTCTGAAAACTGAAATAGCACTAATATGTCAAGCATCCCTAGTCTAAGCGCTTATATAAGTCATAAGCATAGTCAGATTGTTTGGAGACACAGGGCTCCAAACTGCCACTAAAACGGTCGCATAAACCAAAAATATTAAATTGTGAGTGAAGTTTTTGCTGAGGTTGCCCCTGGCGATAAGGCATATGTATTTATAAGAGAGCCTACAGTACAACTTACTGAAATGTCGCATGTAAAAGCTCATTCAGTGTTTTAAACATGTAAAGCTTGTAAACATTGCAACGTAATATACATTTACCTCAGAATAACCGTTTGGTGTCCATAAGCTCGTCGGTAAGCTAGAAAAATAACTATAAAGAGGAACATTTTGCTATATTTATGCACTATTTCATTTGAATATTTTTACTTAACCTGTTGTCTACATGACTCCTCCTATAAAACTGCATTTTACTAATTAAGAACAACAGACTGAAAGTGTGAAAGACATACACTCTTAAAAAGAACCAGTTTTTGGTCCCACAAAGAACCATTCAGTCAAAGGTTCTTTAAAGAACTATCTCTTTCTCAACTTTTTATAATCTTTCGCCACAAAGAACCTTTTGTGGAAAGTAAAGGTTCTTCAGATGTTAAAGATTTTTTATGAAACCATTTAGACAAAAAAGGTTCTTCTATGGCATCATGAAGCACCTTTATTTTTAAGAGTGTATGGCAACATTTACAGGATGTATTGAGGAGGAGCCCAAACTACACTCAGTGACCATGTAATGCTTATGGTCCACGATATTGGTACAGACTCTGTGTAATAAACAGTGCGGTATTGTATATTTCAAGTTGGAAAAGACATTTAGTTCCACTTTAAGTGAACCTTAGTTCCCAGGTCATTGACAAGATGGATTAAAATGCTGATAAAGTAAAGAAAAGATGAGACATAAACACATGACAGTATGATTGAAATGTAAAATAATAATAATAATAATAATAATAATAATAAAATAATGAAAAAAATAAAACATTTATTCTGTGACACCTAAAAAAATTATTTGGTGCCTACATTTTTTTTTCTTATAGGAGCCAATGGCTCCTTACTCAATTTTTTTGTCTGGAGCCCTGAAAAACATTAGTCTCTTATGCCATGGTCTCAGCTTCCTCATGACATGCAGTTCAGCACATGTGGTGGCTTGTTGTCGAATGTTTGTAGAATGCCATTCCTTAGCTACAGATGGGCATTTTGTAAGACCAGTGTGAGATACTTTTACACCTGGAATTTTTCTCTTAATGAATGACATTTTCCTGGCTTGGCATTTCTTTACTATCGTCACTTTGCATATGCTCATCTGCCTCTGGAACCGGAGACACTGTTGTTGTGTCTTCAGCCAGATGTTTAGTTTGTATCTGTGTGTGTTGTAAATGTGGCATGTAGGTAAGAGGGTGTGCGGTAGCTTATGTAGTTCGTGGGTGTGTTAGAGAATGCAGGGGCAAGCACCCATGTGCCTCCCTCAACATAAAAAATGATTGATGTGATCTTGTTTATAACAAGTTCTATTCTGGCATTTATTGGTTTGTTCATTTACTTATTATAAATCATATATTAAATAAATATTTGTGCATAAATAAATGAGCAATATCACATAAGTAGCAGTGTGATATGGCTGTATATACAGCCATATTGAGAAACTGTGTGTACTCATGATGATTAGTTACATTATTCCGTTATCAAAAAAGGTTTATGGCCCTTTCACACGCGACGCGGCAAGCAGTGGAATAGCTGCATGGCTGCCGCTTTCTCTCGTAGTGAAAGTGTTTTGTGCAGTTGCAGGCAGTGCAAACAAACATTGACTAGAGTGCCCGCGATCAGCTCAGATGGCCGCGTCAGAGCTGTAATGCGCCCCATACGTGTACAGTAAAGGTGTAACAGATGCATGATGGCACACATGAAATCAGACCGATGTTCTGTCAATTTGTGCTACCTCCCATTAAAACAGCGGGTAGTACAATTCGACAACGAAAAATGCTACCTGTAAAATTATGGTTTATAAACGTCTACACCTACCACAACCCTAAACCTACCCTTACAGTAATACAAATTCAGTAATTACAGTATGTGTTATATTTGCAGTTGTGGCTAGAAGGGATACAGCTACAGGAAACCAACAATAAATCATTTTTCTATCTATTAGATTGTGTTTTATTAAAGTCTACACCTACCCCAACCCTAAACCTACCCTTACAGTAATGCAGATACATTAAATGTTGTTCAGCTTCAGAAAAAGGACACAATATTGATGTGCGCATGCACAGTAAACCCTAGTGTCACAGTCCTCCTACTGTGGTGGAGACGAAGGAGTGCGGAGGCAAAGAGGATTAACATGAAATAGTATTTTATTAGACAAACTCACACGTAGGACGGGGGTTGATGTTCAATACCGGACAAACACTAACAGAAAAGACTGGGGCTTTTAAACACAGGATAACGAGGGACTAAGGAGACACACGTGGGACCAATTGAAATTAAACATGGGAAACACCTTGGATGAAATGATTAAACATGAGGAGCAAAACACAGACAAAACATGGAACAGAGTCTGACATAACGCCCTCCTCTGGAAGGTGTGTCCTCGCGCCGTATAACATCAGGACAAGCACAGGACAGTGGGACTCCAGAGTGGTACCCGTTCGGGGTGCCATGGCGGAGCAGAAGACTCAGGAGGCCATGGCAGAGCTGGAGACTCTGGAGGCCATGGCAGAGCTGCCTCCGAGGCCGCGGCCCCATCCCCCGCCCCTACAACTGGAACCCTAGTACCCCAAACCCCCACCCCCCCAAAAAAAATACTTGGAAATTTACTGGGCTGTTCTTGGGGCCTGGAGCCCATCCTGGACTTAACTCGGGAATGGGAGCCCATCCTGGGCTTTGCTCTGGGGCTGGGCCGACACTGGAGCGAACTCTGGAAGGTGCTTTTGAGGAGCCGGCACTGGAGGCCGCTTTTGAGGAGCAGGCACTGGAGTGAGCTTTGGGACTGGCAGGCTTGGCATATTAATGTCCCGTTGGCTTGCCATATTAGCGTCCTGTTGACTTGGGTGAGCTGCGGACGGTGGTGGGCTTGGGTGAGGGTGTGATGCCTCTGGGATGGCGGAGAAGAGACGGGATCCGTGATAAACCGTGCCAGGTTGATGTAATCGGGCAGGGTCCACCTGGACCCTCCCAGCAGCATCCACTGAGCAATCCCGTCATCCAAGCCCCCCCAGAAGCAGTCAACCAGAGTCCACCAGTCAAGGGAGACCTACTCTGAGCAGATGAAGAACTCCTGGATGTACTCATCTAGGGGATGTAGATTAACATGAAATGGTATTTTATTAGACATAAACTCACACATAAACTTCCGGTTGACGGCTGATTAGTATGGTGGATTAGTCTTTGAGCTCCTCAAAGTTGGGTTGTACTTCCCCTGAAATTCAAATTGATTGCTTTTGAAATAGACAAATTTTGTCTGAAAATATGCCAGGGGGAGGCAAGAGAGGGCCTAGGAAAATGCAAGGAGATAAAGAACAGCTGAATTTTGAACAAGACGAAGCACATGCGAACGCCGAAATAGAAGATGGCGACGGCGAGGCATCAACGCAGACCCTACATGAAACTATGCTAAGTATTAGCAAACAGATAAGTGGCCTACGGACGGAGCTGAAATCGGATCTGGATGCATTCAAAGCAGACATGAAACAAGAGATGAATACTCTTAAACATGACATCAACCAACAACTAACAGTGACAAAGCTAGCAGTGCAGGAACAGAGTGAAAAACTCGAAGAAGCTCAGAATTGCATAGGAGGACTTGAGACTTGGTCAACAGCAAGCTAACGACGCGCTCAAACAATTACTAAAGGAGCAAAAGAAGATGTTGGACAAGATTAACGACCTGGAATCAAGGGGGAGAAGGAATAATTTGAGAATTTACGGGGTCCGCGAAGGAGAAGAGGGAAACTCCACAACGACCTTCGTTGAAAACCTACTTTGAAGTGAAAAGTTGATCAGCGAGGGTACTGACCCGCAAATACAACGAGCTCATCGCTCCCTTCGCCCCAAACCCACCGCGGATGCCCCCCCACGATCCATCATCGTGAACTTTCTTGAATTTAAGATCAAGGAGACTGTACTGAAAAATGCGTGGCAGAAAAAGATACTCATACAAGATAAGCCCGTAGCGTTTGACCATGACTATAGCATGGCAGTGGTGCAACAGCGCCGAGCTTATAAACATATTAAGAGCGCGCTAAAGGCCAAAGGCATCCGATTTCAATCACCTTTCACCAACCTTCGAATCCATTGGGACACGGCCCCATGGTTGTACCACACCCCGGCGGAGGCTCTATGTGAGATGAGAAATCAGGGAATCGAGGTGGAAGAACACCCGGATTTCGGAGGCTGTCCTGCTGGATCAGCTGGAGAGCGCATCACCATGGCAACCCGCCCCTCGCCACAGAGACAAGGAAACTATCAAATGCGTACGCGATCGACTACAGGAGTTTCAACGTTCCCCGCCCTAACAAAAATTTGGGCATGTCCTACAGGTGGTTTTCATTTGTTTATTTTGGGACCAAACTCACACATAGGACAGGGGTTGACATTCAATACCGGACAAACACTAACAGAAAGGACTGGGGCTTTTAAACACAGGATAACGAGGGACTTGTGCAAGTTGTTTCAAGCCAAATAAAAATATTGTGGAAACACAACAAATATGAGAAAGCATATTACAGAATATGCTTAAGTCTGTATTAATTTACTACAAGTATGCTGCTACAGGCACGTTTAATTTCCTATTGGTTCTTTGTAACCTTGTTGTTGACTTGCCAAATCACTTCCATTTGTTTCATTAACAAAATCTTGGAAGTAAATTCCTTATGGATCATTCCAGATACTCTGCTTTAATAGTCAGACAGTGAGAAAAAATTAAATCTGTATTAAAACAAAAGATGCACTGATAATCGTTTTATCATCGCATCGCAGCCCTCTGAATCATTATCAAATCGAAACATGAGGATTCCCACCCCTATCACCGATTTCGATCTTTTAAAAGCCTTCTTTTTGTCATGTAGAATTATTTGTAGTGATGATCCAATCAAGATTTTTAGACATTTGTTCAGGGCCTGAATTTCATTTTTTTAAAATGAATTCCCCTCTTAGGTGACTCTTGTGAGAGGGGATTTTTTATTTTTATTTGAGGGGTGGAGGGGAGCATTTTTTTAAACATTTTTCAAAAATATATATTTATCTCACTTAAATGTCAGTGCGCATGCAGTCCATGTGTGGTACGTAAGCAGTGCAGAAGCAGCAGGTGCTCACACAGGAGTCTGCAACTGATCCGTGGCTGTTTACTACAAACACAACATTTATCCATTATTTTGATTTCTAATCCAAACATTGTTACTTAAAATGCTTTTTCAGCGTTGATTCTTTTTTAAACAGTACAGTAATACAGTAATCTTTCATAGAGGTGTTTAAATGCAATAAATATAAGAAGCACATTATTATATGCTTTTTACTTTGCCATTTACTTTTAGATTTATATATTAAGAAGCTCAAGCAAATATTTAAACTACTTTTCTTACGTTTATCACAAACATTCTAAAATAAAACTTACCAAGGACAGAAACAGTCAGCTCTACTGCCTTTTCATTTGCATTTAAATCTTTATTACAAGCAATCCTGTGGTTCATAAAGAACTTTGTTTTCCTACCTCCACGAGTGCCATCTATCATTAAAGGAAAAGTGCTCTTTTCCTTTAAACCTAGCCAAAAAGCCATGTGTTGCCTGTGAAACATAATTATATGCATTTATGGTGTAATTACATTTTCGTGTCAATCCATGTTCATATTTACCACAAACAATGCGCTATTACTTTAATTCAGTGCTTGCAGTGCAGCAAAAATAGACTTCGTTCAAAAACGATCTATGCACTGCTGCAGAACGCACTGTCGGACCTCAACCGTGTGCAGTGTGAATGCTTTATTAATCCGTTAACATGAGCGCAGAAAAAATGCACCGCATACGCACTGCAAACAGAGTATGGGTGAACCTGGAGTTATGTGTGTGCGCTGCGAGTGTGCATGAGTGCACAGTCTCCAGGAGAGCGGGTAAGTGCTGAATGGTTTAAACATTGGAATTGGAATTAAAAATAAATGCAGTTTATAAATTTTAGTGACGATGCGACACTGCCTCAATTGCGCAAGTGACAATTCCTGTGCTAGTGCAGATGTGATGTGATTTGAATCCATTTGCACATTTTGAGAGAGAAAGAGAGAGTGCATGGTGATTCACGCTGTTTGTGAAATTATGTCTCACAGAAAGTTTTCAAATTACTTTAAGAGTTATTTAATGAAGAAATATGAATTGTACTTCACCTTCACATTATAATTATTTTATCTGCGCCAGACAGAGACTGAGACGGTGCCACTGCATGTCATGCCAAACCTCTCACGGCAGGCGCGTCATCAGCTTGAGTTTGTTTTTTTGAGATCAACCTTTATTCCACATCCCAAAGCGATTATCGGCCAATAGTGATCGGTAGCCAATCAATCGGAGCACCCCTACTGCATATACAGTCATTTCGCACATCTACGAGTGCAATATTGCATTTAAACAACATTTCGATGGCACAAGTGTGTAAATAAATAAGAGACAGCAACAGAGTGTCTTTAAAAACTCTCTTTTGTGCAGAACTACTTCCTTCCACCACAGATTCAAATCTGGGTTTGACAGTTTAATTAAAAAAATTATAGTGTATTTAGGCATCCACCGTGACACTCGCTGTGAGAAATACTGCAAGCGGAATGATACAAACAGTTCTGTTATCACTCTAATATCACACTGCTGGAAAAGGCTCTCAGCCAATCAGATTAATGAAACAGAAAGAATTGTTGTATAAATATATATAAATAATATGTATTGTTTACTTTATTAAATTGCAAGAAAATTATTTATTTTCTCCAGTGTGGCCTTAAACTATTAGATCACAGTTTGTTTTTTTATGTCTTTAATTCTAGGTAATTGGTCTACTGAAATATTTAAGAGGGAATAATCCACTACATGTACAGATATCATCAGTTTTTCTATAGGTGATGCCTATTTATCTCTCTTTCCCTCTATCAGTCTTTTCCACATTTGTGCCGACACTTTGAAGGAGAAAAAGAATGTGTAGAGGCTCAATGACAGACTATGGCAAAACAGTCAAAACCTATTCTTGCCTACCACTCAAATCCACAAACACACACTCTTGCAGTCACGTTTTTGCCCTTGCTAGTCAGAACATGAGAAGTCATGAAGAAAAAGTGTTAAATGCATCCTTTACCTCAGAGAGTCTGTTATGAGGGATGCAGCAGCGTCAATTCTTGTAAGGCAGAAATCTCTTTGTAGAGAAATGGTATTTTCTGGTGTGTTTGACCTGTAAAGACTGAAGCACACTCTGTGCTTATGAAAGTTCCTCAGACGCCTGTCCTGTAATTAGCAACCTGAACTCTCAACAGATTGCCTTTGAAATACCCCCATCTACTTAGAAAACTAGTGAGATTGTGAACGAAAGGTATATGCGGATATATTTTTTTTTTTGTTCACAGGAATCCCCAGCTGTCACTCTTACGAATATAATAAACAAACAAACATAGAGGTCAACATTCCCTTGAGAGATGTAATTATAAACTCTATTGGTTATGCTATTAGAGCTTATGCTAGACCTGTAGAGAAATCTATTAAATAAAAAAATTACAGTGTATATGTATATAATGTGTTTTATAAAACGTTTATATTTTATTAAACATTTTATACATATGTATATATATTTTTTTATATTAAAATTTGATTGAGTCCTGGTGGTTTTCAGATATTTAGCATGCATATGGGTTAACTTTGGCTGGGTTAAATACAGAGCACGAATTCTGAGTATGGGTCACCATACTTGGTTGTATGTCGTGTCACTTCACTTTTTTACTTTAAAAAATATAGCACAACTGTTTACCAAGGGAGAGTCTGATGTGTGCAGACACACATTCCAAAGATCAGGACCTTTATTCCTTCATTATGTGGAATTTTACAGTACGTGAGTTAACCGTAAAGCCTTTCAATGCTCTCACACACTGTTTAGCACCTTGACGCAATCAAATGGAATTTATGGTGCTTGTTTTCGTTTTTTTAGATGGGGCCAGGTTTTGATACTGTTATGAACTTTGTAGGCTTATCTGCACTCTTGTGCAAAGAACAGTGTTGGGTAATTGAATGATTTACTGATTATATGCCTAGTGATATATTAAAGTATCGCCCAGCGATATATTAAACAGATAAATAAAACTTTACCTGCATACATACAGTACACATAAAGCAATACAGCCAATCTCGGTTGTGTGATTATACAGTATCATTGCAAAATCGAAACTATATTATCTCCAGCTTGTTTTGTCAAAAAAGTTTAAACAATAGAGCCCAGCTCCAATCTGCTAAATGTGACTATAATGGGGATATTAGGATATTATAAACACCAACATCATGGTTTTTTGTAAAGCTGCTTTCAAACAATGTGTATTGTGAAAGCACTAGCCTATGTAAATTAATTGGATGACTTCATCTTCTGTGTATTTGTATTTTATAGTATTTTATTTTAAAGTCAAATGGTATATTCCTGTAAATCAGGGGTCTCCAACCCTGCTTCTGGAGAGCTACTGTCCTGAAGATTTCAGCTCCAACCCCAATTAAACACACCTGAACCAGCTAATCAAGGTGTTCAGGGCTACTTGATAATTACAGACAGCTGTGTTGGAGCAGGGTTGGAACTGAAGTCTGCAGGATGGTAGCTCTCCAGGAGCAGGGTTGGAGATCCCTGCTTTAAATTTATTCAAATAATTTGTAGAGATGGACCAATATTGTGGTGGCTACTAATACATTAATTATTTTTGTTGCCAGGGTTCTGTCACTTCAGTCTAGCATTATTCATGATTTTGTGACAGAGTCCTGATACTCCCGTCATGTCCTGTTTTTGTGTGAGTGCGTGGCTTTGAGTGTGCTCGAGCCGTGCGCTCTCATCTGCTTGCCCTGTTTCCTTGTTTCATGTTGGAGCATGGTGTTCGGATCCCAGGTCTCATGTCTTACTCATACGGCCATACTCTGGCCGTATGCTCTTCTGTCCACGTGGATTGTGTTGAATAAAGATTTCCATTGATGTTGTTCGGCTGTGTGCTTTACTGTTGTCTTGTGCTGTTGCCCGCAGCTTGTGTTTTTGGCTATGTGCTTTCATATCATGTTTTGTCTTATGCTGTGTAGCAGGCAGCGTGTGTTTTTCACTGGCTGCGTGCTTTCTTGTTGTCATTTTTTGTGTGAACTCATGGCTTATGAGTGTTCTCATTAGCTGCGTCTTGTTTTGTTCAAGCACATGGCTTGTGATTGTCTTTCTTGCCATGTGCTTGTTTCCATGTTTTTTGTTAACACATGCCATTTGTTTGTTTTCTGTGTGCCATGTGCTCTCGTGTCAGTTGTCTTGACCCCACCCATCTTGTTACCTGATCAGTGGTCCTCCTGTCCTCCCTGTGTTTCCCCCGCATTACCCTCCTTATTTGCTCCCTATTTATTCTCCTTGTGACTGCAATCCTGTGCCAGTTTTTTGTTGTATGTAACCTGGATGTGTCCTGTCTTGCCTTGCCAAGCTTTGTTTTGTTGCCAGCTGTGTTTTTCCCCCAGGGGGTAGTTTTTGTTATTAGTGAAAGCCCTATTTCCTCCTGCAATTGAGTCCTTGCCTCACCCCTGCACACTAATATGACATTTGTGACCCTGGACCACAAAACCAGTCACAAGTTTCAATTAGAGATTTATACTTCGTTTGTTAGGTGAATAAAGATTTCCATTGATGTATGGTTTGTTAGGGCAATATTTGGCCGAGATGCAACTATTTGAAAATTTGGAATCTGAGAGTGCAAAAAAATAAAAAATATTGAGAAAATTACCTTTAAAGTTGTCCAGATGAAGTTCTTAGCATATTTCTAATCAAAAGTTAAGTTTTGATATATCTACAGTAGGAAATTTAAAAAATATCTTCATGGAACAAGATCTTTACTTAATATCCTAATGAATTTTGGCATAAAAGAAAAATCAATCATTTTGACCCATACAATGTATTGTTGGCTATTGCTAAAAAATATACCCCAGCGACTAAAGACTGGTTTTGTGGTCCAAGGTCACATTTGTGTATGTCTGAGAACTGATAAATGTCTGATATTAAAATTCCACTCAGATTTTTCTAAATAAATAAAAAATACAACATTAAAAACTAAAACTGATCATTTTAAATGCTGCAAGAGATTTTAGACATCACAGTATTATTACTGGTGTTTTTGAATATTAATGTTATGAGAGCGATGATGGTTATTTACTGTAAATATTAATATAGAGAAAATATACAATATTACTCTAACAGTAATTGAGATTTTTCTGGCTGTGTAGCATTGATATAATATCAGCATCAGAAATATACTCATATCCATCCACTCATAGTCATCTTCTGCTTTCACTGTGTCCACTCTTGTTTCTTCATTTGCTCATTCTCTTATTGTTCTGTTTTGAGATGATAGCATTATTATTCAGAGTCAGCGGTGTGTTAAAGAAAAATTGCACTGAGGGGCCCAAAGATTGACCAGGACATTGGTTTTCCAAAAGGCTTCTAGCCCCAGACTGCCGAGACCTGTCTGTTGTAATGATAAAGCAATGATAAAGAGGTCAAACACATTGAGGTGTACGGTCACATGATTATCGCCATTCTCCACCTGCCACATCCTAACCCATTATGAGCTGGTATATTTTGAGGGTGCGGTTACATGCTAGTCCTCTGTAATGATAGTTCCACAAAATTAGAGATGAATGTTCGAAATCCATGTAAGACCTCCCACACATCTGGATTTGACAATGTCTGATAACCCTATGATGAACTCTGGATTTTGAAAGGCAAAAGCAGTGCATTTTGAGCTCTCCCTTTGCAGAGGTAACCATGTGGAACAAAGCCAGTTATTTTCCTGACTCAATGAGAAACTAAACCCTCAGTCTTTGATTCTGCCGCCTGGGTGGGACCATGAGCCCCATGAGGTCATCAAACAGAAGCCGCACTGCTTGTATGCAGTGCCATCCAATCATTGGCTGTCATGAGGAAAGAAAACTGTGCCATGGGTCAGGAAAAACTGATGCATGACTTTTTTACATTATCTTGATGTGGATCAATTGCATTCACTACTTCCTTAGAAGGTGCATTCCAGTCACACAACTGTGGGTTATTTGGTCATCTTAACTAAAATATGTAGTGAATAATGTATATGTGAATATGTCCAAAAGGCACTTAAGGAGTATATGAAGAGTTCCAATGCAAAACCCTCTAAAAGCCATATTGGTCAAAAATAAGATACCGATACTGAGTGAATGCTCTCCACACATAGTATATATTCATCAAGTACTTTCACTTCAAATGCACTAAATCCCAGCCTCAACCCATTCAGAAGTACCAGTACTTACATAGAAACCTATACATAGTAGCCAGAAAGAAATGCTAATTTTAAAGAAAAAAGATTTTGCATCTGAACTCTTCATATGTATAAGAAGTCACTTCACAGCAAGTGGAAAATAAAATTTACCCACAAGTCATTGTGCACCACCTGCAAAAGTTTACTTACCTGTGTCAAGTGAAAAAATAAAGTCTGTAGGAAGAAGTAAACACTGCTTTGGGACTCTGTGAATCAAAATACACAGCTAATGACAGACATGTCCTGTCTGTGTTCTCTAAAGTTCTTCCAGTTGTGGCTCAGGAGCTGCCCTCTGCCCCACATGGCTGCATGGAAGGCAGCTGTTATCCAGCAACAGGAAACCTTCTGATTGGCCGAGCTATTAACCTGACTGCCACCTCCACCTGTGGCCTGGAGGGGCCTGAGCAGTACTGCATTGTCAGTCATCTGCAGGTAAAGCCAACATTATTCCTGAACCATTCTTTCTCTTTCATATAGACACAGAAACATGATCTCATGCTGTGTAAACCATGCTCTCTGTTCCTGCATGTATGGCCTTGCCCTGTGCTCACGGAAATTATTTGTCATATGAAGATTGATGTGCTAGTGCACACAGCCCCTTTAGAAGTTTTTTTTTTTTTTTTAAATGAAAGGTAAATTTGTGCAAATTAAAACTTACCATACATCAAAATATCATTGCACTGATTTTAGTTCAACACAGTTTAACTTCATGCCAGGGATTTTCCATTGACTTCTGTTGTTTGCCAAAATTATAGTTCGCCCAAAAATCTGTCATCTACATTATCTGTTCCTTCACAACTTTATTAAAACTGTTTGTTCAAGCACCACAGTGCTTTTTTTTACTATCCTTGTAGGGATTTGATACCCAAAATGAAGGGAAGACTTTATCCACACACACACACACACACACACACACACACACACACACACACACACACACACACACACACACACGTACACCTGCACACTTGTTTTATTACAAGATACTGTACACGTTGCTGTCTTGCACGTGTGTTGCTCAGTATGCCACACCTCTTCCACTGAAGTAAAATCTGCAGCCTTAGGCATTTCTGTTTGATACATCTGTGATTTAAAAGATCTTGTATTCATCTACTTCTGTTTGCTTTTCCTCTTTTATCCTAAATCACTACTCCACCTTTTTCCTTCAAGTGTCTATAAAGCACTCTTTTCTGCCCTCATAAAATGTATTTTTATTGAATGTTTAATATTTTATGAATGTCTATTTAAAATGTCTGGTGTTCTTTTAGGTTCTATGTATGTACCTCTCATTAAAGCATTTTGGGTGCATAAAGTTAACATACTGTTCAACTGCCTGGAGGCAACATACATCCTAGACAGAGAGAGTTATGCTCATTTTGTTGTCAGTGCAGGTGTTACCTGTCAGCGGTCTGACAATTTGTTTGTCAGTAGAGTGTCTGCAGAGTTCTCCATATTTCTGTTTGTAATGCAATATATCCATCATGAGTGTCAAATGGAAATTCTAGTTTTAATTGACTGTGCTGTTATTTATTATTATCGAAAAGCACAGTAGTAATTGTGATACTTGATCCATAATTTTTACTCTGGTCTTTTTTACATCACAAAATGTATACTTTCAATCATCTAAACATCCTATAGGCCAGGGGTTTTTAAACTTGTTGATGCCAAAGACCTGCATTATATGAATATGAATGCATGAATGAGCGAATGAAGGAAGAAATTAATGAATATGAATGAATAAGGATGGATGAATGACTTTAAATGAATTGGGATGGATGAATGAATATGAATGAATGAATAAATATGGATGGATGGATGAGGATGGACTGAATGAATAAATGAGGATGAATGAATAACAGTGAATACATGAGGAATGGATGAATGAGTGAATGAATGCGGATGGATGAATGGATGGATGGATTAATGGATGAATGAGGATGATAAGGATGGATAGATTATTGAACAAATGAATGAATAATTGAGGATGATGGATGAATGGATGGATGGATTAATTAAATGAATAAATGCGGATGAAGGAATATGAATGGATTAATGAGGATGGATGGATTGGTGGATGGATCGATGGATGAATGAATGAGAATGGATGGATTGATGAATGAATGAGGATGGATAGATTGATGAATTAATGAATGAGGATGGATGGATGGATTGATGAATAGAGGAATAAGTATGGATAGATTAGGATGGATGAATGATTAATTGTTTCCTAAATAAAATAATTGGCTTTTGAAATGGTAATATTTACTTTATTAATTTACTTTTTTTCTACTCCCATTAGAATAATGTTGCATGTATAAACAATATATAAGAAATATTTCATATCAATTGAGAATTATTTGTAAATGACTTTTCATAATAAATGTTATTTCAAGTAGTGCCCGACCAATATGGGTTTTTTGGGGGGCCGATGCCGATACCAATATTAGGGAGTAAAAAACAAGACCAATATCGATATATCGGTCGATATTCTTCATGTGTAGGCTATATTATAGTACAGTATAGACAAAAGTTTGGACACACTTCCCATTCCTGTGTTCAAACATTTGACTGGTATTGTATATAGAGTACAGTATATAGCCTACATAAACAGAATATATATACATAAACAAATTTTTTGTGATGTAGTGATTGTTTATTTACTTAGCATTGAGTCTCTTCAACTAGGTGACAATGTAACATTAAATCACCATTCAACAGACTCAAGCCACCACCACACTGCCGTCTATTGGACTGCAGAAAGATACTAAACTTTTCAATCTGCTCTGTTACTGACTGTACTGACAAACTATGCTGACACCGTGTCTGTGCCGCAACAGGACGCGATAAAGCGACCGTTGAAATTCATTTGAACTTTGTGTCAGCACGTCATAAATAGAGCGAGGCATCAGTTTACTGCACCCAATGTAGACAGCATCACTGATTATAATGGGCTCTATTTTACACCACACGTGAGCGGCATGGCGCGACAAAATACAATAGAAATTCTATTTTATTTTGTCGCGCTGCGCAATGTGTTGTTACCAATGTGATAAGCATGAGTTCTGGGCTGGTATAAACACCAGCATTGACTGAGAGGCCGCGATCAGCTCTGGTGGCCGTAACACAGGCATAAAAATAGCTATTTAAATATAACCAAGTCATTATTTTTATAAATATAAATTTAAACTTCACCATCTTGACCATCCTATTCCTTGTGTATATAATCTTTCATCAAATAAATAAATAAATAAATAAAACTTTTCCTAAATTAGACTGGGACACCAGAAATATTAGAAAGTGCTTTTCTTTATCTCTATTATCCCCTATTTCACTCCATGCACTTAAACTGTGCGAATCCACAGAGCTGTTAAGTCGCGCTAGAGGAATTAGACATGTGTTTTTTGCAGGGCCCCAGCATAGCATTCCTGTAGTTCATAATCCAGTTGATCACTGCTAATCCTATTGTTGGCAGCTCACACTCAAAACTACCCCAGTAAGCATGTGTCTAGTGTGTGGTAAGCACAATAATGTAGAAGTGCTGATATCAGTGTCATGCAGAGCTTGTGAAGATCTGAAATAGATACTGAGCTTCCCCTGGTTGTCGCTGTGACCTTTTCAAGGGAGCTGAAGAAATACACGTGTCTCAGTCAGTTTAGCCAGGCCACTGCTGGAGGTTTTGTTGCTCATGACAACAACTCGGCTTAGACGAAGTGCTCTGGCATTCGTCCATGCTAATGCTCATTTTCTGACCTGAATCCAGAAGGCCCATTCCCTTCTCCTCCTCTGCTTCCAGGTTGGCATGGAACTTGCCCCCCATTCTGAGGGTATATTTTGTTCAGACTATGACCCAGATTTTGTTTGTATGTCTTGGCAGCTACCTGAGCCGCGAGCCATGCTGGTTTAAGTCGTTACAAATGAAAATGTACCTGAAAAAAGGTGTGGCGAGGCTCCTGTCAGACTGAACTGCTGTTGCTGAATGCTTTTGCAGAATGAAATTTTTTTTCTCACTGTTTCTTTCTTATGTCTTTGTGCAGGATTTAAATAAGTGCTTTAAGTGTGACTCTCAGAAGCCATACGATGCCTATCATCATGACAACAGCCACAGGGTAGAGAATGTCATCTACCAGAGAGACGGCAGAGGAGAACTCACCTGGTGGCAGTCTGTAAATGGTGCGTGAGGGTTGTGTTTTGAGATAGCATTAAAAGTCACATTTTTATTTTATTCATGTTAACATTTTTTACACTTTACATTTACATTTATTTTGAACTTAAAGGGGTCATATGATGCAATTTTTTTTCCTTTCTCTTTGGAGTGTTACAAGCTCTTGGTGCATAAAGAAGATCTGTAAAGTCTCAAACCCAAAGAGATATTCTTTTTAAAAGTCAAGACTCGTCCACACGCATTTAAAACGCATCGTTTAAACACGCCCCTATATGTCTACACCATGATGTAGGAAGATTTGCATAACGCCACCCAATATGTTCATGCAAAGAAAGAAGGCGTAACCTTTGATTCTCCCTGTTGCTGCTGTTTCATTGTGAAAGTGAAAATACTTTGTTTGGCCTTCCAAAAGAGGACACAACTATAAATCAGCGGTTAAGTTGTATTTACAACACTGTTCCAAAGGAGGGAGGGAGTAGGGAGCAATGAACACTGTGTAGGGACAATGTCAATAGGAACACAGTTCATGCACGGAGCTCACTTCTAACGAGCTGATTATCTGAATTAGGTGTGTTAACAAAGAGAGACATGCTAAATATTCAGAGCTAAGGGCATGAGAATTGGAACTGAGAACTGCTGGTGTAGATTAGTGCTTGTTTGTTGTTTCTCCGATCACAAATCCAGACATGGTTTTATGTTTACGCGGCGAGATGCCACACCACGTGTAAAAACACAGTATAAGTCATTATAATCCATAATTATGTCTCCACTGGATGCAACAAATTGCTCATTTGTAATGGGTTTTATTGTTTTTGTCTTGTCGCGCCGGTGTTCTGACCGGGACACGCATCACAGTATGGCAAGGGACGTAACATTTCCGTCACATGCTTGAGGCATTCGGCCAATCACAACGCACTGGATAGCTGGCCAATCAAAGCACACCTTGCTTTTCAGACAGATGAGCTTTGTAAAAAATAACGCGTTTCAGAAGGCAGGGCATAGAGGAGAAACAATAATGTACAGTATGTGGAAAATAATGTGTCTTTTGAACCTTAAACCCCATAAACACATTTCATTACACCAAATACACAAAATAATGTTCTTTTTAGCAACATCATATGACCCCTTTAAGTTTTAGGATTTTGGAAACATGAAACATTTTCCAAATAAGTTTTTCACTCAGTACTTTGTAATGAAAAATTTAACTTTTTTTTTTTTTTTCAATTGAATGCATAATAAGTATAGTTAAAATGAATGATTCTTCAGATTAATTATTATTAATATACATTAATGTTAATTAGAATTACTGCATATTCAAATTGAAAAAATGTAAAGCATAGAATGAAGAAATGTTTCAATACTAAATTAAAAACACAAAATGAAAACAAAGAAAATGTATAACATAAGTAATTCTACTACCTAAAAGATATGAAATCATGTTGATTGTTTTATTTAAAACCATTTGTGATGAATAATTTGTATATTTATTTATTTAGTCATTTTTTGTTTTTTTTCTAATTTAATACATGGTGATAACAAGTGCCATAAAGATAATGAGTTTAAAGACAATTGTTTTAAAAAATATTTTTTTCTAATCATTTTTATTAGTATTTTTATTATGTTAATTGGTATATACTACTGTTAATTAGTGTATATTAGTATTTGATTAAACAGAAACAAAGAATGAAAACATTTTCACTGGTGGTCTTAGGTTATAACAAAGAAAATGTATGACATAGGAAATAATTATTCTACCTAAAATTTATGAAATTCATAAAAATATAATTTTTATTCAATAATTTGTTATGAAAAAAATGACTGTATTAGTTCCACTGAATACTGAAGATTGATTCCACAGAATATTGTAGATCAGTGGTTCTCAAACCTTTTACACCAAGTACCACCTCAGAAAATATTTGGTTCTCCAAGTACCACCATAATGACCAACATTAAAATACAGTAGCATACTGTAGTAGGCCTAATTATTCAGCTACAGCAAATAAAATTTAAAAAAAAAAAACACATTTATACCTAATAATAATATGTATTATTGTCGGCCACTTTAAACATTGTAAATACAGTTTGAACATTAACGCTGCACTGTGCTTACATACAGGTAAATAAAAAACCTAAATGATTAAATTAAAATGTACTGTACCTAAAAGTTAAATAAAAACTGCACTGTACTTAAAAGGAAAAAAAAAAAAAAAAAAAAAAACTGTACTTATAGGGTTACTCCACTCCAAAAAATTTTTTTTGTCATTAATCGCTTATCCCCATGTCGTTCCAAACCCGTAAAAGCTCCGTTCGTCTTCGAAACACAATTTAAGATATTTTGGATCAATATCCTGGAGGCTTGAGACTGTCCCATAGACTGCCAAGCAAATAACAGTGTCAAGGTCCATAAAAGGTATGAAAAGTTGTCATCAGAATGCTCCATCTGCCATCAGACATGCAATCTGGGTTATATGAAGTGACGGGAACACTTTTTGTAAGCGAAGAAAACAAAATAACGACTTTATTCAATAATTCCTTTGTCAGCGTTCTCCTCTGTGTCACTCCATGTCACCGTGCTGCGTATGCTCTTCTGTGTCTTCCGCGCCACAAGGATAGACATCCAAACAATGCATCCTTGTGGCGGATGACACAGAAGAGCATACGCAGCACAGTGATAATGAGATGCAGAGGAGACCGTTGACAAAGGAATTATTGAATAAAGTCGTTATTTTGTTTTCTTTGCTTGACTGTTTTATCAGTTATTATCCATGGACCAGGAGACCTTGGCTGGTGTGACTGAGTGGAGGCAGGGCTAATTTGCGTATTCATAGATCTGTGTATAGTAAATGAGGCAAGGGTGTAGTTCCATTCAAGCTATTTTAAGGCATGAGAAAATTATTTTCACAAGAAAAAACATTTAAATGATCAAAGATGAGTTTTAAGGGATAACATTTTTGAGTACAGGTGGACTTTAAATGTAAAGTAAAAAATTTACAGTACTTGATAAAAAAAGTTATCATTTAGCCACCTTGCATACTTTTTAAAAGTGTTTAACATTAATGTATGTATAATTCAGTGATTCCTCTGCGTACCACTGGAGGGAGCCCGCATACCACTAGAATCAGTGTTGTAGATAATGACCTTCAGTTCTATTTCAAGCAAATGTTTCAGTGTCTCACTATGGGACTCACTTCCGTGTATTCTTCAGAAGCCCAAGTGACGCAACGTCATTACAACATTCAAAATCCTCTTCTCGCTTCACAACAGAAGCCTACCCAACTCAAATAGCCATCAACTAGTCTCCACGCTGGTTGCTGGCTAATTATTTTGGTACTGTGCTTATAGTCGATTTGTTGGCCACCACACCTACCCCTCATTCGGCACTCCAGCTCACTGTTAGGGTCATTCAGTACCGCAACTATGCTGCAGCAAAGCAGACTACCATTGCTAGCAAGGGCTAGCTTTTTAGATGCAGATGCGCGGCAACTAAAGGCTCCATGGGGGGCATGTGAAGAAGGCTCTCCTTCTCCAAACCCTCCAAATCAAGAGCAGATCCCCCCTTCACGGGCATTTTACTAGTAAAAGGACTGACCTTCTAAGTGATGCAAACCTCTTCCAGAAATTTTGGAAAGATGGGTAGGAGTTTGCCACTTCTCTCCTGCAGTTCAAAGGAATAATTTATTCTCAGGTGTGGGGAGGATTAGTATTAGTATTCTTCAGGACGAGATTACCTCCCTGTTGAATAAAAAGGCAATTAGAGTGGTTCCACCCGAGGAAAGTCACAGTGGGTTTTACTCAAGATACCTCCTAGTCCCGAAAAAAGGGACTTGAGCTCTCCGTCCCATGTTAGATCTTCGTGCATTGAACAAATACCTAAGGAAGTACAAAATCAGAATGCTCACGCATTCTACACTTCTGAAATTGTTGCGCCCAGGTGATTGGTTTACCTCAGTCGACCAGAAGGAGGCATATTTTCACATTAGAAAATATCCACCCCACAGGAAATTTCTGAGGTTTGCATTCCTTGGCGTGGCAAGGTAATATCTAGTCCTTCCCTTCGGCCTGTCCCTCAGCCCGAGAGTTTTCATGAAATGTACAGAAGCAGCCCTAACTCCGCTCAGTGAGAAAGGCATTCATCTTGCTACCTACATAGATGACTGGCTGGTGACAGCTCAATCGGAGCACAAAGCAAGAGATCACACAGCCATGCTCCTAGAACATCTACAGAAACTGGGATTAAAATTAAACACCGAAAAGAGTCTTTTAAAAAGTGATGTGACATAGAGCCAAGTATGGTGACCCATAATCAGAATTCGTGCTCTGCATTTAACCCAGCCAAAGTGCACACACACACCATGAACACACACCCGGAGCAGTGGGCAGTCATTTTATGCTGCAGCACCCGGGGAGCAGTTGGGGGTTTGGTGCCTTGCTCAAGGGCATCTCAGTTGTGGTATTGCTGGCCCAAGACTCGAACCCACAACCTTAGGGTTAGGAGTCAAACTATCTAACCATCCCCCAAAGCCAAAGTAGACAGTCAATAACGTATCTGGGGTTGTTACTGGACTCAGTGACATTCAGAGCGTGACTGTCAGTGGAGAGAATAATATCCTTTATGCAATGCCTGGCCGAATTTCAGAAAGGGAACAGTGTTTCTTTAGGCAGACTATTTATGAGAGAGTTTCAACGCTGGGTAGCCTCTCTGAGACTGGACCTGTCACGGCATTCCTGGAGGAGAGTGAGAGTGACGTCAGTGGCAATCATGACACTGTGTCATTGACGCCGCCCGTGCTTTCTGGTGCAAGGGGTAATTATGGGTGTTGTCCAGGCCAGGAAGGTCATAATGACAGATGTGTCGTTGTTCGGCTGGGGGGGGGGGGGGCATTCACGAGGGCAGGGCAGTTAACGGATCGCTGTCACATAAACTACTTGGAAATGCTGGCCGTCTTTCTAACTGCAGGATCTGGTAGATCAGGGTAAAGCGTTCTCAACCATGAAGGTGTTTCTGGCTGCGATATCTGCCTGTCATGTAGGTTTTAATAAGATGGCACTGCTATTAGCTTTGGCTTCAACAAAGTGGGTAAGTGAAATTCACACTCTCTCTGTGCATTCAGCGTGTATGCAATTTATGCAAGGGGATGCAGTGGTGCTTTTGAAACCTTATCTTGCTTTTATGCCCAAGGTGCTCAATTCTATTATTCCTCTCGAGTTAAGAGCCTTTAACCCCTTAACTGTCACTCAGATTTTTGAACATAGACATGAAAGTACATGATCCAAACTTAAATTTTTCTAATTCATTAATGAAAACATTTAGTAACATGATATTGATGTAATGCAATGTCTGATTTTAAAATGGTTTTCAAAGGATGAGTTTTGAGATTTTAAGTTTTCAATTGATATATAATTTCTGATGATTTCTAAAGTGTGATAGACAAAAAAGGCCCTCCTAAATTGCAACTGTAATATTCCTAGGTCCAGAAACGTAGTAAGGACATCACTAAAACACTCCATGTGACATCAGTATCTTAAATTTTGCGAAGCTACGAGAATACTTTTTGTGCACAAAGAAAAAAACTTTATTCAACAATCCTTCTCCCCCGAGTTATCGTCTTCCGCCATTTTGAGAGTATCACAACGCATATGCATGCTTTCTCCTAAGCGTAAACAACGCAGATTACGTTCATGCGCGGTTTCCCCCGAACGTAAACAGCGCTGATTAGATCAAATACATTCTCGGATACTCTCCACAATGGCGGAAGACGTAACTTGGTGGAGAAGAATTGTTGAATAAATTGTTATTTTTGTTTTCTTTGCGCACAAAAAGTATTCTCGCAAAATTTAAGTGGAGCTACTGATGTCACATGGACTGTTACCGATGTCCTTACTATGTTTCTGGACCTGGGAACATTACAGTTGTGCTGCTGTCTATGCTGAAGCGAGAAAGATGTGTACTTGTTTTGAATGTCGTAATAACTTTGCATCGCTCCTTTTATACAGAGGGGAGGGAGCCACTCCCTGATGCAACGTCATGTCTGCCAGCCAATTGGGGCTGGCGTAATGCAATTGGTCCTCTGAGGAATATGCGGAAGGGGCATATACCATAGTGAGACTCCTCATTTAATGCTATCAGAGAACTGGGGTTAACGAAAGTAACCTATTGCTTTTTTTTTGTCTTGTTGTGTGCAGGAGAGGAGAATGTCAGTATTAGACTGAATCTTGAGGCCGAGTTCCATTTTACTCATCTCATCATGAAGTTTAAAGTATGTATACAATATAAATGGATATACATAAGCACAACAATATATTTCAGTAATAGATAAATATATATGTCAGTAAAAGGGAACCAATTTCCTCACTGCTAAAGACTTCTTTTTGCATCTCCACAGACGTTTAGGCCTGCTGCTATGATAATTGAGCGTTCTTCTGATTTTGGCCATACATGGAAGCCATATCGCTACTTTGCCTACAACTGCACCAAGACTTTCCGCCGGATTCCTGCCCACTTGCTGCGGTTTATTGATGAGGTCATCTGTGAGGAGCGCTACTCTGACATTGAGCCGTCCACTGAAGGAGAGGTGAGTGTGTGCTATTTTAATAAGGATATGTTTTAATTGTTTTTTATTGTTACTTTTGAATGTAGCATTCACCCACAGTCCCACTATATGACTTTATTATTATTTTTAGGTCATCTACAAAGTGCTTGATCCTGCGATCCATGTCAAAGATCCATACAGTCTCGACATTCAGGGTTAGTGAAATGTAACAAATCTTTTTCCATGTAACTGTTGTGTAATATTTTTTATTAAAATATATTTCTCCCTATCTAAATGGGATTATTACTCACCCCAAGATGTGGATGAGTTTATTTCTTCATCAGAACAGATTTGGAGCTATTTAGCATTACATCACTTGCTCACCAATGGAGTGAATACATTGATCCATCAGAATGTCCAAACCGCTGATTAAAAAAAATCACAATAATCAATAGGAATCCAGTCCGTCAATTAATGTCTTGTGAAGTGAAAAGCTGTGTGTTTGTAAGAAAAATCCATCGTTATGGTGTTTTAACATTAAACCGACACTTCTAGCTAAAATATGATTAAATAATCCATGATAATGCTTCCTCCTGTGAAAAAGTCCTTCCCCTGTTGTCCTCTGACATCAAACTTCACTGACATATTTTGGATGGGTTTTGTGTTAATAGTGCTTGATCTGTCCATATTTCTTTCCTGACTTTTTTACAGAAGAAAACAATATTATAGATAGAAGACTTGTTTGAAGTTAACGTCTTAATGATGGATTTGTTTCTTACAAACACACAATGTTTCACTTCAAAAAAACATTAATTGATGGACTGGAGTCATGTGGATTACTTGTGGATTATTGTGATGTTTTTATCAGCCATTTGGACTCTCATTCTGACGGCACCCATTCACTGCAGAGGATCCATTGGTGAGCAAGTTTTTCCAAATCTTTTCCAATAAAGGAACAAACTTATCTACATCTTGGATAGCCTGAGGGTATGTAAAGTTTTAGAAAACTTAAATTTTTGGGTTTACTTTTCTTTTAATGGCCAACTTGTGATTTATTTACTTGCTAAAGCCAATTTTACTCTCATTTACTGTAGTGAGTGTTCATTTTGTGTCTACAGCACTGCATATAATTCGGCTGCCAGTCACACAGTTTGTTAACAATCTTCCCTCAGATTTGTTGCGAATCACTAATCTCCGGATAAACTTCACTAAACTGCACACTCTGGGTGATAACCTGCTTGACCGGCGTCCGGACGTCCTGCAGAAATATTACTATGCACTGTATGAGCTGGTTGTGCGCGGGAGCTGCTTCTGCTACGGTCATGCGTCAGAGTGCACACCAGTACCCGGAGTGACCTCCAGGGATCCAGGCATGGTGGGCATCGGTCAAACTGATTTCAAATAACAGCATGATTATGGAGCACACTATTTAACACATCCCATCTTTTTGATTGGACAGATTCATGGACGTTGCGTATGTAAGCACAATACTGTGGGATTAAACTGTGAGCGCTGTAGAGATTTCTACCATGATGCACCCTGGAGGCCCGCCGAGACTGATAACGCACATACGTGCAGGGGTAAGATACTGTACACACGCATGAAGAAGTTCAGTACAAATACAAGTGGCAATTAAGTCTTCACTTGTGATTTTTCGCAGAATGCAACTGTAACGGTCACTCCAACCAGTGTCATTTTGACATGGCGGTGTATCTGGCTACGGGGAACATCAGTGGAGGTGTGTGTGACAACTGTCTCCACAACACCATGGGCCGCAAATGTGAAACCTGTAAACATTTTTACTATCAGGATCCAACTAAAGACATCAGAGACCCAGCAGCATGTATCCGTAAGTTCTTCATTTCCAGTGGAGTCTCTTTTTTTGTGCGTGATTTCCTCCTGTTTGTTGTTCATGTTGTTTTCTGTGTGTGTGTGTGCAGCTTGTGACTGTGACCCGGTGGGATCTGTGGAGGGAGGAGTTTGTGACAGTTATACTGATCTGGATCTGGGTATGATTGGCGGTCAGTGTCGCTGTAAGCAAAACGTCAAGGGTCAGCGCTGTGACTACTGCAAAGACACAAACAAGCCATCGTAAGTGATTGTGTGTGTTTAGTGGATGTCATCATGAACATGTTCTACTTACATTTGAAACTGTCCAAATTTTAAACAATTAAAACATTTTGGGCTCTCTAAAATTTTATCCTCACCATTAGGCCTCTGTATGTGACATTTATTTTGCTTATGTGTATGTCATTGGCAGCATGTAACTGTGACCCCCGTGGCATCACTATGATTGGGGCTCCGTGTGATCAGATCAGTGGTGACTGCTCCTGTAAGAGATACGTAACTGGCCGCTATTGTAATCAGTGCCTGGTACGACTTCACTCTCTCCTTAAACAATAACCAGCACAAAAATATAGGCAGTTTTAATATTGAAAATGTATAAAATGCCTGCATGAATTGGTTTGTGTACAGCCTGAACACTGGGGACTCAGTAATGATCTGGCTGGTTGCAGACCCTGCGATTGTGACTTTGGTGGAGCAACCAACAACAAGTGAGTCACTGATGTTAGCTATTGCATTTAAATGTGTATTTACCCTTGATTAGCAGTAAGGAAGTGTCTGGTATCTGGGTGTAGTTTTGATATGCCAAGATTAAAGTCCTGCATTCTTTTGGGATTTGACTGGGATGGGTACTGAAGTCAGGAACTCTTTCATTTGTTTAGAGAATTGAACTGAATGGAAGTGCCGAACGGCAAGGTGAAAACAATGAAAATTTTGAATCTGTTTTCCAGATGGGTGATTTTTTTCCCTATAAATATTTTTTCCCTTTAAAAAATAAAAAAAAAATCTAAAAAATAAAAAAAAAAAAATTAAAAACAGAAAAAAAAAAAAAGGTTAAAAACACAGAAAAAGAACTAATGCTTCTACAGAATATGAACTGATTTCATTATTAAAAAAACAAATCTTTAAACTCTTGATTTGAAGCATTGAAGCATCTATGACAATTTTCTCTAAACTCTGTGTTCTCTTTCACTTTCAGATGCAGGATGGACAATGGTCAGTGTGACTGTCGGCCTCATCTGATTGGTCGGCAGTGTTCTGAAGTGCAGCCTGCGTTTTTCTGTGCTTCTCTAGATTATAACAAGTACGAAGCAGAGGAAGCTATAGGTCGCTCCCCTGATGATCCTACTCTTCCAGTGAGTAATGCACAATTGCACGGAGATCACATTTCTAAAATCCACCTAATACTGGCATTTTAACTATGTATTATTTTTCCTTTTGGCAGCCTAAACTACACAGAGTTCATGTCATATTATCAGGGTACTACTATAAATCTTCCTGTTGTTATGAATAGGTGTCTGTTCTGCTCTTGGGGGTGATGCTGGTATCATGGGTCAAGGAAACAGGATCAGGCACATAGATTGAGAGATTAATGTGTGAACGCCTGTGAAAGAATTCCCCAATTTTTTGGTTCAGCTGGATCTTTCATTCTATAAACATTGATGTAATGTGTAAAATGTAAAAATATCTATTTTTTTACATTCATGTGGGTTGAACCCTCAGGTAACTTCACAACCACAGCTCTGTGTGACAAAACAATCAGAGCGGCATGCCTATCTGATACCATCATATCCTCTGAGTCACACTCAGGTTTGGTGATAGATTTGGTTTAAAATTCAGTGGTTAAAGATTCAGTTTTTCCTGTTTTTTTTCTCTTTGTTTCCAGTTAAAACGAATCTTTCAAAAATATATTACTATTTTAAATAAATTTTTCTTTCCACAATGGCAGTTTTTTTTTTTTTTTCATTATAATTTAATGAGGTTTTTCCAGGATAGTTCACTGTACCCCCCTCAGGAACTTAGGCAGTGCTGGTTGTGCAGGCACACTGTGGCATACACAAACAAACACACAGACGAACTGTAGAATGCTCCCCAGCTGAAGTGACCCAGAATAAGATCAGAGAGCAGAAGAGATGCCAGCCTGTCAGAGAGCGTTATTAATGCCCACCACACATATAAACACACACCAGAACTGTCTGGTTCACACAGTCTCTCACACTCCTCCCCATCATCATTCCAGTTCACACTTTCTCTGCCTGTCACCTCACTCACCTTTTTTTCAGAATGGGTGTCATGTTGTGTTAAAACGTTTGGGTTAGGTAAGAACGTTTTTAATGGTGTTAAAAAAAATACTCATCCTCACCAAGACTGAATTACATTGAAAATGTGCTTACTGTGTGCAGAGAATATATAATTCATATTGGAGCAGTTGTATACATAGTATATACACTGCATACTAGAAGATTAATATGAGAGTATGGAGATATGCCATTCTGGACATAGCCATACTCCATACAATTTATCCTATACAGTATATATATATATATATATTTATACTACAGGGCCGTTTAATGCTTGAATCTGATTGGCTGATGAACGTTCTGAGGTGTGCAATTATTTTCTGGGAAACGCACGGCGAACGTAGTTCCAGGCAGCTCTCTTGACCACATTACAGTTCCATATCACTTTGCATATTTAACTGTAATAACGGAAATTACAGGACTAACAAAAACAACAACATGGAAACAAAATAAATACACATGACATTTCTCACTAGCAAGGTACTAACAGTGATGTTTAGAGACACTGTTGCAGAACACTGTTGAGGGACGCACAGAGGTAGCCTAATTCACACAAGCTCTCTTTCTCTCTCTCTCTTTCTTTCTCTTTCTACTTGTGTCTCTGTCTCTCTCGCTCTCTTTCTAATAACTTCATTAATAACTGCATTAAAATGCTATCAACGGCTCAAGCCTCCATAAACAGATTTAAAAACAAAAACCGGACGAATAAAGAGGTGTTGGATGAGATGCGGAAGAAATAATCCTACTCACAATAGCGATTTAAGTACAAAAACCGGAAGAATCCTGATCGATTGTCCGTTACACCGTTTTTTTTTTTCTAATAATTCAACGGCCCGTCGTCAATTATTCCTTACATAAATGTAATCTCATGAATATTATATAGTGTGTGTGTTTGTTTTTAGGGCAACCCAAGGCCTCAGGCTGAGACTGACTGTGTGCAGCATCTCAACAATCAGCTGAGAAGAAACCGTCGTCATCATCGCCGGCACATTGCCCAACAGCAGAGGGCAGCATTGAGACGCATCCGACAGTTGCAGCAAACTGTAAGTTGCAGATAACTCCCCCTCTGCCTTCATCAGCCAACTACACTACACTGCTGTATCTAGTTTAATGTGAGTCTGTGAATCTGTTTCAGCCCAGTGTAAGCACAGTGCATAGAGAGAGACAACCGGGTCAGATGGTCACATGGACCGGGCCAGGCTTTGCTCGGGTTAAAGACGGTGCTGGCCTCGAGTTCACCATCAGCAACATCCCTTACGCTATGGAATATGACATTATGATCAGATACGAGCCAGAGGTGTGTGGTCTGAAACACTTGAGAGCTTGTTTCGAAACATGGTAGCAGATTACTAGCTGGTAAATAATCTTAGACCAGCCTACAAACAGCAACCAACTAGTCATACTAAGTACAGTAAGTAATCACCGTCTGGAACCAGCTTAGACCAGAAACCAGCTACCACGTTTCAAAACACAAATAAGTTTAAACTGGTTTAAATGTCCTTAAACAGTGTGAAAAATTATTTTCTTCCTTAGTAACTATTACTTAGTATTTTAGTATTTACTTAGTATTTTTGTCTCATTTTCCAATATAAACATTCTTAAATCAATACAGTTATACAATAAAGAAGGAAACTGACATCGTTTAAAGTTTTGTTTTTCTGAAAAATGTATCAAAATTAAGTGAGTTTAAGCTTAGAACAAGAAAAAAAATATGGCCGTGAGGTCAGAAAAATAATTCAAAGATGAAACTGTTTTTTTCTTACCTCATTAAAAGATTTTGTTTTCTTGTTTTAAGCATAAACTCACTTAATTTTGATACATTTTGCAGATTTTTATATATTTTTTCATTTTGTTTTCAGGCAAATTTATTTTGATTAAATACATATTCGTACTGGACAATCATACAAGGTTTTTTTTTTTTCCTAAATAATAATAATAATAATAATAATAATAATAAAAATAAGTAGTGTATTTACTTAATCAAATATCCCAAAATCTCATCTTTGATTTAAAGTTAAACATTTTGTCTGTTCTTTTTTTGTTTGTATGCAGTCCACAGAGGACTGGGAGGCTCTAGTGAGCATCACGTCCCTGGATTTACCCACAAGTCTTCGCTGTGGAAACATGCTGCCCACAGAGCAGATGTACACAGTCACAATGTCCCACCACAGGAGGTAATATCATTGTGTTTATGTCTGTGTGTGTCCATGTTTACCTGACATATCAGGAATGCTTTGTTTTTGGATGCAATTACACATTGATATTGTAAGCACTCCAATCATAGTTAGTGTAGTGTAGACTTAGGTATTATTCCGTATTATGTACAAAATACTATTTCAAAGCTTGTTTAGCCCACCCTCACTTCATGGGAAACAGAGTTTCACGGCAGTTGTTTTGATCATTTACCTGCAGCAGGTGAGGTTTTGGGTGCCATTGCAATCTGTCTCTAATCTGATTTCTGGCCTCGTCCCAGTGCTCAGGGAATGCAGGAGCAAATTAGACTCTGTCAAAAGCTGCATATCCTTTTGAGCAAACACTGAGAGAATTAAAAAATGAGACACTGGCAGAGTGAGAAAGTGTGAAAAATGAGAGAAAATGAAAGAAGACAGGGAGTCATGTGAGTAGGCTTGCACAATTAATCGTATTTTAATCTCAATAATGATTTCCACCTTTCTCGATTAATTAAAAATAATCGTCAATATATTGGCCGGCTCATTGTTTATCCTGAAACGTGTTTTAATTTGGCATTTGCGTTATATTGCATTGCTAACAAGTCTTCACTAGCATTCATGCTTGTGGTTGCCAGATGTGAAGAGCTTTAAGCCCCAAAACAGAGCTTTTCTCCTTTAAGGATACACTTTCTGCCCAGTGTTTTATTTAATTTGTGCAATCTGGCAACCCTATGCGCGCTCAATGATGGCAGAACAATCGCTGATGATGATATGAAAACATACGAGTTTAGCGATCTCTCAACAGCAATATTCTGCTTACATGAATGTGTCATATAGACAATGTGTTTTTTTCACAAGCCATTTGTACTGTTTGAGTTACCAAATGTGCCATGATCAAACTTTCACAGAGTTTCAATAATGGATCTATTGTGTTTGAGGAATAAATGCGCTTTTCCTACCTGTGACAATACAATAGGGAAAAATGTAAATAAATTGGAATTGTTGGAATTTATATTAAGAGTTTCTAAAGTTTTTACCAGTTTTCGTGTTGAAAATGGCATGGCAATGTTAGTTTTCAGTGTGTATTAACGATCTTTGAGCAGATTTACTGTGCGATCTGAATGTCTTTTTCCCATTTGCGAAAAAATTTTCACTTAGAAAATGTAATGTACATACAGATGACAAAACACTAACCAAAACCATGAGTTTTGTATTAATATAGTTGGTTAAATGAAGTCAGTGTATAGTCAGTGAAGGTTGGTTAAAAGACACATAAAATGTTATTGCATTTCCCCGCTGAAAAAAAAAAAAAAAAAAAAACCTTAACACCACCCTAAGCTGGTTGACTGGTTTTAGTTGGTCATCCAGCCCGATCTTTGCTAGTCAAAGATGGTCAGAAGGCTGGTTTTTACCACTTCCTTAGCTGTTCAGGCTGGGAGACCAGCTGGAACAACAAGCTAAAACCAGCTTGACCAAGCTGGGAGACCAGCATAAACCAGCTAAGTTTAGGCTGGTTTTAGCAGTTTTTTCCCCCAGCAGGATAGAATAATCGTTATTAATAATCATGATTAAAATTTTAATCAAAATAATCGTGATTATCCGTTTAACCATTATAGTCTTACTAATTTAAAACCAAAATAATAAGATAATAAATAAAATAAAATTAAAGACTATAATAGCTGGAGAATAATTAGAAACATAAAATATTAAGGTTTTTAATAGAATGATAATAATTAGAATGATTTCTGGAGGATCATGTGACACTGAAGACTGAAGTAATGATGCTGAAAATTCAGCTTTGCCATCACAGAAATAAATATTCAAAAAGATTATTTTAAATCACAATAATATTTTTTTGCTGTATTATTTCTTATTAAATAATTACAGCCTTGGTGAGCATATGTAAGAGACTTTCTCTCTTTCTTTCTTTTTTTTTGATCAAGTAAAAGCAGTCTTGGATAAGCATTAAAACAAACTTTGAATGGAAGTGTGTACATCTTCAAAATGTGTTTTTATTTCAATTGGAAAAGTTCTATATGATTATGATCTTCTGAAATAGGTCACAGTGTTTTGTTATGCCGCAACATTTCTTTGTATTATATTTTTTAAGTCATAAAATGTTATTTAGAATGTTAATTAGACATTTAATTTAAGATTTTCATAGGATCCCATCAGATTTTTGGACCTCATTGTATATGTTTAGACATTTTAAATTGTTTTGTAGAGTAAAGGGAAAGAAATATGCATGATTAGGCTGTTAAAGAATATTGTTAATAATGGTTTGTAACACTTGACAGGTTTGTTGAAATGCCAAGGCCCTTTTGCTTTGAGCCAAACAACCAGTATGTGGTGTCCATCCGTTTCCAGCGTCATGCCGTGTCTCACCGACATCTCACCGCCTTCACCCTGATAGACTCAGTAAGGATCCTTTCTCATTTACCATTATCATTCATTTGTACATATTATTAAAAGCTTAAATGGATAGTTCACCCAACAAAGAAAATTGTCATTAATTACTCACCCTCATATCGTTCCAAACCCTTCATTCATTCATAAAGATATTTTTGATGAAATCCGAGAGCTTTCTGACCTTGCATACTAGACAGCAAGGATCCTACCATGTTCAAGGCCTAGAAAGGTAGTAAGGTTATCATTAAAATAGTCCATGTGACATCAGTGGTTCAACTGTAATGTTATGAAGCTATGGGATTACTTTTTGTGTGGAAAGAAAACAAAAATAACTACTTTATTCAACAATTTTTTTTTTTTTGCACACAAAAAGTATATTTTCCAAGCTTCAAAACAGTCCATGTGACATCAGTGGTTCACCTGTAATATTTTAACGATGCCTATAACTACTCATAAATAATGAGTAATTAATGACAGAATTTTCATTTTTGGGTGAACTATGCCTTTTTAAAACAAGGAAGCATGTGTTGCAATTTCCTAACCACTGCTAAAACAAGCACTGCCCCCTGCTGGTGCAATTACATAATTGTTGAGACTTTTGTTGATCTAATAATGACAAATGCTTACTCTTTCTCTCTCTCCCCACAGCTTGTACTAATACCCAAGTATGATGAGCTCCCAGGTTTCCAGGGTGATGACGTCCAAGATGAGCGTCGACGCCAGGAGATGGAGTTGTACATGTGTTTGGATTCCTTCATGACCTTGCCGATGCCTGCGCTGGCCGAGCTGTGCACTACACTCATCTGCAGCATCTCCGCAATCATGTATAACGGTGCCCTGGGTGAGTCACACTGTGGTGAGGTCAAAGCTGAAGATTCCACCACAATGTCCTGTCAGAACAACAGTCACATCACAGCACATCATTTTATTTTTTATTCAGATCAATAACATGCTGTTGTTTAGATTTTTATAAATGGCTTGCTAATAGTTTGAAATTTTTATTTCTGCAGCATGTCAGTGTGACCCTCAGGGTTCATTGAGTGCCGAGTGTGACAGAGTCGGAGGTCAATGCCACTGTAAACCCAATGTTATTGGCCGTAAATGTGATCAGTGTGCACCGGGGACGTACGGATTTGGACCATATGGCTGCACTGGTAAGAGTCAGAGGAGAATAAGCATTTTAATTGATATTTAAATGAATTGGCCGTTTTTTTTAATATGGTAACTGTTTATTTTTTCACAAATGTTAGTTAGATTTGAATTAAATTTGACACATTTCTCATTGTTCCTAACTCCCTTTTCTCTGCCTGCAACAGTATGTGACTGCCACTCTCAGGGCTCTGTAGGGCATCAGTGTGACCCAGTGACGGGCCAGTGTCCGTGCCGACATGGGGCGACTGGCCGCCAGTGCTCTGGATGCCAGCCGGGTCAGTGGGGATTTCCAAACTGTAGACAGTGCCAGTGTAACGGCCATGCGGAGAGCTGTGACCCAGAAACAGGTGCCTGTTATGAGTGCCGAGACTACACAGCTGGACAGTTGTGTGAGAGGTGAGAGACTGCTTAATCATTTTTGACTAATTGCATTTGAGTTACTGATTTAAGTCACAAAGTGATGAATGCCATGCAAAGGAGGGTGAAGCTGTCACAATCTTTAGATCCGAATCATCAGTGGCAAATTATTTAAATATAAAAAACGTACTTACAGGCTGCGAGTCAGAAGCCCAGACTGTCCTTGCAAAGTTGGAATTGCCCAACTTTATAGAAACAGCCATTGTGCCACAGAAGCATTGCAGGCTACTGGTTCAGAAAACAGTCCTCATCCTCCATAAAATGCGCAACACATCTGAATATTTGGGTTGAACTAACCTTTAACAAACATTAAATAAATACAACTTAACCACTGATTTCTAGTTGTGTCCTCTTTTGGAAGGCCAAACAAAGTAGCTTCGCTGTCACAATAAAACACACAGCGACTCCACAACATGGCAGCGGCGGCAACAGCAAGAATAAAAGCTATGCCTTTTTTCTTTGCGTGAACATTTGGGCGGCATTATGCAAATCTTCCCACATCGTCACATAGACATGGGGGCGTGTTAGAACGAGCCGTTTTAGGAGGGCGTAATTGATTCTTAACTTTTATAAAGAATATCTCTTTGGATTTAAGACTTAAGTCTTTGGAACTTTACAGATCTTCTTTATGCAACAAGAGCTTGTAACACTCCAAAGAGAAAGGAAAAATTAAAATCGCATCATATGACCCCTTTAACAAAAGTACAGTGATAATTAATATGTGGTATTATGCTAATATGCATGTATCCATATGCTGCCCTGTAATAAGTGTAGTGAGACAAGACTTAAAGTAATTAATTAGAAATAAAATTAATAAGATATTATTCTGTCCTTTCTTACTTTAGGTGTGTAAATGGTTTCTACGGTAACCCAATATTGGGTTCAGGCGAACACTGTCGCCCCTGTCCATGTCCAGGACACCCTGACAGCGGACACTCCAATGGAGCTTCCTGTCACACAGACTATGCCTCCAACCAGATCCTCTGCCAGTGTGGTAACGGATATGCAGGTAAAATAGTGTCTCAAAATCAATACTCTATAATTCTCATTAAGTAGGTTTACTGACAGTGTCCTCTCCCAGGTCCTCGCTGTAATCGCTGCGCCCCTGGGTACTATGGGGTTCCTGAGCAGCCTGGCGGGATGTGCCGGCCGTGCCAGTGCAACAGGAACATTGACCCCCAGGACCCAGAGTCATGTGACCCACAAACCGGCCAATGCCTCAGGTGCCTGTATAACACAGACGGCCACTCATGTTCTGAGTGTAAACCAGGTTATTATGGAAATGCACTCGCTCAGGACTGTAGGCGTAAGTACAGTAACTCTAAAGCTTCAAAACGTAATTGCATTTACAATGAATTGGAAGGGAATTTATGCATTTATGTGTAATTTTGCACTCTATCTCATCCTGCAGGCTGTACTTGTGTAACTGCAGGCACTATAGATGGCTACTGTACTGATGGAGTGTGTCACTGTGATAAACGGACTGGCCAGTGCCCCTGCAAGCCAAACATCATTGGCCACAACTGTGATAACTGCGCCCCCAACCACTGGAACTTCGGCTCAGACGCTGGATGTGAACCCTGCGAATGTGCCCAACCAAATTCCCTCAGCACACACTGCAACAGGGTATGTCCTGTGGCATACAGTATCTTTCTTCATTATTACATCTGTATTTTATCAGGGTTAGTTTCTCAAGATTGAAACCTCAACATAAAATGGTAATAATAAACACATAGGTTGAGGTAAAATGACATGAGTAGACGTGACTATACATTACAACAGGGGTAGTCAAACCCCCAATGCATAAACATGCAAAAACATTAAATGCTGCTAAGCTTGAAATTATATAAATGACATGTTTCTTTTGTTATCTCCTCATGAGAACGACAGATTAGAAGGGGAAAAGACAATGAATTACAGAGACAAATATAAAGAATATACAATAAAGTATAAAACAGTATATTACAATTTTTATTCAGCAAGGATGTATTATGTTACAAAAGATTTTTATTTCAAATAAATGCTGCTCTTTTGAACTTTCTGTTCTTCAGATATTCTTGAAAATCTGGAAATATGGTCACAGTTTCCACAAGAATAATAAGCAGTTTTCATTATATATAATAATAGAAAAAGTTTCTTGAGCACTATATTAGAATTATGTCTGAAGGATCATGTCACAATGAAAACTATAGTAATGGATGCAGAAAATTCAGCTTTGACATCACAGGAATAAATTACTTTTTAAATGTATAAAAATAAAAAATTGTTATTTTAAATTGTAATAATATTTCATAAGATTATTATTTTACTGTTTTGAATCAAATAAATGTATCATTGATGAGCATAAGATAGACCAAATTTTTAAATAATAGTGTTTCTTGCAAAAGTTAAAACATTTAAATATTAAATTTAAAATTAAAAAGAGAAACTATAATCGATACCTAAATATTTATTACCTTAAACAGTTGTATAAGACATTTAAGACTTACATTACAATCAAAGATGCTTCAGATGAAATTAATTTTTTAGTTATAATTAATCTCATTTTTTATTTTTATCTGAAGAGAGACTTGGATTTGAATGTTTTATGGCTTAATAATGTTCTTCTTCTGCCTCTATACTTACTTGTAGTTCAGTGGCCAGTGTCATTGTCAGCCAGGTTTTGGAGGGCGACAGTGCACTGAATGTGAGGCGTTTCACTGGGGTGATCCCAGAGTGCGGTGTGAAGGTGAGTAGAGCACATACAGTACACTTACTCCTGTTTCTTCTCTGTGTCATATCATTATTCATTTACCTCCCTCTGATCAGAGTGTAACTGCCACCCTCTGGGGTCCGAGATGGCTCAGTGTGACCGCGTAACAGGAGCGTGTGTGTGTAAGAAGGAGGCTTCAGGAAGTCGCTGTGAAGAGTGCGCCCGTGGCTTTACCGGAATCTTCCCCAAGTGCATTCCCTGTCATCCCTGCTTCCAGCTATGGGATGATGCTGTGTGCCAGATCAACCGAGATCTGACCCACATCAAGGATGTCATTGCCATGATCCTGGAAAAGGGTGTGGTTCCCGGAGTCAGCGATAGCCGCATACGTCAACTGGAGAAGAAGCTCGCACAGATTCATGACCTGATTCGAAATGGAGACCGAGAGGGAATCTATAACCTAATAAGCCAGGCCATTGATGACTTGAGGTAAAGCTTGCACACAGTGGGTGGCACTGTTAATGTATTTTTACTGTAGTAAAGCTTGGAGACAGGGCCTAAAAATCTTTGTGTCACTTATATTAACAAAGGTTACATTAATCAATCTTCCAGGTCAATTTAAACTATGTAATATTTTCAAACACTATTTTTTATTATGCACCAAACATAAATTGTTAGTTGCTTTGGCACTTCGCGAGTATAATTTTGGACTTTGGTTTCACATTACATTTTTTTTCCATTTAAATGGACATATTTTCAGAGCGGAGATAGCTTTGACTGACGGGCGTCTGATGGGCGTGAGTCGGGAGCTGAACGTGACAGCAGATCTTGACAATGCTCTGAAACGAAACCTAACTGCACTGGAGAAAGAACTGAAAGACTTGAACAATACACTTCACCGACTGCAAAGAGAGCTGAAGAACTACCACACTGCTGGATTGGCAGGTAAAGTAGTATTTTTTAACAAGTTGTAGTTAAAAGAGTTAAAAAATAGAAGATTTCTTGACATTTGTTGAATTCAACATCCACAATTAACCCAAAAAAAAAAAAAATGCTCAATTACTTGATTAGTTCTTTTAATCAAAATCCCTTGTCTAAAATGACTTTCCTTTAAGGCCAGTTCACACCATCAACGATAACTATATCGTTAGTTATAAGAAACTACATCAACAGATGATAATGTGTCATCTGCCGCTTTAAATGCTTGAGCTTTTTGAAGTCAGGTGAATTCTGATTGGTTATTAATTATTATATCGTTCATCAGCTGAAAAAAAGAAAAACCTTACTAAAAGATATTTGGAATGGACTATTGTAAAATATTAACTAATAGCCAAATAACTATTTGAGTATTATTTATTTTCATTCCATTTTCATATGTAAAATCTACTTTTCACCATCCAATTAATAAATTAAAAGTATTTTTTGTTGTTTGTCCTGTTTTCCTATGTCACATATGTTACATTCGAAAAGTAAAATGGATTGCAAATGACAAATTTTTAAACCCATTTCTTAGCTTTTTCCCAGAAAACAAATGAGCGGGAAAACCACCTTTTCATTCACTCATTCACTCAAGCTGTTAATGTCTTTTGTCGTTTTTGTTTTACAGAGCAGTTGGAAAACATTCGCAAGTACTACCAGATTTCACTGAATTCAGAGCAGCGCTGTAATGCCTCCGTATACGGACCCCAGAGTCCTGTGGAACAGTCTGAAGACACACGTAAGCGTACCGAAGCTCTGCTGAAAGGCAGAAAGGACAGCTTCATGCGTACAGTCACCGCCAATAAGAAATCTTTGTCTGAACTGGAGGAAAAAACACGTGAGATCGACCGAAAACTAACAAACCTCAACAACAGGGTAGAGACTTCAGGCAAATCTTTGGCTTGAGACCTGGAAGAGAGCGTCATGAATCTTTATCAGTGACGCATTCTTGTTTTTCTTATGTTTTTAGGTATGTGGTGGCCATGGCAATGCTAGTGCTAATAGTAGCTGTCCAGATAGCCCCTGTGGAGGAGCTGGCTGCCGTGATAGCGATGGTGTGCTCAAGTGTGGAGGGAAAGGATGTAAAGGAACTGTTGGTGCCTCACTGAAGGCCCTGGACAATGCTGAAGATGTTCACAAGAACCTGACCGCTACCAGTGAGGAGCTACAAACCATTGCTAAAAAGGTAAACGGGTGTCTGTTTGAGCATGTGCAGTGCATGTGTGCTTTTGAAAGAGCCTGAATAATCTCTGCTTAACTCTCAGCTCCGAGACATTGCTACACTCACCCAGACTGTGAAGACCCAAGCGAAGGACACTCTTGATAAAGCCCAGGGCAAGAAAGAGCTCTTTGAGAACTCCAACAAGATGCTTAAAGACTTCATCCAGAAGATTAGAGATTTTTTGAACGGTAAGTGCTTGTGATTGCGTTTTCAGTATTGTTTTTGGGTTGTGTGAAATGCAGAGGCATCTAGGGGATAGTTCAGCCAAAAATGACAATGTACTCACCTTTAAGGCCTGTTCACACCAAGAACGATAAAGACATAGTTCTAAAATTCATTTTCAGTATTAAAGAATAGTCCACACCACAGCTATAACGATAAAGGCACATAGAAACGATATCGTTGGAATCATTTTCAAAACAGCTAATGAACGATAAAAACACTGACACCCAAGCAGAATCCATCCTGCTGTAATGAGCTCGAGAATTAAAAATCAGCAAACAATAAACAGATAATAACAAACACAAGATATCATTCGCTAGTGTGGACTCTAATATAGTTATCGTTCTTGTGTCGTTCCTCAGTGTCACAGGATCCTTCAGAAATCATTCTAATATGCTGATTTGCTGCTCAAAAAATACTATTATTATCTGTGATGAAAACAGATGTGATGCTTAATTATTTAAAGGAAACTGTGACACATTTTTTTATGCTTCCTTGATGAATAGAAAAGAGCAGCATTTATTTGAAATAGAAATTTTCTTTGCTGTCACTTTTGATAAATTTAATGTATCCTTACTGAATAAAAGAATTAATTTCTTAAAAAAACTCTTACCGACAGTAGTGTAGTCTATAAAACTTTATGGCAACAGTAGTATGTATCAGACATTTTGTCTGAGGAACAAAAAAAATCATTAAAATTTTAATATTAACAAAAGGGTGAGTAAATGATATATTTACATTTCTGCGTGAATTGTCATTTTAGCATGATTAATTATCATAAATGCCTAACTGTCATTTTTGAAAACAATAAAAAGCCTATTTCTTAATACTAAAACTGATATTTTCAGAGGAGGGAGCAGATCCAGAAAGCATTAAAAAAGTGGCCCAGCAGGTTTTGGCAATCTCCTTGCCAGTCAACAGGACCGTAATACTCAACATCATCGAGCAGATCAAAGCTAACATCGCCAACCTCACCAACGTGGAGGGGGTATTTAAACACACCTCAGAGCAACTGGCCAAAATTAAGGATCTGCTTAAGAGAGCTCAAGATGCAAAGTAAGCGAGAGAAAACATTGCTCACTATTTTACACAGAAATATTTTGTGTTTGCACAGGGCACAAGCTGAAAGGGTGAGTGTGTGTGTGTGTGTGTGTGTGTGTGTGTGTGTGTGTGTGTGTGTGTCACAGAATGTGTGTGTGTGTAATTTTGTGTTTGCACAGGGCACAAGCTGAAAGGGTGAGCGATAATATCAATAAAACTAAAGAAGCACTTGAAACCTCACAGAATGCCATTACAAAAGCTGAGAAGAAAATTACCACAGCCCTAGAAAATCTCAAGAATGCCCAGAACATCACTAATACGGTAAACCTTTATTATTATTATCAGTGTTGAAAACAGTTGCGCTGCTTCAATTTTTTTGTGGAAACCATCATACTTTTCTCATGATTCTTTGCAGCATTGTTGAATTGATATTGAATCATAGTCTAAGATTTGAATTAATCTGTTTCTGTCTCTTTCCTGAACAGCTTGACAACAAACTCTTAAATTTAGACAGCAACCTCATGGATGTGATGATGCGACTGGCCAATTTGTCACATGGAGTGGATTTATTGAAGAATAAAACGGAGCAGAACAGGGAGATGGCAAAAGATGCCAAAGCTCAGTCCGACAATGCAACTCAAGAGGCTGCTGGACTTCAAGAGGTGCCTGTGTGCATGTCTAGCTATGTTTTAGAGCTTCTTCCATTAACATTTATTTATTTTATTTTCTTGTGCATGTTTGTGTTTAAGGAACTGGTAAATGCCGAGAATCTGTATAAGGAGCTGAAAGAGAAGGTGGACTCTGTGGGAGGGACAGGAGAAGGTAACATTAGCCAGAAAGCTATAGATATGAAGAAAGAAGCAGAGGAACTGCTGAAGAAAGCCACCACGGGCATGGAAACCCTCAGAAGTATGTGTCCAAATGCATTAAACATTTACTAAAGCAAAGCACTGAAGTTTTATGCTCAAATGAACCTATGAGCCAAGTGTTATTTATGCTGTGTTCTTTTTATGCTGTCATTTTGTTATTAAACAGAGTCACAAATGTGAATATTTTTTTTAGATATTTGACTTCTTTGGCTCTTTTCTCATCTTCTTGTTTTTCTGTGTCCCTCCTTTGAAGAACTGGAGAGAAAATTCAACAAGAACGAGCAGAAAATGCAGCAGCAGCGGGATGAATTGGCAGATCTGGAGAAAAACGTTACAGAAGTCAGAGAATATATCAGAGTTAAAGTCATGAGCTACAACAACTGTCAGTAGGAACTATAAATAACTGACAAAAGCCTGAAATCAGACTTCAGTTTATCTTCTCAGTCACCCTCTGTGTGATTCATATATTGTTCCATTACAACCCAAATTGCTATTTCATTACAAATCAGCAGCTTCACTACTTAATTGTTGCAAAGTCGATGACAAATTTCAGAGTAAAGTACTAGGTCTTATTGTCATCCGGCTAAATCAGTGGTTCTCAAAATTTTTCAGGTGTCAGAGGGCTGAGAAAATGGACCATCTAATACCAGAAGTCTAATTTGATGTCCTTTTCAATCTCCCTGACTTGAGTCACCCCCCCCACCCCAAATTTGTTTACCAATTTTTTTTTTTTTTCTAAACTGCTGTTTTGTTCATATTTTATTGAAACTAGCAGCTAGTTGACTGTTTGCTAGCTAAGAAATTGAAACAAATGCTTACATTCACTGACAGACCCATCAGTTATGTTATTAATGTTAACAGACAGTTTATTAATTTGATTAATTTTGATTAACTCAATGTTGGTGCTTTCTGTTATATATTTTTAAATGATTTTTTTTTTTTTTTTTTTTTACAAAAAATAAGCCAATTAACAAAACAGACCACAATTTGAGAACCACTGTACTAAATGAACTGCAGACCAACTGTTGTGTAGCCTAGTGGCCAAAAACATGTGCTACTGTTCAAAAGTTTGGGGTCAGTAAGATTATTTTTAAAAGAAATTAACACTTTTATTCAGCAAGGATGCTTTAAATTGACGAAAGTGACAGTAAAGACATTTAGAATGTCACAAAAGATTTATAAGAACTATTCATCAAAGAATCCTGAAAGGCTGCTGAAAATTTACTTAATTCACACTTAGGGTGCTTTCACAATTGGTTCACTTGCCTTGTCCGAACCCGAATTTGATTGCTCCCCCCTCCCCCTGCCCCCGCTGGACTGCATTCATATTATTTTATTTGGGTCCAAACCGCGGTTCGTCTGCATCATCAAGCCAGCAGCTGTTTACCTCGTAGCTTAGTAACGACGACGCAGGAGAAGGCGGCAAATGCATAACATTGCTCTCTGAACTTTTGTATATTTACGTTTTTAAACCGTTCTTTATGTTTAGAAAGCTTCGGTACATAACGGCACTTGCGTCTGTTTTACGAATGTACTGCAAATGCTCTAAAGAACGCTGAAGGTGAACAGAAATGAGATATACAGCTCTCTGCTTGCAGCGCGTCAGTCACGCTCGTCAGGAAAGTGAGTGAAACACACACACAAACACGCATTTTTATCAAATAATACGTCATTAATAGTGGTTCACTTCCACGATTTGGTACGATTGCGTTCACATCAGCAGCGAACCGCACCGGAGTTCAAATGAACCATACCCCAGAGCACGGTTCGCGGGGGCGCATCCGAGTTCGAAAGACAGTGTTCACATCATCCAAACAAACCAAACTCTGACGTCAATCGAACCCAGGTGCGCACCAAAAGTGCTAGTGTGAAAGCACCCTTAAAGGGATAGTTCACCCAAAAATTTGATGTTTATTTGCTTACCCCCAGTGCATCCAAGATGTAGGTGACTTTGTTTCTTCAGTAGAAGACAAACAAAGATTTTTAACTCAAACCATTGCAGTCTATCAGTCATATAATGGAAGTGAATGGGAGTCACGGCTTTGAGAGTCAAAAAAAACATATACAAACAAAACCTAATTAAACCCTGCGGCACATGACGATACATTGATGTATAAAGACACAAAACGATCAGTCTGTGCAAGAAACTGAACAGAATATATATTGTTTTTACCTCTGATTTACCGCAATGTCCGAACTGTCCTGAGCGCGTTTTCAACAGCCTGTACCTGACGCGTCTTCTTCTTCTTGCTTTACGGCGGATCACAGACCTATAAGTGCATTACTGCCACCTATCTCTCAAATGGACCATTAACACTCCTAATTGAGATTGTAGATAGAGTTTCAATGGTCCATTTCAGACTTATAGGTCTGTGATCTGCCGTAAAGCAAGTAGAAGAAGAAGACGCGTCACGCACAGGATGTCGAGAACACACTCAGGACAGTTCGGACATTGCGTGAATCAGAAGTAATAAAAACGATATAAATACTGTTCAGTTTCTTGCACAGACTGATCATTTTGCATCTTTACACATTCATGTATCGTCACAAGCGGTAGGGTTTAATTTGGTTTTGTTTGTGTATGTTTTTTGTTTTTTTGACTCTCAAAGCCATGATTCCCATTCACTTCCATTATATGACTGATAGACTGCAACAGTTTGAGTTAAAAATCTTTGCTCGTTCTACTGAAGAAACAAAGTCACCTACATCTTCGATCAGATAAACATAGTAAGCAGATAAACATCAAATTTTCTTTTTTGGGTGAACCATCTCTTTAATGTTCATGTAATATTAAAATAGAAAATATTGTTTTAAATTGTAATGTTATTTCACAATATTACTGTTTTATATATCTTTGCAGACTTGAGAAGCATGAGGCTTTTTTCAAAGATAATAGAACAATCTTACCGACCCCAAACTTTTCAACTGTAGTTACATTTAAACAATGAAGTGCCTAACATCATATTTTTATATATTGTGTAAAAGACATATATGAACACATTAAACCTTTGATATGGAATTCAAACGTTACTGTTTTGTTTTATTTATATGCAGAAACAGCCTCAGTTCTTTTCTGTATTACATCTGTAGTACAGGAGGGGGCGATAGAGAATGTAGAAAAAAGTTCAACAGCATGACATATTACAATGAAACATATATCAGTCCTCATTTTTATGGTTCTAATGCATATTTCTGAATTTCAGGTTTGTTTCAGCATTATATATTGCACCTTTAAAGTTGTGCCTATTGGCTTTTCTGTCTCTGCATCATCCTTCCTGTGTCTGTTAGTGTTAGGCAGGACATGTTCATTTCTGTGGAGTAATCCTGTCTGTGTTTGGATCAGTGGCTTTAGCTGACCCTGAGCTTTGATTCATATCATAGCACTGAATCACATATTTGTTTGACTGTCTTCTCCCAGTACTCCTGTACTATAATGTACATATATACTGTTATACAGCGAATAGACACATAAATACATATTTAGTGGTGGATACATTTTGTCAGCATGCTGTCTGGTGTTTAGTTTAGAGACAGGGTTTTAACCCAGGGCTTTGTGTTGTGTACTGTCAAAAATGTTATACTTCATTAAATTTGAATGATCTTATAGGCATTATATAATGGATTAATTTTTATGAGTTTAAATAAAGTGATTATAAAGTGTTGCTGACAAAATCTAGATTTTTTTAATTATTATTATTCGGGGGGTCTCGAAATCTGGCTTGGAAAAAACATGGTTGAAATAAGTTACCAATAAAATCATTTTGTGAGCTGTATTCACATAACCAGAAAATGTTTAACATGAAAGTCGTTCATTAGTTATTTGCATAAATACACAAAATGTTGCTTAAACGATTATGAAGCTTTCCTAAACCTATTAAAAATGAATATTGTATCGTGTAAAATTTAAGTGGGTATTACTATACTTGTTATTGAGAGAGTCCTTTTTAAATCAGTTTTCAGAAGCGCGCGCATTCCTGTTCGGCTACGCGCGTACATGTGGGCGCTCCGGAAAACAAGAGGTGGATTATTTTATCTAAATGACTCTGTGTGGCGTTGCCTGAGGACTGTGTCGCTTTACCTTTCGCGGGCATCTTTTTAATCCAGTTCGTGATTTCCATCGGTCATTTCCACGGCTGTAGCAGGACTTCAGAAAGTCCGTCTGACTGTGATAGCGCTCAAAGTCTCAATGGTTTAAAGAACAGCCTGACCATCGATAAAATCACAGTAAACGTGAGTACGCGCTTCCAGCATTAGTAAATACATGCATATGTTTGTGTTTTATTGCTGAAGGTTTTATATGACAGCACACTTTGTCTAGTAGTTATATATATGATAAGATGAAGTTGTGTGACAGCTCATTAGTGATTTTCATATTTTAGAGGCGCGCGGCAGTTGAAAGGAGCTCATCATAAAGCCATGCGCGCGCTTCCCTTACTGTTCATTTGTGGTAAGTGTAGCATGAATCACAAAATCCTGTTATGTCTATGTGCTGTTATTAGAGCAAGACTCAACATTTATTCATGTAGTTATTATTCTTAATATCTTATGTTTTATCTTAATGTAATGTAATGTAAATATGTTTTGTACATTATGAAACCATTTTTTGTTGTTATGGGGCAATTCCCTCTGCTTATTCTATGCACCTTTTGAGAGACAGCTGAATTTTTTTTTTTTTTTGTATTTATTTATTTTTTTACAAGTTTACATACACACACACACATACACACACAGAGTTATTATACGTTTTATATATTATATGTGACCCTGGGGCACAAAACCAGTAATAAGTAGCACAATTATATTTGTAGCAATGGCCAACAATACATTGTATGGGTCAAAATTATTGATTTTTGCCAAAAATCATTAGGTTATTAAGTAAAAATTATGTTCCATGGAGATATTTAGTAAATTTCCTACCATAAATATATTAAAACTTAATTTTTGATTAGTAATATGCATTGCTTAGAACTTAATTTGGACAAATTTAAAGGCGATTTTCTCAATATTTACATTTTTTTGCACCCTCAGATTCCAGTTTTTCAAATTGCTGTATCTCAGCCAAATATTGTCACATCCTAATAAACTATACATCAATGAAAAGCTTATTTATTCAGAATAATAATAATAATAATAATAATAATATTTTCCAAACACTTGCCCTTATGACTGGTTTTGTGGTCCAAGTTATACAAGTTATATCATCTATCTATCCATCTATTAAATCTCTTCCATATTCGGTTTTACTTTATCATTTTATTTTGATCTGCATGTGTTTCCTATTTTTCAAGTGGGGCAGACTGATTAACATTATGTATTTGAATATCCATGTTTAGATGTACTTTTTAAGCAAAATGTGTTTGAGCCACAAGTCTTAACCTTATCTTATACCACTCTTACAATATATACAGTATGTAGGAACTCATACATTTCTTGCATTTAAATGTGTCCTGCCAGGTTTAATCATTCACCAAATGTTTCTGAGCCTGACCCCACACAAGACCCATGAATCATTTGCACCTGTTTATATAACTGAAGTCTGTTCTGTCGATGTCTCAGTAGACAGTTCAGCTGACTTGTGATGCCCCACACTAAAACCGAGTCTGAAGGGAGGCTATTTCTTAAAGGTCTCCAGACAATGTTATTACCCCCCTTCGGCACCCAATTAGCTTATTTGCTTATTTCCTCTCTCTGTCTAGTTAAAGCTGAAACAATTTAATGGGCATACTAAAAGGGAAACAAGAGGTCAGCAGGTTACAGCGAGGCCATGTGTATTGGATTAGTAAATGACAGTTCTTCACTCCTTGAGTTTGTTTCATCCTTGATTACTTGTTCTTTGATGAATTAAGCACACCTTTTGGATATGAGACACTAAATCTGTTCAGTCGGTTACACTGACCTTAACATTCCTTTTTCTCTGCCCTTTCTTCCTTTAATCCATGGTTTTGCATCTGGGAGTTTGACATTAGGGACCTTCAGTGGATTTGTGATTAGAAACAACAAATTCAATTAAATGAATAAATCCTAGTACATTAATTCTAGTACAATAGTGCGTTTACATGAGCTTATTAAAATAGTTCATTTGATAGTTAATTTTGATACATTGCATTTAGTAGGCTAATAGTTTTATTAGTTATTTGAATAAAAGTATTTAATAATTTGCAAATAATTGTGAACCCTATTTTAATCTTTTGACAGACTTTGACATTTTACTGTTATATTTTTCATTCTTCTGGTGTTAATTTCTTGGGAATCTGGTGTAATAACAACTATCTAGCTTTCTTCTTATTACTTTATAAATATGTATATTTGTTGTTTAGTTTAAATAAATGGAATTTTTGGGCTTGGAAGGAATGTTTGAGTTACATGAAACTTTTTCATTTTAAAATATAACTGAGCATTTTATTCATTGTGCCTTTTAAAGAGGCTACAAGGTTATATTCCAGGTTAGTTTTGTACATATACTGCTAAGAGTCACAGTCTCAACTGAGAAATTGTCATTTATACCACTGCCCTTGCTCATTAAATACTGTCACCTCAGTGCATTTACAGTGTTCCATATCTTTCTTTATCATTTAGTGTTACTGTCCAGCTGTCCTCCGCTGTAAGTTTTGTGTAGGTGGTGGGCTGCAGGGCTCAACAGGAGCCTCTGTGTCTGCGAGGAGTGATAAAGCTGGAGAGAATGTGGAGGTGTCGGAGGCAGAGCAGTGGGAGTGTTATTTTTGGTGAGGCTCTAATGAAAGTAGCAGGCTTGTGGGAGGCAGACAGCCGATGAGGAGATGCTCTTATTTAGTTCCTGTCACATTTACCGTCTGCTGCCTGTCTGAGTTTAATTTTAAAGGCCTTTGAACCGTTCACAGATTGTGTTACTCCGACAACATTGTTTGCAGACTGTCATGGTTGCCTGTTAATGCAGACACAATTAATTCAAGTCAATTGTGCCTAGAATTGGCACTCAGATTGGGCTAATAGGTAGAACTGCTTTGAGCAAAGATGCTCAAAGGATAATAAGTAAGGAATAATTGACAGTTGTTGAAAATGAATGTGCACCCTGGTTGGTAATGGTTACACCACAGTCAGTCAGTTCTTACTGAGTGATTTTACTGGTTTCAATTAGTTTTCTTTGCTTACAGTTTTAAAACAGTTTTATATATAGCCAGCTATATAATTTTACTTTGATTGCCAACTTTAAAATGGATTCGCAAGCATATGTCACTATGTACATGTATATGATCAACAAATGTAAATAGGATAGCACTGGTCCAACAGGGCAAGTGACAGTTCCATTAATCGACCCAAAATTCACTCACACTGACCCCTGGCCAGCAGGTGATCTTTACTGTAGAGCCCTGCTTTCCTATCCAGTATATTCATTTTTAGAGGCAAAAATTGATTTATTTTGAAATTGTAACTTATTTTTACCTTTAACACATCACATTTATTATTAGAGTTTCAAAAGCGATGGCCAACTAGCATTAAAGGCCATCTAAGACCCTAAAATTCAATCATAGTCTTTCTCCAAAAAAAATCATGAAATAGTCCAGTCAAGCTGTTTTTTGTTTTTTCAGAAAGAGAAAGAGAAAAAAAAAACATGAAATAAAAAGAAGGCCTTGATGAAAAGAACATGAAAAGCTGTAAGGAACCTTTGTTCATAATTTTCATCTAAAGGGAATGCTTTGGTGCGAGTGGAGGAGAGGAAACTGCAGAAATCCCTTTTGACTCTCTTACTTTCAATCTCTTTCTTCTGCTTGTTTGCCTTGTGACTTTTTTCATTCCTCTGATGTGTGCTGGGATCATACGTCCCCCGGTGAACAGCTGTGTGGTGGGGACACAGGTAGAGGCCGGTGGCTGTTATCCGTAGAGCCGCCTGAATACTGTCACTGCCGAATACACCACAAAACAATGGGGCAACATGATGCTTTGATAGAGCTTTGAGGTGGCGGAGGAGTGAAAATAGAAGAAAGGATGAATACAGGGGGTGGAGAGGTGGTGAAATGAAAGGGGAAGAAACGCGTCTGTTTATATGAGTCAAGCTGAATAAGATTTCTGCCTTAGGGAAGACATTTCTAGAGAGAGCAAGCAGTTGGATTGTATATCAAAAACATGCAGCAAAGTTAGTGAGAAAATGAAGAAAAAAGTTCTGTTAAAGGAATAGTTGAATTTAAAAAATTACAATTCTGTTCAAAAATATTTCTTCTGGTCACTTTTTTCCATTCACTGGAGCTTTAAAAAGGATATCATTCAGGATGGATTTGTGGTCTGAACTCATTGACTCAAAGGAATGATTTGTTCACAGATTGAACCACTTTTCTCACATTCTTTTACATTTTGCATACTTTCTCGGTCCTTTGACCTTTTCCTGAATCCTGTCATATTTCATGCTTACTCCAGATGTGGACGTGTGTGTCACAGCTGTATATACCTCCATGGTGATTGTCAGGATATGAGTGCTTTAACAGGCTGTCCTGAGGGGAGTGAAGAATGATCTCATCCCCCGTGCAGGTCAAGGGAAGGTGTGCAGCACATTATAATTTGTGCTGAGCTGTACCTGTTTTCCCCAGAGGACCTGCCCACAGAACATCCTCTTTAACAAGCTGGAACCGCTCCAGAAACTTTCACCATTTCATCTTAGAATTCACTAATACTTTAGAATAAGGTTCAATTTGTTAACCTTAGTTAATGCATTTATAATACAAATATAATACAACATTTATTGATCTAGGTTAATGTTAAATTTTTATGATCTTTGTTTTATGAACTGTTATTACTGTGTTTACTCTGTTATGTAACAATGGCCTTGTATTACCTCTTTACCTGCATTATTCTTCTTGCAGAGGCATTATTACAAAGGAGACCTACTAGGTTATTGAAATCACTAATTTCTAAACTATGTGGAGGCTATTTTAAGAGGCCAATAGTAAATGATTGTGGAAAGACAATATTTTTTACTTTTTTGTAATTGACAGGTCTGTTCACAGGCTTTACACACTGTTCAAATATCTTGGGGTTGGTAGGTTTGTCAATGTTTTTTTTTTTTTTTTCAAAATTAATGTCTATATAGATAAACATTGTGTTAAATTTGAATGTGGTCAGATTGTTTGGATTGTATTAATTCCATTTTCACTAAAAGCACAGTACTCAATTAAAATACAAAAACAAATTCAGGAAAAGGACTGTATTCCATTTAAATTCAAAAACAAATACCTAAAGACTGATTATCTGTACGTTGATGTCTCTGATTGATGACATCAGTTCATTGCCACCATGCTGTTTTGTTCCAGCAGGCCATATATGTGTTTCTGGATTGTGAGCTTAGAGTTGTCATGAAATAGCATTATAACCAGGCATGATGGTTATTGAATAACTACTCTCAACCAGTATTACAGCGCATGTGCAGTTGTATGAGGTGTGAATGGATCTATCAGGGCTGTAGCTGTTTTGGTCAGAGGAGGAGCCATACAGTAGCATGGGGCATCTGGAGGGGTATATGTGGATGTGTGACCAGAGAGGAGCTAGATATGACAAGAGCTGAAAATAGCACCAGGGTTAGAGGAGAGAGAGCAGACTTTGAGACTGGGCAGTGGGCTCCAAATAGCAGGCACCTCTCATCAGACTAACTAGACTCACGGTGCCAAAATAAACTCAAATAAACTCAGTGGAAAGGGAGTAACAAAAGCAGCAGCAATATCCACATGTATTCTCTACATTTCACATTTGCCCACAAGGGCATCTCAGTGCTGCCTCATCATTACTGTCATGTCTAGCTGAGGCTGTGACAGTGGTCAGGACTGTTACTAAACAGATGATTAAAACCTCCCTAAATCATGTGCAAAAATTAAAAACAAAAAACACAAATAAAAAAGATAAACAATAATATAATAAAAAAAAGTTAAATATGATAGATAAATTATAATATATTAATTATTTCTGAGTATATAAACACTACCATTCAAAGTTGTTTTTGTTTTGTTTTGTTTTTTTGCAAGAATTTATTTTCAGCAAGGGTGCAATAAATTGAGCAAGTGACATTTATAATAATACATAATATTTCTAATTAAAATTAATGCTGCACTTTTGAACTGTCTATTCATCAAATAATCCTGAAAAAAATGTATCATGGTTTCCACAAAAATATTAAGCAGCACAACTGTTTTCAACATTGATAATAATAAGAAATGTTTCTTAAGAACCAAATCAGCATATTATTGTAATGATTTTTGAAGGATCATGTGACATTGAAGACTGGAGTAATAACTGCTGAAATTTTAAATTATATTCCAATAGAAAACTTTTTTTAGATTTTAATATTTATAATAATTTTAGAGTTTTAAATGTTTTTATTTTTGTGTTATTTTAAATTTCTCAATATAGGGATTTGGACTTTTATTAAATTAATGCAGCCTTGATTATTTATATAATATTGACATCCAAAAATCAACAAAGAAAAGAAAAACTGAATTGAATCATACCAAATGCAATTCTACATTTGTAATATTCGAGTTTTAATCAATTGGTAATTGGAAATAAACTATTTGCTAATTTTGTAGATCCAAGAGACTATTCACTTTAAATATAGACAACACAACCAAGCTTTTTGACTAAAACATTTCGCACAAGGACATTTAAACGATAAAACAAAAAATATACTATTTAAAACAAAGCGTATGGGCAGAATAAGCGAGAATAATGAGAATAAGCACAATCCCTCAATATTCAGAACAGTAGAAGATGACATTTTTTCAATGACTTTTACGTTTGATTTCAATATTTTGGGTTTCATCCTTAGCAGGTACCATATCACTCATACATGTAGTGATGCTAGAGACCTTGTGTGCAGATCTGGGGATGAAGTTTTGTCACAAAGAGGGTCTATACAGGTGGCACCTATTTAGGAATACTGGCTTCCCTCCATCCATCCATCCATCCATCCCTGGTCAAATCTGTTCCACTCCCCTAGAGAATACTTACCTCAGGATAACATTTTCTGCATTCCAATAACAGGTGTACAAATGAGTCGAGGAAGAGTCTCTAAATCTTTGTCAAAGGAAAATAGAAGGAATGCTGATTACAAAGATTTTAAATCTAAAATGCTGTTTGCTTTTGTTTGTGTAATGGCTGTTCTGCTTTTACTGTATTTATATAGTATTGAGCCCTGCTCAAAAAATGTTTTAGAGTGGCCTCCGTGCTTCTTAATGTACTATTTAGGAAGTGACCGGCTGCTTTCTGTCACTCAGCTGCTGAAGAATGTGCCGTGTTAGTGTCACTTTTTCCCCTCTAATCAAATGAACAGTCCCCAGGATTAAAATGGCTCTCTGGGGTTAGAGACAGGCACAAGGAGGCGATTCTCTGCCTTCCCTGGTTGGGAACAATCTCCCTCTGAAAGCTGAGAGGGGCAGAGATGCAAGAGGATGAAAAAATGGAGCTCTTGAACAAAGCGGACAGTCCCAGCTGTGATTATCCCTACCTGGCACACTGAGCCAAACCCTGACCAGCAGAAACTAAAGACAACAGATAAAAGAGGGAAGGGGGTTATTAGATTTACAGAAGAAAAAAAAAGTGCAAGAAAAAGGTGTTTGAGAGAGAAAGACAGAGAAAGAGTAGCCTTCTTTTTGTCACATCCTCTGAGTCTTACTAGGAGATTAGCTCAGACAGGCCAAACAGGACACCAGAGAGCATCATGGGATATGGTCAGTCCACAATCATTGTGGCTGTGTTTTCAGAGATATAGATAACACACTGTGCCCTACACCAGGCTGCACTGTACTGCACTGAGACTAAGTTAGTCTATCCTGAGTCAGTGAGCCTTGTCAGGACCACAGCACAGCCCCCATAGCAGACCACCCCCCCCCCACAACTTAAAAGTTAAGAGTCATTAATTTCGCAGTATGCATTGATTGTAATCAGTATATTCTGTATAATGCACAATAATGGTATACATTTTATGTATTTCTGAAACAGCAACCTTGGCTGCAAGGTCTTTAATTTGCAATCTCCTCAGCGAGTACAGTAAGGCAACAGCAGGTCTTTGTTAGCTCTGAGGTATGTCTGCCGTGCCAGCTGTCCTCCCACATTCCTGAGAGCTTGTCCATGTAAGGAAGGAGCAGAGAGTGCCACACACACTGACTGAGGGGCAGCTTTCTCAGAGAAACCCTCGGACATAGTATGAAACTTGTATATATGACACATGGTTGTAAAAAAATACAACAACAGTATGGACTCTCTGTTTTCACTGTTACCATTTATTATCATAGCTCATTGTGGGTGTAGCAACTAAGTGAGAAACTATTTCCATTTGTCAATCCCATAACTGAATGTTTCTTCCTCCATCCATGACTTTATTTTGCTCTTGCCACCTGTTGATCTTGTATAGCCAAGAATATTTTAAAAGGACAGTGTTCTCAAAAATCCTGTCATCATTTACTCATCCTCATGTTGTTCCAAACCTGTATGGAACACCAAAGAATTTTTGTCTATACAGTGAAAGTCAGTGGGGTCCAAAACAACACTGGGCCCCATTAACTTTCATTGATGACAGATATCACTAAGACATTTATCAAAATGTTTTCTTTTGTGTTCCACAGAAAAAAATCATGCAGGTTTAAACAACATGAGGGTGAGTAAATGATGACAGGATTTTTGGGTGAACTATCCCTTTAACAGGGAAACTCCTCTGCCTCTCACTCACATTGAAGCCTTTGCTTCCCATAATTCAGCTGCTGTCCACTTTCTCACTGTTTTGTGGTTCAACACACTGCCAGAAAAATTAAATGTTATACCAGTGCCAGATTTGCCATTGCTCAGTAATTGAATTTAGTGTATCTGGCTTAACTGTGGTTAGCTGATCTGCTTGTAAGAGGAAAAGACATGGTTGTCCCTTGAGTTTCAGTTGATCATTTTTGAGGCGTATTCCCATCAGATCCTGCAGCTTACTGTAAGTAAGGCTTTATTTTGGAGTTTGGCTCCAGGTGGGTGTGTTGCTGAATGTGGATGTGTGATGGTACTTGTGTGTGTGAGTGTGTGTGTATATCTGGTGGCAGACGGGTGAGACATGGTATGGTGCCAGACAGATGCAGCTGTCTTGTGTTGACGACACACATATCTCTGATGGATAAATGCTGTAAACAAGAGTTTTCCCAGGCTTCAAGTCCTTCCATGTGACTATGCTTTCCTAATTCTTTTTGTGTGATAGTTTACATTTGTTTTCTGAGGTTAAAAGCTAAAAATCCATCAAGACAAATTATGCACATTTTAATGTATGTGTGTATCACAGCGCCTGTCTGAAGCAGTCCCAGCTTTCTGCAAATCTCAACATCATCTCACACAGGGTTTATTTGGGACACTTGCAGGAATGTTTAGCAGCTGTTGGGTGTTGTAAAAGGTTATTCTGAAACTTGAAATCTCATAACCGCTGTCTCTGTCTCTCTTTCTCTCTTAATAAAGCTACACATACCGTACTTGATCGATTTTTTTTAATTTAGCTGCAAAGCGTGTACATGTTTTAATTACTAGGGCTAAAGACATTTATACTGATATTTTTTAGCTCTTTGGCAATATGTTTATAGTTTTTTTTTCTTATTTATATATTATATATATATATATATATATATATATATATATATACACACACACACACACACACACACACACAGACACACACACACACTTCTGCTGAAGGGCACAGATAAATATGACATTTATTATAATGGGTTTATGTGAAGATTACTTTAAGTTTAAGTTCACTTCAATTAGAAGTTATTTTTTAAAGTCTAATAAATGTTAAGATTGATAGCTCTCAATTATACTGTAATGCTGAATGGCTATAGTCAATGGTTAAATATTAGGCGGAAAAAACTATTTTATAGAGACATCAGTATTATTGGTATCAGTGATACTGGTCTTCAGTCATTAAAAAATGCCATTAAACAAATATTACAAATATACTGTCTTTATGTTGTTTGTGCATTCATTTGAAGAATGAATATAAAAATATTGCAATATAAAAGTATATTTAAAAAACTTTAATGTTGGTGGGATTAATCATGATTAATTTAAGAAAAAATTTGTGATTAATTAGTTAATTTTTTTAGTCAATTGACAGCATTAATACACACACACACAGTAGAGGGCAAAATTATTAGAACACTAGTATTTTCACTAGCTAAAAAATGGTTTTAAGTCCACATAGTCCACACAGTCCAGTTTTGCTCCATATAGAGATCTGATCTCATCATCATCCAGTCTGTCTGGAAAGACATGAAGAAACAGAACAAACTGAGACAGACTAAATCCAGAATAACTATGGCAACATCTCCAAGATGCTTCAAGAAAGCATGTGTGTTGAAGCATCTTGGAAACATTGCCACAGTTCTTCTGGATTTAGTCTGTCTCAGTTTGTTCTGTTTCTTCATGTAACATAAAAAAAAATTTCATACAAAAAAAACAAATATCTCATACAAGCACTGGCTGTTATCAGACTCCTTGTGCAAACAAAAATCTCACTGGATTATTACAATTAATGGCAGAATCAATGTTAAACTGATATGTCCTACTGACACACTACAGCAATAGATAGAAATTACTGATTTAGAACCATTTTTAGCTGGTGAAAATACTAGTGTTCTAATAATTTTGGCCACAACAATATGTGTGTGTGTGTGTGTGTGTGTGTGTGTGTGTGTGTGTGTGTGTGTATATATATATTATAATATATATATATATATATATATATATATATATATATATATATAAGAAAACTACAATAATCATGATTCTGCATAATTTGACACTGCTAAATAAGTTAATTTCCCATCATACTAAAACATAGATGCTGCTTCTCGCCACCACAGCCTAAAGGGACCTTCTGTGGAAACTTGGCCTTTGCTGAGCATTAATGGAAAATTGCTTGTGCTCTGGTTGACCAAACTGGCAAGAGAACAAAAATTACATGTTAAATTTTTTCTTGTACACTAAAAACTGAAGGTTTTATTTGAACAGCATTAAAAATACAATCATGTTCTGCTCATGTCTATTTTGTTTCTTTCCTTGAAAGTCCTGTCAGCGGCCAGCGCACAGGAGCCTGATCTTGCCCACGGTTGTGCTCATGGAAGCTGTTACCCTGCAACCGGTGACCTCTTGGTGGGTCGAGAGACGAACTTGAAAGCTTCATCCACCTGTGGCCTGCGGAGGAGAGAGCCCTACTGCATTGTCAGCCATCTGCAGGTAAAGCCAACACTAATTCTCACAGACAGTGAGACACATTTATACACACACTATTTTTGTGAAGAGCTGATCCTTTTCATTTTTGACCCTTGACCTTATTTAGGAAGAGAAGAAGTGTTTCTACTGTGATTCACGGCGACCTTATGATCCTTATTCCATCCCCATGAGTCACCGCATTGAGAATGTCATCACCACCTTCAAAGCACACCGCAAGAAGTCCTGGTGGCAGTCTGAGAATGGTGAGCGAGCAAGAACGTCAATAATCAGCTATAGTTTTTAGGCATTTTTTTACACTTGCTAAGACAGATATAGGTCAGAGCTGGATATACATATCCACCGCAGCTCAACCTCAGCCAACTATTAATTAATGCATGCAGAAAACCATATGTGCTAATCTGCAGCTTCAGTGATGTTTTGATGGAAATCCACACATCAGTTTGGTTTCATTTGTCTAAAGTAAAGTAATATGTTGCCAGGAAATTTGATTGCCTCTCTGAGCCCTCCAAACCCAGCTGCTTGGCAAGGACTGGAAACGCTTCACATATATTATTAGAAGGTTGATGTTTAGGGCGTCTATTAATAACACAGAGGCTGAGGGAGAGAGAAACATAAAATAAAAATTAATACAATTTCTACTATAAATCAAAATAATTGAGATCAATAAAATAAAAAAAAATATTCTATTCAACATGAACAGAGAAAAAGTGCTAATTTTTGTTGTACTAGGATGAAGATTGATATTCAGAATGGAAATAAGTATGTACAAGAGTGCAGAAATAGAGGAAGGCTGTTAGTTGACTTGGCTCAGATGTCCAGGCTCACCCTCACACACACTCCCTAAACCCTGCAGTATTAGAGATAATTACAGACACGGCCTGCTGCTGGCATACCCATAGAGAGAATGAAAGAGGGAAACAAAACTCTGATAGAGCAGAACATGGAAGAGAAAAAAGATGGAAGGACAGAAAACTTCAAGAGGTCAAGAAAAAGCTGCAGGCTAAAACCTGAACCTAATGCACTCACAGCATTTATTGTTTACTCTGCTAAGTGCACTTGTGGGCTGCAGTTTTGGGTGTTGGGGAGTAACTAACTAAAAATAGTGACTCTGCTAACTTAACTGCATTTTCCATAGCATGATAGTTATCTGTAGTTATCTGATCTAGTTATCTAGTTATCTTCAGTAACAATTTACCTTTTCCAACAAGTAGCAGTGTAATGAGTCAAATGCAAAATGGCTGTTTTTTTGTCACATTGTTTTGTGCACTCAATATAGCTATTTAACTCTCAGTATTGCCCTCTACTGAAAATAAATAAATTAATTAATTAAAAAAAACAAAAATCCATAACTGGAAATTGTACTTGTAATTTTCTGCCAAGACATTATCTATTAATTTTATAGAGCTTTATTTTAGCATTTTACGTTAAAATACAGGTATAACGCCTGTAAAAATCAATACAAAATTGTCCTTCATAATAAGTACACTGTGCCCTGTTTTTATGGATTGTTTTTGTTAGTAGCTTATGGTCCACACTTAACTTTAGCTTGTAGCTTGGCTATCTACAGTTACAAATAAGCTTGATGCACTTATGGCTGATGAGCTGAAATTATATTTAGATCTTATTTGTCATTTTATCCAAAACAATACCTCTTTACATCTTAATAGAGTTCCTTTCATAGTTAAAGAGAGTGAAACCCCTGTGTTTCAGCTGTTTGTCTCCTTAGTTAGGGAATTAATTATGGGTGTTCACAGGAAATGGTCACTATTTTTGCTCACGGTCGCTATGGCTTCAGTAACTTTTCTGAAACAATGTCGTATAATGAACAGTAGATCAGTTGTTCAACACTTGTAGAGTGTGTCTCACAAGTAGACCCCTGACATGACCCCTATATCGATACTGAGTGGACACCTGATATGGTACATTTTGGTCCAATTTGGTGTATTTTTTAAGGCTTTTTATGCGATCAAATACATATTTTCTTTAATTTAAAGGGATAGTTCACCCAAAAATGAAAATTCTGTCATCATTTACTCACCCTCATGTCATTCCAAACCTGTATGAGTTGCTTTCTTATGTTGAACATAAAAGAAAATATTTTGAAGATTGCTGGTAATCAAACAAACAGTTGATGGTTGCCATTGACTTCCATAATATTTTTTTTCCCTACTATGGAAGTCAATGGCAACCATCAACTGTTTGATTACCAGCAATCTTCAAAATATCTTATTTTATGTTAAACATAAGAAAGCAACTCATACAGGTTTTAGTAACAAATGATGACAGAAGTTTCATTTTTGGGTGAACTATCCCTTTAAGGGAAATGTTCATTTTTATCAAAAACTAGAAACCAACATTTGGTCCCAAACTAGTTAACCCTACTTAGTGACAGCTTAGCTTGGTCTTATTTTCAACACTGTTATATTTAGGCTTTTTTATGATTTATTTTTTCAGGTGATGTATTGATAATTATTTTACAATGTTCATAATGATGACAAAAATCAGGGGGTTTAACTGTATTTAGATATCTCTAAATAGTTGCCCTGATGAAGAGAAAAAATAAAGAAATAAAGAAATGAAATAAAAAGCAATGATTAAATTAAATTAAATTAAATTAAATTAAATTAAATTAAATTAAATTAAATTAAATTAAATTAAATTAAATTAAATTAAATTAAATTAAATTAAATTACTTCAGGCCCTATAATGTACTCTATTATTATTTCACTTACTATTATGTACCATGTTTGTAGAAACTGCCTTATGTCTATATTTCTTTATGGTGTCTGTGTCACGTGTTCTATAGGAAAAAAAACAGGTGCTCTACATGAGAGTAGTCTTTTTCATGGCTCTTTGGCATGTGCTCTGGTTTGAGGCTTAACTACTTCCTCCTCCAGCCAAACACTGAAACATGTATTGAAAAAACAGCAAGTCATTCAGTCAGTTTCCTTTTGTGTTCCACTTCACCTCCGCTGGCCTCTCCCTCTCATTCTCTTCAGCTCTGGTACAACCTGTCTCTCTTTTCCTCCGCGTCCCTTTCCTTCCTGTTTAGCTGTTGATTATGAAACGCAGGTTAAGTCCAGCAGTCAGACAAAGGGCTGCTGCAGTGGACTGAGTTACAGCTTTTTAATGGTAATGCAGAGAGGCACAGGTGCGCTCTATATGGTGCCAGCTCTGCAGAATACAGACAGTCTGTCCCTCCAGATGAATAATGAACTGTCAATGTAAGAGCTGAACAGAACAAAGGTAGATTGTTAAACCATCCCATCTATTTCTAGCTCTGCTCAGTCACTGTAGGACACTGTGTTTGAATGTGCATATTGTTGTGCATTGTTATTCTGAGCCTTATTAAATTCCCAGATAAAGTGGTCCAGGAAGGAAAATATATGATATCTTCCACACCACACTCTCTGTTGTTATTTTATTTCACATTTAACATGTACTACAATTAACAAAGAGAAATAAAAAACACCGACAATCTGCTAGCAAAGATGAGTTTAAATAAAAGTTCATAGGCTTTTAAAATAGCTCTGTCTAAGATGTTTACTTTTTTGGTATTACTGAATGTTTTCAGAAGTAAAATAATAATCACATGTTTGAAGACATTTGTTGTGAAAATATTGAACCAACATAGCAAATTCTTACAGCAACACTAATGTTTGGACAATATATATATATATATATATATATATATATATATATATATATATATATATATATATATATATATATACAAACTTAATGAACTAATAAATAAGTGTGTGAAAAAAGTTTTATGATGGTGTATTTTCATCAAAAGTATATTAATAATCAAAAGCCACAGTTTTAAATCAAAGCCTCATTATTAACAAAATAAATAATAAAATAAAGTTATAAAAAGAGCAGAAATTAAATAATTAATGTGGAATTTTCTTCTCTCCTCAGGAAAGTCTGATGTTTACCTTCAGCTGGATCTGGAGGCAGAGTTTCACTTTACTCATCTTATCATGACTTTTAAGGTAAGAAAGTTTTTGTCATTTAAGAAATCGCCTTTGAAACACTCCAAAACTGACCTCATACTGTACACAGACTTTCCGTCCAGCGGCCATGTTGATTGAGCGATCTGCAGATTTTGGCCGAACCTGGCAGGTGTACCGTTACTTCGCCTTCGACTGTGAGTCCACCTTCCCAGGAATTTCCCCTGGTCCTCTTCATAAAGTTGATGATGTCATCTGCGAGTCCAGATATTCTGACATCGAGCCGTCTACAGAAGGAGAGGTGAGAGAAATTCAGTTGGAAGACTTTGTTAATTTGTCAGTTAATTTGTTTGTTGACCTTCACTTTCATTCCGCTCAGGTGATTTATCGTGTTCTTGACCCTGCAATCCAGATCGAAGACCCTTACAGCCCCAACATTCAGAGTAAGTGAAGCTTAACAAACCTAACCTCCGACTGAATAAGATACAGGTTTTTGCACTGTTTTCCATCATTGGCAAAGATCTATTCACATGTATTTAAATTCAGTTTCCTGTTTGCTGCTGTCCATCCTGCCTCTTTAGTACATGTCAGATGGAGGAATTTAAAATAAAAGCATGTAAAATGGAAATAGAAGCTGATTTTCCCCCCTCAGGTCGTTGTTCCTGTACATTAACTGGCTAACCTAAAGTATTTCCTTAGAACATAATGAACAACCTGTTTTTTTCTTATAATAGGCAAGTGCTGTATGTCTCATGATCAGCTCTTCACTTGGTAACAACCAAATCTTTTTTAGTCTGATTCCTTACTATATGAAAAATAGCATGTGTTGCAGGTGTTATTTCAAATACATTAATATATGTCATTTAAAAGCAATTTTTAAAATAAAAATATCTCTGCTGTTACAGTGCAGTAGCTATGGTTACCAGGAGCTTATTTAGGCAACGGCTGGATCTTAATGAACTTTTTGTCTTTGAATATTTCATCCATTTATATATGTTTTACCTTTTGCATAACTTACAGACAAAGAAAATGTAAAGGAGCTGATGGACTTGTTAGCTGAGAAGTAACTGAAATATATTTTAATTAACATTTCAGGTGAGAGATTCAGTACATAATGAACAAGATGTGCTCTAATAACCCAACAAAGAGACATAAACAGGTGCAGCCTACATATCATATACTCTCTAGACATTTCTTTTGTCTCTTCTTCCAAATGTATCTCTCCGTTTTCCCTCTCGTAAGATTTCCTTTGCACATTTTTACTCGTATGTGTGTGTGACATAAGAGTTGCATAAAACATATGTACATTGGTGTACTGTGTATATTTATAATGTGTATATATAAATACACATCAATTAAAAAATTAAAAAAAAAAACATTTTATAATAATAAACAGTATAAATAAAAAAACAAACAAAAAAAAAAATTTAATATATTTGTTGTGTATATATTAAATATATTTAGATATAATATGAATTATATGAATATAAAATTTATTCATCTAAATACATGTAAATATTTTCAAAATATATACTGTATATGTGTGTCTTTATATATGCATAATAAATATACATATACATATTATGTAAACAAAAACTTTTATTTTGGATGTGATTAATCACGATTAATTGAACGACAGCACTAAAAACTATTAATAAAGTTAAGTCGAAGCCAAGTACCCTCACAGTGTGTGTAGCAGAGTATGCTGATGATGAACTTCCTGGTTCAGCTGGTCAGTGTAATATTCCCATACAGCTGTGATTTCTCAGTCACGCACAGTGTGAGTGTGTATAGATTGATCTCACACTCTCTGTGTGGCTCTCACTCTCAAAAACAATAACATGACTGGAACAAACAGCATGTGCACAGGAGCTGCATTCACTGACCTTTAATCTTAACATAAAACCACACAAAAAAAAACACACACACAAACACACACACTCCATGAATTTCCCTCCAAATGTTTATCTTATAAATCACACAAGTCCCACTTCATTGAGTGTCTGTGAAGCGTAACAGGAATCTATATGCCACACTTCTGCTAAAGGCCTCCACGCTCAGCTGACTGCAACCTCCCACTGAGGAGCAGGCCATTGGCTCAGGGGAGAAGGGGTCAGAGGTCATGGGTTAACAGGGTTTAGGTAGGAGGATGTTCTCATAATTCTGATTTCTCCAAACAACCATTGATGCCTGATTTTTCCCAACAACCATTGTCATTTAGGCATCATATCCTGGAAGTATAAGCACTTTTGCTTTAACAAAAATCTGTGGTTAATTGTATTACTCTGTTAAACAGGCCAGGCCTGTTCAAGACTACAAGATGTTTTAAGAATGTCTTTTATTACAGTTATTTAATAGACTACAGACAGTAAATATAATTAGTCTGAAAGATTTTTTTAATGTTTTTAAAAGTCTCTTATGCTCACCAAGGCTGCATTTATTTATTGATAGAAATATAGTAAAACAGTAATATTATGACAATTTAAAATAACTGTTTTCTATTTGAATATGTTTTCAAATGTAATTTATTCCTGTCATGGCAAAGCTTTTGGTGCTCAAGAAACATTTTTTATTATGATCAATGTTACCCTAGTAAAAAAGTGATATTTTTAAAATACATTTATTTCATAATACGTATAGTTCAAATCTATTAACATATTTACTGACATAGCTGACAAAAATTATAATTAAACTTTGGAGTTTGGCTTTTTACTTACACACAATGCACATTTCTTAATATCAAGCCTAAAATGTCACTATTGATGAAGATTGTATGATCTTTGAATAATATCAGTCTTTAAATGCAAGATATTTAAAGTGAATCTGAAATATACTTGCAATAGTATACTTTAACACAACTACGTTAACCCTACTTTAATACAATCAAATATACTTCAGTGTATCTTCAGTTGGACTTCAGCACTACTTCCACACAATTAAAGTGCATTAAGTACAAAATTAGTTGTTCCAGTTTAGCAGACTTCGAGTATACCAGTTTAGTATACTAAAAGTACAACTGCACGGTACTTTTATTAAATACATAAATAGTTAAATGTATTTGTGGTATACTAAGCATGAATTAAATGTATTTCAAATACATTTTAGTATATTTATTTTTAAATAGGGGGATACTTTGATAAATAGAAATATATTAAACTACAGCATTTTTTTCAATAGAAATTTCTAAACATTATAAATATCTTTACCGTCACTTTTGATCAGTTTAATGCATCCATGCTAAATGAAAGTATTCATTTTTCTTAAATAAAAAAAAAAAGAAAACAATAATACCCAATGACCAAACCTTTGAAAGCTAGTGCATGCCTGCTAATCTCTATAGCTTTTATGCTGTTTTCCATCCATTCTCACATCAAAAATGGCATTAGTGTCCTTATCTTTGGTTTATGGTCACCTATCCTCCACTAACCCCAATGTCTTCATATTGCAGACCAGCTGAAGATCACTAATCTCCGTCTGAACTTCACCAAGCTGCACACTCTGGGTGATAACCTGCTGGACTCACGGACTGAGATCAAAGAGAAATACTACTATGCCATATATGAGCTGGTTGTCAGGGGCAACTGCTTCTGCTATGGCCACGCCTCTGAATGTGCTCCTATTGACGGCATCAGGAATGACATTGAGGGCATGGTGAGTTACTGAACTGTAGCAAGTTATGGGTATGCATTACATATTGCTACCAAATCAGATATCAGACAATACTGGAGATTTTTTTTTGGATCTAATGGTTTTGTTGAATATTAGATATTTATTTGCACATGCTAATTTTCTATTTTTTATATTTAGATTTCCTTTGCTGTCATTTAACAACCACTTAAAGTAATTAAAAAAAAAACACTGGTAATTTAACACTGGTAATCTCAAAATAAATATCCATTTTTCAAAGTGTACATTATTAAAATGTAGTAATTACCACTAGCAGTGCTTTATTTATATATTTATATTTAGTCTATTTAGACAAAGTAGTATATAATTTTAATATGGACCATCTATCTCTAGGTACACGGGAGGTGTGTGTGCAAACACAACACCAAAGGACTGAACTGTGAACAGTGTGATGACTTCTATAATGACCTGCCCTGGAGACCAGCTGAGGGCCGTAACACTAATGCCTGCAAAAGTAATTAAGAATAACCATAATCGTATATCTCATAAAGTGCATAGAGACATGCACCTCTTATGTCACGGTTAACACTTTCCTCTTTTTCCCAGAATGCAACTGTAACGGTCACTCCAACCAGTGTCATTTTGACATGGCGGTGTATTTGGCTACAGGGAATGTCAGTGGAGGTGTGTGTGACAACTGTCTCCACAATACCATGGGCCGCAACTGTGAGACCTGTAAACCTTTTTACTATCAGGATCCAACTCGAGACATCAGAGATCCTGGAGTCTGCGTGGGTAAGGAGCTAGATACTAACATATACATTTAAGCATTATACAGTATATGATTGCTTATATCTGTTCTCTCTGCTAGCCTGCGACTGTGACCCAGATGGTTCTCTGAACGGTGGCATTTGTGATGGGCATGATGACCCCTCTCTGCGCATGATCTCTGGGCAGTGTCGCTGTAAAGACAACATTGAAGGAGCACGCTGTGATAAATGCAAGGCTGGTTTCTTTGGGCTCAGTGCTAGTGATCCTCGCGGCTGCCAACGTAAGTGCAAGCTGATACCAATTATTTTTTTTACTTTTTTTTATCTAAATATATCCAAAATAAAGCACAAAAAATCATTCACCTAACAGATAAGTGAATTTTGGTGTCATAACATTATAATGTACAGTATGAAGAATGGGATATTCATTTTGAGATTTGCTGAAAGTTACATTAAGTAGTATCATTAAATTTTTAGTGTTTTTAAAGATTAACTTTAGGTGAGCGTTAAATGACTGCTGAAGGTATCTGAACAAATGAAGGTAATCTAAATATAAACAGGAAATTTATAATGAACAATGAAAGATAAAATACCATAGATATAACTAACCATTCAAAAGTTTGATGTCTGTAAGATTTCTTTAATGTTAGAAGTTTTTTTTATGCTCATCAAGATCAACATTAAAATATCATAAAATATTAGAAATAGGAATCTTTTACCTTAACAAAAAAACAAAATAAAAAAACAATAAAAAAAAATAATATAATATAAAAAAAAAAAATAAAATAAATATATCATACACAATATATTTGAACAGACACTTTGACATTTCAGATTTTTGAACAGACACTTTGACATTTCAGAGTTTTTTTTAGTCCAAGTTAGCAAGGAGTTAAATGTCTCTGCACTTTTAGACCTCTGTCTTTTTAAAGAACATTTTTCTGGTATGTTTTACTCTTGATACTCGATCATTCTCTCTTTCTTTCACTTGTCTACTTTAGCATGTAAATGTGACCCCAGGGGTACAGTGTCCGGTAGTTCTCAATGTGACCCTGTTAGCGGAGACTGCTTCTGCAAACGCCTTGTCACTGGACACAGCTGCAACCAATGTCTGGTAAGTGAAGCAAAAAAAAGTTTGCCTTTTCAGTAGCTTATTATTCCCCATACACTCTCTGTGATAACATTTAATTATCAGTCATCAGTTGGCATTGCATGCTTTCTGGTACCTTGTATCCCTATCTGCTGTGGTAACATGAACTAAGAGTGATGCATTTAGCCCGAGGGTTTATGGAGGATGGTGTAGGTTTTCACACAGCTTAAAATGGAATGAAAGGAAGAGCTGCATCCTGAAATTAGACAAGCAATAAATACCTTTAGTATTAGAGTGATGTCACTTCAATTTATGGATATGGACCATGGTAATTCTTTACTATTTTTGTCATGGTATTTGCTTATGGTTATTGATTAGCACTGCATGATTTCAAAGTATCATGGAATTACCATGGTTTTGTCTCAGTATTTTGTAGTTAATAATCTGAATATTAAATGTTATATTGTGGTTTATGTGTCATTTTTATTAGTATATATAACACAGGTTTGCGTTTTATGTGCATTTCCTACAGCCTGAGCACTGGGCCTTGAGTCATGATGCCAGTGGCTGCAGAGGATGTGACTGTGATGTGGGTGGAGCTACAGACAACCAGTCAGTTTTTTATTTTGTTGATGGGGATTCAGGCTGTTGGCAGTTTTTGTATTAATAATATGAAACTTGATTGTAATAAAAATAATGTGCTTTGCGTCTGAAGTGCTCAATGGAAACAGGCCAGTGTCACTGTCGGAGTCACATGATTGGTCGCCAGTGTAACCAAGTGGAGTCTAGTTATTTCTTCATGGCCCTCGACCACTACATATACGAGGCTGAAAATGCCAAACTGGGTCAAGTAAGTGCAGAAATGGGACAAACAAGAAGATATTTGCTTTGTTTTTAGCCCCATGTATTCTGTCTGATAACTATGGAAGCTCATTTCTGCCACTGAGTAAAAATAAAAAAGGTAATTGCAAGGTTTTTTTTTTTTAAATTCAGACTTTTTTCTCAAAATTGCATAATACAAACTTACAATTCTAACTTTTTTATCTCGCAATTCTGACTTTATTTCTTAGAATTTAAATCTTGCAATTTTGAGTTTGTCATGCAATACTGACTTTATAACTCACAAAAGTGAGTTTATATCATGCAATTCTGAGAAAAAAAGTCAGAACTGCGAGTTTATATCTTACAGTTCTGAGAAAAAATGTGAGAATTGCAAGATGTAAACTCACAATTGTATAAAATGTCAGAATTGTGAGATAAAAAGTCGCAATTTCCTTTTTTTTTCATTTTTTAAAAATTCAGTGGTAGAAGTGGGCTTCCATAGATAACATATTCACAGTACTTGTCAGTGTCTTGCCAGTTAGCTTTCATCATCAAGCAACAGAACAAATATTTCAAAGATGTTTCAAAATATCAAAGGTGCATGCCAGTTGTCAAAAGGAAAGAAACACAGAAGTCGTCCAAAGATGTTATGATCAAATATTTATTGGGGCCGATACAATAATTATTTAATATTAATAAATATTAAAATACAAATACTATAAAAATATAAAAATGTTAAATAAATAATTATTCTCCACTATTTTGTCTAAATAAATTAAACGTAAAACACTAAAAACTAAAATCAGTTTTAAGTACAAGTGAATTCATACAACATTATAAGGTATAGTTTAAAAAAAAAATGTATATTAATTTTGAAATTTGATTAAAGATTATATATGTGTATATTTTATAGGGCTCTGCATTTGAGGAGAGAGAGTACCAGCCAGGTCGCCCCGTCTCATGGACAGGCACTGGGTTTGCACGGGCTCCTGAAGGTGGTACGTTGGAGTTTGCCATTAACAATATCCCATATTCTATGGAATATGACGTCCTCCTTCGCTATGAGCTTCAGGTAGATTACATGTCTTCTCAATGGCTTCATAGGCTGCTCAGAGTAGTGTGTTATGGGTGTACTCATGTGCGTTTATGTGCTTTTAAAGATGCCACGGGACTGGGAGGAGGTCCGTGTAATGGTGATTAGACCTGGCCCTATACCTACCAGCAGTCCATGTGGAAATACCATCCCTGCAGATGATCTGCTAACTGTATCGCTCCCATCTGGTGCCAGGTCTGTGAGTCTGTCTGTCTGTCTATCTATCTATCTATCTATCTATCTATCTATCTATCTATCTATCTATCTACCTATCTGTCTATCTGTCTGTCTATCTGTCTATCTGTTTGTCTATCTGTCTGTCTGTCTGTCTGTCCGTCTGTTCGTCCATCCTTTCGTCCATCTATCTATTTATACTTTTAACACAATTTATATAAATTTATAAAATCCATTTTATAAATCAAAATAAATTTCACTTTTACAACTGTCATGAGGGTGAGAAATTGATGCACTTTATTTTTTGGTGGAATATCCCTTTGAGAAATCCAAGTAATATTTATTTTTTTCTCTTTTGCATCCCAAAATCTTCTGTTTTGTTTTGCTTATAACACAGATTTAATCATACTTTTTCATTTGTTTGATTTTCTTTCTTTTGTTTTTATTGTTGCTTGGTTTGTTTATTGTTTGGTATTAATGTTTTTGTTTTATTTGTTTCTGTTTTTCTTTCTCTTGTTTTTATTGTTGCTTTTTGTTTGTTGTTTTTTGTTTTTGTTGTTGCTGTTTGTTACTTTTTTTGTTTCTTTAATCATTCATTTATTTATTTATTGCTTTCTGTCTTCCTTTCTTCTGATGCACTGCTACAGGTTTGTGGTTCTTTCTCAGCCAGTGTGTTTGGAGAAAGGAGTGAGTTACAAACTGCGTGTTGAGCTCATCCGTTATACTGACAGGAACAGCATCATTACCTCGACTAATGCCTTTGTACTTGTTGACTCTGTAAGCATCAATCTCTGATTTTATTCAGCTCTTATGAAGTCTTCATGTTCTGTCTAATTTTGACTTGTTCTTTCATCTCTTCACCTCCCCAGATTGCCCTTCTCCCTCGTTACTCTTCTCTAGAGATGTTTACTGCGGGAGACCCTGCCTCCGTCGCCCGAAAGCAGAGCTATGAGCGTTACCGCTGCCACGAGACTGCCAAGAGTGTGTCCCGTCCACAGATGAGTGAAGTGTGTGCTAAACTCATCACCAGCATGTCTGCCCTCATTAACAACGGCGCGCTGCGTGAGTATCAGCAGAGAATGTAGGGTCTGTGATGGGAATATTGGGGTTTGTTTCCACTTGTTCATGTTGTTATTAAGACAAGAACATTGATCCCACAGCTTGTGAGTGCGATCCTCAGGGTTCGCTCAGCTCTGAGTGTGATGTCCGTGGGGGTCAGTGCCGCTGCAGGCCCAACATATCAGGCCGGCGCTGTGATAAATGTGCACCAGGAGCTTACGGCTTTGGCCCTTCCGGATGCAAACGTAAGACAAATCTTTTCCCTGCTATGGTACATTAGTAACATTTTGATAAAATTCCTCTTTGTGTGTTCTCCTTTTTTTTCCCCCTTTTGTTTCTTTTCATTTGTTTTTTGTTCTTTTATATTTACTAGTTTTTTTATATCCTTCTATTTCTTTTCTATTTGTATTTGTTTTGCTTTCTTTTACTGTGTTTTTTCCTGGCTTCTTTCTTTCTTTTTTGTTTATTTTTCTTTTGTTTATGCTGCTTGTTTTTTTTTATAATTTTTTATTATTTATTTTTATATTTTGTTTTATTTTATTTTAGTTTTTGTTGTTCATTTTTGTTTGTTTTTTATTTCTTTTGTTTTTACTGTTGCTGTTGCTTTATTGTGTTTTTTGTTTATTTATTTTTGTTTGTTTGTTGCCTATTTTTTATCTAATTATCTTTTAATTATTTGATTGTTTTTTGTTGTATTTCTTTTCTTTTTTATTTTTTTTAGTTTTATTTCTTTTATTTCTGTTTGTTTGTTTGTTTGTTTTTTTTTTGTTTCTTGCTTTTTTATGCTTCAGTTCTGTTCTTTCTTTCTTTCTTTCTTTCTTTCTTTCTTTCTGTCTATCATTAATTGCTTACTGTCTTTGTCCTTAGTTTGTGAATGTAGTTTGGAGGGCTCTCAGAGCCGATTCTGTGACCAGTACTCAGGACAGTGTCCATGTCGGGCCGGTGCATTTGGTCAGCGCTGTGATGGTTGTCAGTCTGGACACTGGGGGTTCCCAAACTGCAGGCCGTGTGAATGTAATGGACATGCTGACGAGTGCCACCAGAGGACTGGAGCCTGTATCAACTGCAGAAGCAATACGGCTGGGGATAAATGTGACAGGTACAAGGGGCAAAAAGACAGACATACTTGACATTTTAAGCTCTATAGTTAAACAGATAAATATTAGCATCAGAGGACACTTAAAGATATTTGAGAATCTTTTAAAGTTTACCGGCAAACAATGAAAATTGAATGGTCCTCTGCCTGAGCTAATGTAATAAATACCTCTTGTCACAGGTGTGCTAATGGTTACTATGGAAACCCGGCTCTTGGTTTAGGGAGTCCGTGTCGGCCCTGCCCCTGTCCGGAGGGCCCCAACAGTGGACGCCACTTTGCCGCCTCTTGTTACCAAGACAACCGCAACAAACAGGTGGTCTGCAACTGCAACCAGGGTTACACAGGTATTTTTAACCACAGAATTTTCTTTCCTTCCACAGATGGATGGAATCAAATTAATTAAGATGAGGTCTGGGCCATGTGCAGTTGCATTTTTTGCATACATGCAACAGGAGAATGTAGACATCCCAAATTAATAAGTGCTGGAATTGGGCTTTATAGTGCTATTTAACACCCTGAGTCCATCTGCATCTGGACAGGATGCAGAAAATGCCATAATCAGAGATAAAGGCCACTGTCACTCTGATCAGTCAGTGCAGTGATCATGTGTGTTATCTCCTGTCCCCTCCTCAACTGGACACAGGGATTGTAAAGCGCTCTGCAGGGGCAGTCCTCAAGCGTGAGTAACCATGGAGACCCACCCCACCTCTGCTGCCAAACCTTCGTCACCCCTCCCATCCCGTCCCTCCCTAGAGCATGGCTCATGCACTTCACACCTTGCATGTACATTTGCAGAACCCTGTGAAACTGCACCAAGTGCAGTCGTATGTGACTGAGCAGTGTTGGAGATTAACTAACTAAATGTACCTAGTAGGTGTTTTTTAAAACTACGCTTTTCTAGTGCTTAGCTTTCCAGCTGAGCGAAATTAAATAGTAATGATTAATCGCTAACTTAATATGTCTTCTCTCTCTCTCATATTAAGCATTGGGAAGTCCAGTTTATTTAAATGCAGAGTCTTAAAGGGATAGTTCACCCAAAAATGAAACTTCTGTCATTAATTACTCACCCTCATGACAGTCCAAAACCACAAGACCTTTGTTCATCTTCAGAACACAAATTAAGATATTTTTTATGAAATCTGAGAGAGTTCTGACTCTGCATAGACAGCAACGCAACTACCACGTTCACGGCCCAGAAGAGTAGTGAGGACATGGGTGTAAAATGTCCTCCCAGTTTTAATAAAATGTGAATTTGTCCCCTGCACTCTTTTCGGGCAAGTGTGTTAATGTAGATGTAATAACGGCCAGTGTGAATAAATCTAGATTTAAACTCAAAGAAACAATATAGTCTATGTATGACCCAACTATTTATTCATATCCAGAATGAGACGATCTGAACATTACGGAGCGCATAACACTCTCATGCAGTGTTTGTTTCAGTCATACTCGAAGCCCAAACACGAACCCGAACAAAAATCCCAAAAATAAAAACCAAAAACGTGCAGGAAATCCCAATAACTTATGACGTGAAATAAACCCCTAATACTATCCCCTAAACCCTTTCTGGGCTCTGAACGTGATAGTTGCATTGCTGTCTATGCAGGGTCAGACAGCTTTTGGATTGCATCAAAAATATCTTAATTTGTGTTTCGTTATGAACAAAGGTCTTACGGGTTTGGAACGACATGAGGGTGAGTAATTCATGACAGAATTTCCATTTTTGGATGAACTATCCCTTTAAGCAATAACATACTATATTATACTATTTATTACAATCATTTTACAAAATAATATTTATTATTCTTTATTAGTTCTAGTTTTATAGTTTTTCTAATTTAATGGTAATTAATGTAATTTGATGTTTTTAAATTGATATTCAAATGCTATTTAGTTCTCTCTCTAATAGAGATCCTCTTTGTTTTTGAGCTAAATACCTATCTGATTTAAATTCTATTCTATTCTATTCTATTCTATTCTATTCTATTCTATTCTATTCTATTCTATTGCTAGAAGTGAGAGCTTCTCTGTTCCTTTGCCAGCATTTGAGCCAGAGAATCAGGCGTCTGTCTCTATATTGCACTTGGCTGCAAAGACATATGAACATAGCAACAGAGTGAATCAGAGCTTCCTGTTTAGACTAAATTAAAATGACAGCTAAAGTAAGATAAATGAGCTTCAATATTGTGTCAGATCTATTAAAGGGATAGTTCACCCAAAAATGAAAATTATGTCATTAATGACTCACCCTCATGTCGTTCCAAACCCGTAAGACCTCCGTTCATCTTCGGAACACAATATAAGATATTTTAGATTTAGTCCGAGAGCTTTCTGTCCCTCCATTGAGAATGTATGTACGGTATACTGTCCACGTCCAGAAAGGTAATAAAAACATCTTCAAACAAACTTTGAAGATGTTTTTATTACCTTTCTCACGGGTTTGGAACGACATGAGGGTGATTCATTAATGACATAATTTTCATTTTTGGGTGAACTATCCCTTTAATGTAAAACAGTCATTTTCACTCTGATGCTTTGTACCTCTTCACTCTTCAGGAGATTATTTTACTAGTACTCAGACTGAGTGTATTATGATTTGGCATTAAGATTAAAATGTGACATTTTCAAGAAATCTTCTGAAGAGTCATTTTTCATAATTTGTGAGTTATGTTATTTGATTTGTTCGACTGTATTCTTAGTAGAGCTTTACATGAAAATTTTGTATGTGTGCTCTTGCATCCTTTAAATATTAATTTAAATAATAATTCCATTAATAAATTAATTTTATTAATTTAATGTCAAAACTGAATATTTTTCTACTATTTAAAAAACAATGCCTCATATTGCTGTTATTTTAACACCAAGCCGCCAATAATGATTTTGATCCAATTTGGTTTAACACCTTTTCTATTAGATATGTGCACTTAATATTGCTTATATTAATTATGTAGTTAAAGTTTTACTCAGTAACCCTATTAAATAAATTGTGCAGGTTATGGAAAAATAATCATGAAACTGGAAGTGCTTTATTTCAAGAAGACTGTGAATTTTCCAGCTGTGAAAGAAAATATTATGAAATACAGTTCAGCATTAAAAATGTGCATCAAATGTAGTCATTTTTCTTTTCATTTGCAAAAAAATCAAAGTCATTTGCTGTTTATTTGTGACATGGGAGTAAAAAATTTCTTTAACGATATGTCATCAAATTCTATCTTTATGCAACTAAATGCCTACTTTCTCCCTCACCAGGTCCACGATGTGACGAATGTGCTCCGGGTTATTACGGCGACCCCTCTAAGCCCGGTGGACGGTGCCAACCTTGTCGTTGCAGTAACAACATCGACCTATCAGATCCTGAGGCATGTGACAAGCGTACTGGCCAGTGTCTCAAGTGCCTGTACAACACTGAAGGACCGGACTGTGGCGTGTGCAAGAGCAGTTACTATGGAGATGCTTCCCGCCGCAACTGCCGGAGTGAGTTAACCTGGGTCTTACATTACTTTTCTACATTATAGTGCACTATTAATATAATAAACATATCAACACTTTCACCCACCCAGAGTGCACATGCAACTTCTTGGGCACGGAGCGCAGTCAGTGTCTGTCTCGAGATGATTGCGTGTGCCAGCGTGCCACAGGACAGTGTCAGTGTCTGCCTCACGTTATTGGACAAACCTGTGATCACTGTGCTCCCAATTACTGGAACCTGGCGAGTGGACGAGGCTGTGAGCCCTGTGGCTGTGACCCCAACAATGCCTACACATCGGCCTGTAACGAGGTACTGCTGGCTCACAAATACAGCTCACATTCAATATATACAATAAGAAATGTAAAATTCAGTACGGTTTAAACTGATTAAAATTGACACTAGTCAAAACATTTATAATGTTATAAAATGTTTTTTTTTTTAAATAAATGCTGTTCTTTTGAACTTTCTCTTCATCAAAGAAAATGTCCTAAAAAAGGCTTCTACAAAAATACTAAGCAGCACGACTGTCTTTAACACAGATAATAATAAATGATTTCTGAAGGATCATGTTACACTGAAGACTGAAGTAATGGTGCTGTAAATTCAGCTTTCCCATCACAGAAATAAACTACATTTTAAACTATATTAAAATAGAAAACAATTATTTTAAACTGCAATAATATTTCACAATATTACTGTTTTTACTGTATTTTTGATCAAATAAATGTGTCAAAAAAAAGCATAAGAAAAGTCTTTCAAAAAAAAAAAAAAAAAAAAAAAAAAAAAAAAATATATATATATATATATATATATTATATATATATATATATATATATATATATATAAAAACTTGCACACTACAAACTTTTAAATGGTAGTGTTTATTTATTTAATTTACAGTATAATTTACTGTATAATAAACTATTTTAGATTTTACACAAAGAAAGATAGGTGATACAGTAAGTAGACAGGAACTGAAAATCTAAAAAACCTTGGCTTATCTAATATTAAATTTCTGGCCAATATAGAGCAATTATCATTTTTATGTTATGGCTGATAACTGATGAATGGATGATTTCAAAATTCTATGCTGTTTTGTTTAAATAAATGAAATGCTACAAGTGAATTTAGGCACAACATTATAATGTATGAAAAATAGAACTTCACTAAAGATTACATTTAACAGTGTTATTAAATTTTAAGTAAGTATGAGATGATGGAAAAATTATCTGAATGTAAAAATAGAAGAAATGAGTATGAACAATTAAATATCCATTAATTAAAAAAATATATTTAAAATCTCTGATAACCAATATGGTACCATATATCTAGCTTCTCTAGTTTCAACACCCCATCAGTAGTCTTAACTATTGCTATCCTCTTTTTGAACCCAAATTCATACAGTTCACAGGTCAGTGCCAGTGCCGTGTTGGGTTTGGAGGGAAGACCTGTAAAGACTGCCAGGAGAACCACTGGGGTGACCCAAGAGTACTGTGCCGAGGTACCATGATACTTTCACAGCAGTCCATATCATCTGTAATGTTAATGTAACACGGTTCATCATTTTTTGATTCACAATTAATCACAATTCCCAAAATCTAATTGATTTGGTTACTTCTGACCCCACAGCATGTGATTGCGACCCCCGGGGCATCGAGTCATCTCAGTGCAACCGTGTGACTGGTCACTGCGTGTGCCAGCAGGGAGTTTCTGGTGTCCGCTGTGATCAGTGTGCCCGTGGTTTCTCTGGCACCTTCCCTGATTGCAAACCTTGCCACCAGTGCTTTGGGGACTGGGACCGCATCGTTCAGGATCTGGCAACCAGAACCAAAGCTCTCACAGATCGAGCAAAAGAGCTTCAGACCACCGGCTTGACTCGAGCCTTTGAGAGAAGATTTAAGGAGTTGGAGGACATGCTGGCACAGGTGCGGGACATTGTTAACGCCCGCAATGCCACTGCTGAGGCTGTGACCACTCTGATGGGCATGATCGAGGATCTCAGGTACAGTTTGGTTAGAAGGAGGTTCAGACCCTGCATTTTTGTATATTGCTTGAAAGTCTCTAGTTGAGAGTTTTAGAGGTTAGGGAGAAAATTACTTGAGTAATTTTACTTATTTACTATATTATTTTTATTGTTGGGTATATATGTTAAGGAATTGAGAATTTATATTTAGAATTATATATGGGCACTGTTGAAATAAATTGAAAATTTGCACCAAAAATACTTATTACTAAGATATTACTAAGATAGTCAAAATAAAATACATTTTACTTGAACCTTTAATACAGTTGTTGTAACAAAATTACAATAATTACTATAATTAGATTACATTATATTAAAATTTAATTGCTAAAAAGCTAAGTTTTTAATTTTTTTTAAGTAATTAATTTTTGAACTTTTTTGTTAAATATGTATAAATGAGAATAAATTCGCCTACTTACCTAAACTTTCACATAAATATAATTTAAGTATAATTTCGGATTGGACCATTTTTCTTACTTTTTACACCCTTGTTGGAGATGAGTTTGGTCATCTGTCTTTCTGTCTACCAGAGCTCAGATTGGTGAGACCACGGACACACTGAACCAGCTGGAGGGAGACCTGACCGCTGTGCAGGACAGCAACTATGAAGCCAGTAATGCATTAAGTACCCTGGAGAGAGAAGCAAAAGAACTCAACCTGAACTCAGATCAGCTTAACCGTCAGCTTGACATCCTCAAGAACTCCAACTTCTTGGGTTAGTCACTGATTCTGTATCACCGTAACTAAAATGCACTTACACTGCCCCCATTATATGCAAAATATCAAAACAAGTGGCATTTATTTATTATTATCTCCCAGAGAACAATCCACTGACTGATCAAACTAGGAAAACATGCTTTTAACGTGGTATTCTTCTTCAGGTGCATATGACAGCATCCGGGCCTCGTACAACAAGTCACGTGATGCAGAGCACCGCGCCAACAGATCTACCACTGACATTCCCAGCACAGTGAGCCAATCGGCAGACACCCGCAAGAAAACAGAGCGCCTCATTGCCCAAAAGAGAGATGATTTTAACCGCAAAAATGCTGCCAACAAACGTACACTCACAGACTTAAATGCCAAAGCTCAGAATTTGGACATAAAGAAAATCAATGAAAAGGTAAGCTGGATAAAACACAAATAACAACAAATGTCTCAACAAATATTATCAACCAATTTAAAAGTATTATTTAAGGTATGTATTTAAAATATAAAATCATTTTTTTTTTATCATATAAAAAATATTAGAAATTGTTAAATATATATTATTTTATATTACTTTAGAGCTCTTGTTTTATTGTTTGTAGGTATGTGGAGCGCCGGGTGATGCTCCATGTGTGGACAGTCCTTGTGGCGGTGCTGGTTGTCGTGATGATGAAGGCAAGCGCCACTGTGGTGGTCTGAATTGCAAGGGAGCCGTTGCAGTGGCCAACAATGCCCTGGACAGATCCAAGCATGCAGAAAAAGAGCTGGATAAAGCTATGGGGGTAGTGGAGGAGCTTTTTAAGCAGGTAGAGACACACTTTAATTATTGTGACCAGTGACTAGCATGATCAGAGCATTTCCAGAGCATGATCAGAGCTGTCAATTCCTTCTGTGACTTCACATTCTTTAAAAATGTGCAGTCTTTTCTCTGAATCTTATGTTGTCTTGACGGTCTTATTAAGGTGGCAGATGCTAAGACCAAGGCTCAGGAAGCTAAGGATAAAGCCCAGGCAGCTCTGGAAAAAGCTAGTGATACCAAAAATAAGCTGGATCATTCTAACAACGACCTGAGGGACCTCATCAAACAAATTCGGGAATTCCTCATGCGTGAGTTTTAATTATATTATATCATCCACAATTTTTTTTTCCATTTTTTTATTATATTATATTATATTATATTATATTATATTATATTATATTATATTATATTATATTATATTATATTATATTATATTATATTATATTATATTATATTATTAAGAGAATAAAAATGAACTACATGAAGAAAATAAAATACATAAACCTGACAGATTATTCTCTGCATCTTATTCTAGTTTACACTTAATAGTATACCTTTAACATTTATTTTCAAAAATCATATATTTCTCTCATTTTTTCCATTTCTGATCTTACTACTGTTTACAAATAATCCAAAAGGACGGATGAATTTCAATACTAATTAAAAAATTTAAGAAATTAGATAATAAGATAATATATTATATTATAGTATATTATATTATATCATATTATATTTTAAGAGAAAAAAATTAGCTGAAGGATTAAGAAAATAAAATGCATAAAACACTACTCTTTTACTAAATGAATCCAATATTCAAAACATTCATCAATAATAATCTGATTTTCAAACATTTCAATAACATTTCATATGTTATATTCCCTCTCTCATTTTTCATTTCTTCTCCTAGAATTTGAACTTGAATTCTTTTGAGCTCATTTACATGTCATGTTGTATATTTGCAGAGGAGGGGGCAGATCCTGACAGCATTGAGGCGGTGGCCAATCGGGTGCTGGAGCTGTCAATCCCAGCTTCTCCCAGGCAGATTCAGCACCTCGCAGATGAGATTAAAGACCGTGTCAAGAGCCTGTCCAATGTAGACGCCATTCTGGAACAGACCCAGAATGACGTCCGCAAAGCAGAACAGCTGCTGCTGGATGCCAAGAAAGCCAGGTGACTCTCTGCACATCTGGTATTTTGCACATCACTTTGTAAATGTAAATATAAATCTGTTCTTTCACTCTAGGAATAAGGCGGAGGGAGTGAAGAGCACGACTGAGAGTGTGAAAAAGGCCCTGAACGATGCCGGCAGGGCTCAGGCAGCTGCAGAAAAGGCCATTCAGAAAGCTAGAAATGACATCGGCTTAACTCAGAACCGACTAGCACAGGTAAAACAACTGTAATTAGAAATAACTTGAATTTCTATGCTCCTAAATTGATTGGTTTTGACCACAAGCGCTCTTACAATCCTTCTGAAGATCCAGTCAGAGACCACAGCTCGTGAGAGAGATCTTAATGATGCTATGGACAGACTGGGAGATCTGGGACGCCAAATAGAGGCTTTAAAAACCAAACGTGCCAACAACAGCCTGGACGCAGCCCGGGCAGAGGAGACGGCCACTATGGCCCGGGACAAAGCCAATGAAGCTAAAGAGGTGTGTGGCAGTCATTTGTGTGTCATTGAGTGTTGTGTTGACCAGAATTTAGTGACTTTATTGTCTGTTTAAATCCTGGATGGCGAGCTGTCCGATAAGTATCGTACTGTTCAGGGTCTGATGGACAATAAGGCAAAAACAATGCAGGATGCCAAGCAGAAAGCAGAGCGCCTGAGAGATGAGGCCAAGGAGCTGCTAAAGGATGCCCAGGATAAACTGCAGAGGCTGGCGGGTAAGTGTGTGAGAGACACGCAGAGAACTGGAAGAAGTTCTTACTAACAGTTTTAAGTTTTAATTTGTTTTTTGAATTTGGAAAACCCTGTACAATTTGGTCAGAAAAGCTTATTACAAGTATTAGTTACAGTATTTATTACAGAAAAGTGTTACATTTTATATATATATATATTCCTTTTATTTAGAATTTAGGGAGATTTACAGCACATAGCTGGTCTAATCTAATAATAAATTAATTAATTATAACTATATTATATATAGAAAATATATATTTATATTTATATTTATGTTATAAAAACCCATTTGTTAAACGTACCTTCAAGTAACTGAAAAACATAAACTGACCTCTTGTGGAGATAAGTAGTACTGTTCTTGGAAGACATTCATTGTTTTATTTCCTTGTAATTCTGACGTGGTTTTGTTGTTGTTTCGCATGCACAGAGCTTGAAAAGGACTATGAGGAAAATCAGAAGGTATTGGAAGGAAAAGCCAGGCAGCTGGATGGCCTGGAAGATAAAATGAAGGCAATCCTGAATGCAATCAATAAGCAGATTCAGATCTACAACACCTGTCAATAATCGGTCAAAGGAAGGAAAACACAACAACTGGATTGCTGCTGTCTCTGAACGTTCACTACTGTCTGAAAGGATCTGTATTTTGACTCTTTTCCAAGGCTGCTACAGTTTTTGCAAACAAACCTACTGCAAGACAATGCCAAACTGCCACCAGACGCGATGTCTGGAACAAATGTTGTTTTAATGAAGGGCTACTGTTATAACAACACTACATTAACCTGTTTTCATTCTGGAACTGAATGCAATGCAGATGTTCACATGTGTCTTGTAAGGCAGAGCAGTATTCTACTTTCTTGGTATTAGAAATGTGCTTGTAAAATACTGAATACAGTATGATGAAGATACTGAGTTTGCTTGAATGTAAGAGACACTGAATCATGGCACAGAAGTTTTATTGTATAGATTTTCTGCTTGCCCTTTTTTCTTTTAAAACTGGTATAGCTTGCTACTTTATTAACACTCGTTTTCTAATGAGAAACATACATGTTGTCTTTTGAGAAATTAGTTTCTATAATAGGCTGAATATCTGTCTGAGAAATTACAGTAAAAGACATTGTTAAATGAAGTAAAATGAGTTGTCCGTTTAGAGTCATTGGTTGATGTACACCGTGTTTCTTCTCACGATAAATAATACAAATAAATAATATCCCTGTGTGATTTCTGTACATTGTCTGTGTCATTGTTTGCCTGTTACATTTAACCCTAATATATAATAATATATGAGGAACAAACGATTAAAAAGTTAAAAACATAAAGGTTTTCAGCTCCATCTATTGATGTGTCAGCAGTCAGAAAATCTTCCAGTGTTGACAAAAAAAAAAAAGTTTGAGTATCACATGTATTAAATTCAAATGCTGGTTTTATAAAATAGGACCAAATCAAACTTACTTAAAATGAAAGAAATTATATGACAGACCCAAACAATTTATTTACCAAACTTGGCATACATTAATGTTTTTGAAAGAAGTATGTTATGCTCACCAAATACAGTAAAAACAGTAATATTATGAAATATTATCACAACGTAAAAAGATGTAATTTATTTCTGTGACGGCAAAGCTGAATTTTCAGCATCATTATTGTCACATGATCCTTCAAACTCTTTATAATATGCTGATTTGATGCTCAAAAACATTGCTTATTACCGATGTTGAAAAAAGTTGTGCTGCTTAATATTATATTAGAAAACCACAGCTTGACTTGAACAGTTTTTGACGTTTTAATAACATCCAGCAGTATGTTTCAAATGTATTCTTTAACATTCACATATCAAATGCATTACGAAATCTCGCACCAAAAAAGTTTTACTCTGCGCGTGGTTGTGAACGCAGAGTGTCCGGAAGTAGACCGTGCGCGTGTTTGTGTGTGGAGCAGGTTGGCGTGGTCCCCGTCTCTACCCGGTTTGTTTTTGTTCTCTAACAAAGTGGGAGTCACAGAGCAGCGGTCGGCTCTCAAGTGGAGGAGGACGTCTTTGTTTTTGTTTAGAGTAGCTCGGTTTCTGTGTTAACACCACAGAATGGGTCCTAGTTAGGATTATTTTGGAGATAAAGAAGAATTAATTTTTAGCAGGCGAGCTGATGCGGCTCAGAGGCGATCGGCGGCCCGCTGCCGTGTGTGAAGCCTGGGGCTTAAGTTAAGCTGCAGTCGCCGCGGCGCCGCTGACGGAGGACAGGACACGCCGCTGCGACTCCTCAATACAGAAGAACGACGAAACAAAGTAAGAATTCATTTAAACAGCTGTTGTCTTATCCAGGTTTTGTACTATGCCTTCATCTGTCCTGTAGGTAATATAGCCCACATGAGTTTGTCAGTACCGCACCACCCGACCTCGCGGTGAAGTGTTTAGCTGGACAGCCGGCGCGGAGCGAGAGGCCTCGCGCTTCTGTTCCCTTTAATCAGCTCGCTCCGTACACAACACGGCGAACCGGCATCTCCTACAACCAGACAACAGAGTTAAGAAATGTCACAAATCGTACGAATGATATTTATTAGTATTAGACCAAAATTAATGTTAAGGGGCAGTTTGTTAGTGACATGGTTTGAGTTAAAGAGAACTTGAGTGTGGATGGACTCGAGTCAGACAGGCTAAGCTAGCCGGGTTAGCAGCCGCGGCGTTAGCGAGCAGTACGGGTTTATAAGATGATTGGTTTCCCTTGGGTTCAGTTTTCTCATTTGACAGCTGAAAAGGAAAGCAAAAGGAGATGTGAAGATGATTGAATTCAAAGATATTTGGTCTTTCTCCGTGTTCGTTTTGGATAATGACAGCGAAGTGTCTCGATAGTGACAGTAACCGTGGGTTTTGGAGGCTAGACGTTAAATGTTTAATAAAAAAAAGTGAAAGTGTAGTAGTGAAACTAGAAGGTTTGGTTGGACATTTGATTGTCCGAACACACTAGATTTTTAAAAAGAAAGGTCTCTGAAGATGATTTTGAATAACTCAAGAATGCAAGTCAATACAAAACGTTCTGTTATAATTATCTGATTACATAAAGTAGGATCCAAAAGTCTGAGACCACAATGAAAATATAGGTTTTCTTTAATTCTATCCGGAAATAAACAGTTTTCAAAACAATATAAATAAAAAGAATATCTTTATTTCGTATTTTATTGTGGTGTTTAAAAGTATTAATGTCAGCATGAAATTAAAATGCATGATTCATCTATATATATATGTTGCATTTGTTTGGAAAAAAAGACCTCATAATGTCATCTAAATGTCATAACTGGATCATCTCTCTAGTGATGTATATCAGACTTCTATAATCAGTGAATCTGTTTAAACCCCACCCCTCTACAACTGACTTAAAGCTTGAATTCATTTTTGAGTGAACGCCCGCATCTCAAAAAATCCAACTAAAAACAGATGGATAGAACATACATAGTTCAGCCCTTTTTTATGATCTGTCTTTAAGATCTGTCACTACTTCTGGTGTATCTTAAATCTGCTGTTTTAAAACACTAGGCATCTTACGTTTGTGTACACACTGCAGTAAAATAGGCTCAAATTATGAATCATTTGAAGTTAAAAAGAGTCTGTTTACAATATATCCTACATGATTTTCTGTGAAATGTGTCAACATTGACTTCAAACTGACCTAGTGTTGGGGAAAAATCTGTGAAAAAGTTGTGTAGTGTATTCCAGATTTTAGTAATATGTACTTTCACTCGACCAGAGTCTGTTTGTAATACATACGTTGCTGTTGTTTTCTGTTCACAGTCTCTCCCTCTGATTCTGTTCTGGGAGTGCTCTCACTTGAAACGCCGCCAAGATAGCTGGACCGAGCAGGAAACGGCACAGCTCAGTTCCAGACCCCTGTGGAAGCAGCTCCAGCAGCGGGAGCGAGGTAGGAGACAGCCGACCCATTAGCAGCAAGTGGCTGAAGATGGCCAGCAGCAGTACAGGCCCCAGTGAATCGGGCCGGAGGCGAGGTCAGAGAGGAACTGACGATGCGGTCAGCGCCAGTAAGAAGAAGCAGAAGGACAGAGCCAACCAGGAGAGCAAGGAGGCCAAGCAGGCCACCTCAGCCACCAGCTCAGAGACTAGAAAAGGTGAGGGGTGACTTAGTTTGTAATTACATTCAGGTCCTTTACCCCAATTCATTTTATCTCTTATCTTTTTGATTGTCCTTTCACATTGTCTTCCGTCAGGTGTTACTCTTGGAAATCAAGCTGTTGAGTCCTAGCTAGATATTTGATTCATATGCTTGGGGCAAAAGTATAGCATGGGATAAAACATTTACCGCAGTGATATCTAATGTAATATGAGCTGATAGGAAGCGTCTGTGGTGCAGTGTCCTGGCCCATAACTTGAGGTTAAAGTCAATAAAGGTATGGTGTAGTCCTTGTCCTATTTTCGTGTGCAGAGCTGGGCTGGTTTCCAATCTGTTACATAGTATGGTAAACAGGGAACTGGAAAGTTAACAGACGTTAACTGTGTGAAACAAGCTGAACTCGTGTAGTTGTTCTGTCATGCTAGTCAGTATTGATTTAGCTATGGCACTGTCTAATAAATTGGTTGTTGTTTGGCATAAGAAGCTGGTTTTGGTTGGTATGTGGCGAATCCAGTTTCATTTAGAATGACATTTATGATAATTATCTTTAGGTAATTATCTTTGAACAAAACAAGGAAGGAAAAACTAAATTAAAGTAAAACTACAACAATATGAGCTGAACTGGATGATGTGATCTCAGATGTTTTTATTTTATTTTATTTAGGCCTATATATTACTGATAGTTACTGTCATTTGTGTTAAAAGGATAGTTCTAAAGGATAGACCTAAAAATCTAAATTCTGTCATTTACTCACCTTCATGAAAGTCATCGACTGTTTACCTTCAATCTTCAAAATATTTTCTTTGGTGCTTGAGAAGAAGGAAACTTGGACAGGTTGAGGCTGTATAAATGATGACTGATGAACTGTCATTCTTGGGGGAACTATGCCTTTAAATAAGCCTTATTTTACATGTTGACCGTTTAAGTAAGACCATATGGATTGTTTATTTAGTTTGTTGTGGCTTTTTTTATCATCTAATGCTATCATGCACCTGGCATTCATGGTGAATTTTAGCATCTTAGCATACATGTGTCTATATATAGCAATGTCTTTTAGACTTAATTGAATATGCTTAAGTTGGCCAGTCTAGAGAGAGATGGATATTGCTTTATGACAGATACAGATTATTTTAGTTTTACTTTCAGATATGCAGAACCACTTTAATTTTTATTTCTGCTTTTAACACCACAATTAAATAAGGGTTAAGCAAAAAATTAAAACTTAAATTAAACTATTTTGTAACCTAAATGGTTTTGCACTAAATAAGATGCACATTTCTAACTTTAGAATGAATGAATGAATGCATCTTTTTCTTTTTCCCCCAAATGTTTTAGATCAAAATGTCACAATCATCCAGTGAAAATTGCAGACTTGACTCTAGTGATGTTTGCTAGGCTTCTCCGATCATTTAGTCCACTTAAACGGTGAATCCAGTGGATAGAAATAATTCCCTGTCCTGCATTTTTTCAGATGTATCTGATCTGTAAAATCGATTGCTACTTCTTTTATCACGACTTTGTTACTTTACCCTTAAAAATCATTAGGTGCATTTCTTCAGATATCCAACAAATTGATCAATTTTAAAAATGTATCAGTAGAACCAATATCATCATTGATATCCCCCATATCAGTAGCAGTCTATATATAGATCAGCATTTGACTGTGACTTTAACTTCACTGAACCAAAAGAAGGCTAATTCGAAAACACTGGCGTTGTCTCGTAATGCTTTCAGTTTACAATGATTGATGTTTGAAACACGTGACTATTAGCAAGTGTACATGAGTGTTTTGTTTGTTTAGTCCCTGTGTGCCAGCCTGTGTCTAGGGCTGTGCGCTTACTGCAAAACAGTGTTCTGCTGGGTGCTGAAGTGTTGTAATCTAAGCCTTTGAGTCTTTGCTTCAGTGAAGAAGGGCTTTGTCAAGGTCAGTGGCTCTGCCCAGCACATGCATGAGGAGACTTCCCTCAGAGTATTGCTCACACTCCCTTCATTTACTCGCTCCCCTCATTGCCCTCTCTATATGCATTTGATATGAGTGCGCCATTGTATTCCTCCTATCAAGGTGTCGTGTTTCGTCTCAGCCGAGCACCATTCCTACACGAACAGCGGGAGAAGCTCTGTTGAATCTCTGTAGTGCTGATTCCCGTCATGTAAGGGAGGTTAATGGGATACTGGCAGATGACATCACGTGGAATAGAAGCCCAGCTGTGGGGCGTGGCGACTTTTTGATGACCTTTTAGATCTGTGTGTCACAGCGAGAGAGAGTAACGGGACAGGACTGGCTGTCACTTGACCCTGAAGCCTGATCCGTAGAGATAAACGCACTCTCTTTCTCGCTCTTTCCTGCGCTCTCTGACCTGCTCGCTAACACGCACCTATGTTAAACGCAATAACAGAGTTGGGATTCCTGCTATGAGTGGCTATCAGATTGTGTAGCGTTATCATGAAATCAGGTTTGATTTTGCTCTTTTATTAGTTTGTGTTAATCCGTTGTGTATTATCTGTAGATAAATGTTCTTTTGTTTTCCCTCTGCTTATGAAATAATACATTCAATTGCGGTCATTTAATGTGTTTCTGACCGATCCAGCCTACAAGAATGTTCATTTGTCTGTGTAGATTTGTTTCTGGACTGGAAGCAGAATGCGCACGAGGTGATAGTGAGGCTGAACTGTGAAGATGCTGGGGTGCTGAGAGTGGAAGATATCGATTATGCCTTTTCTGATTCCGCCTGCCACATCCGCCTGCCGGGTAAGGACGTTATGTGTGCTTGTGTCTGATTTAATACATCTTGGTCTTTTGACAGAGGACCATGTGACACTGAAGACTGAAGTGCTGATCACAGCTTTGTCTCACTGGGATAAATTACATTTTAAAACATAATCAATACTGTTTGACAAACTTACTGTTCTTACTGTGTTTTTGATCATATAAATGCAGCCTTAGTGAGCAAATGAGTCGTCTTTCAAAGACATTTAAAAATCATCCTTTTTTTGTGTGTGTGTGTTTTCTCAGATGGCCGTGAATGGAGCTGTAATCTCCATGAAGAGATTGAAGCCTCCTGCAGTAAACTCCTTTATAAGGAGAAAACAAATGTTCTGCAGCTTGTCATGCACAAGAAGATCCCCCTCAACACATGGCCCACCTTTGCTGTAAGAGCACCTGCTCATTCGTTTCCACTCTTTTTCTCGAGCTGTCCATCTTCTTTTCAAGCTTCTTTTTATTTATTTTATTTTTTTTAATTTTTTTTTGTTGTTGAACAAAATCAGTTTTTATTGGGTAGACTCAGCTTCTATTATATAATCTTCTGAAAGATTTAAAAAGAAAATATTTGACCTATTTTATTGCTATTTCTTTTTGCGGGTGTTCTATTTTTTCACAGGCTAACTAAAAACACAATTACTAAAAATCTGGTTTATTTACACACATTTTCCAAAAAAAAAAATATACATCAAATGTTATGTCATATATTAAATATTACATTATATATTATATCATCACATTGGTCTGTGATTTAGATTTGGTTTGTAGTAAGCATATTGGTCTGTGAGAGAACGATATCAGAACTGTATAAGCAGCTTTGAGCATTCATAAATGTTCTCCTGATCAGAGATTCCTCAATAAAGCTTTATTTATTTATGTTCCTTATTGAACAGAACAAGAAAAAGACAGAAATAGTGAACATCCTTGGAGAGAATGGCAGCAACCACCACCGGTCAACCACAGGCCAGTCTGAAAAATCTGCCGAAATCATCGAAAAAATGCCCGCCGTGACCTCTGCTGAGCAGAAACGAGGTAAACCTGACCGAGGGTCGAAACGAGGGATGAAAGGCAAACAGGTGGAGGTCACTGAGAGCACAGGTGTGAAGGTAGCTGAGATTAAATCGAACGATAAAGCAGACCCGATCAGTGAGCCCAGCGCAAAGCGCACCACGCGACCCTCCAGAAACACAAAAGAGACCCCAATAGCTCCCTGCTCGATAAAGGACTCTCAATCCAAACCAGCAGTTGATGGAAAAACACATGTATTAGCCGGGAGCAGCGGTGCCTCGTCAACTAGCAATGCAGAAGACAACAGGGTTCAGATGCAGGTTAAAGGTCAAGGATGCCAGGCATCACCGAGAGAAAAAGAGCTGGACAGGAGGCCAAAAAGCAACGATCAGGTGAGACTAATAATTCACTTGAAATAGGAAATATAATGGTGGAAAATAGTCTCTCACATTCTGATGTCCACCCTTTGTGTTGTTTACAGGTTGAGGCAGATGAAAGTAAGACTGTTTCCTCAGTGTGTGAGCTGACGGTGGTGCAAGAGGAGAGTTCTCTTCCAATAAAAATGCAAACTGGAAAAATAACAACTGATGAGCGAGAAAACAGAACAGATTTAAAGAAGCCACAGGCTGATGCCCAGATCCCTAAAATGCTTCCATCTCCTGATTTGCTATCTGGGGGGCCTGTTTTAACACCCTCTAAGAGAGAGGAGTCACCTCAAAAGAGCTGCACAGAGGAGAAGAGAGATAAGTCCAAGGAGGATCCACATGGAGGGAGCCAAGAGGAGGATACAGAAGGTCAGTTAAGAACAATAGTGGTGGTATGTTAGAGTTATACTTTATTGTCCTTTGCAGGAAATTTGTCTTTGACTTAAAGGTGCAGTAATACAAAACAGCCACACACAAACCACTCAATTAGCATGTTAGAATACTTTCTGAAGGATCATGTGACACTAAAGACTGATATTATATTTTTTGTTTTTTGATCATATAAATGCAGCCTTAATGACCACAAGATAATTCTTTTAAAAAAACGTTTAAATATTCTTACTTTCCCAAAACTTTAAATGGTCGTGTATTTACTATAGAGAGTTTTTGTTATTGATTTGAACTGGTTCAATTAAAAGTACACATTTTAAGCATTCTGTAGATATAGTTCTCACATTTGTGAGGCAACACTGAATTTCCTTTCATTTTGTGATACTCTCCAATTCACAGAAACTGAGATGGCAGAAAGCGCATCTTGTTTTCTTTAGTTTGCAAAAGCACAACATTTTGTTGACATTGAGTTTACACAAATCAAAGTTGACCCTTTAAATTTTTGAATGATGTATTACTCTTATCTTAATGAGCAAAAATGTTGGCGTACTTTTTCCACTGTTATCAGGAAAAAATGCCAGTGATTGCGCCGGTGCCTCCCTGTCATGCAGAAAGCACGCTAATAGCTTCCACACTCCACACAAACACTTGGATATGTGCCTAATACTGCACATTTTTCTGGGTTAATGTTAGAGTAAATGGCCATGTGAAGTTACTACTACTAACATGTTTCAATTTCAAATGATAATCCATATTTGAGGTCGAATCTTTGAATTTCCTGTAATTAATTACCTCAAGGACCAGCCTTTAACGTTTTGTCTGTAACAAACATGGACCGTTTTTTTTGGTGACTGATAGGCTAATAAATTTTTATCCAACTAAGCCTCTTCTTACTATACTTTATTTCTCATGATTGATTTGTGTTAGATCCGGAGCCTATGGTGAACTTGAAGTTTGTGAAGAATGACTCGTATGAGAAAGGGACAGACCTGATGGTTGTTAATGTCTACATGAAAGAACTCTGCCGGCAGACATCCAGGGTGCTGTTCAGGGAACAAGACTTCACTCTTATCTTCCAGACCAGGTGAGAGAGTCATCCACACAGTGTCCAGAAATAAAGATTTCAACTCTTTCATTTACACAAATTGTTGAAACTGTCCACAGTGATCCAAACTTTTTGCGCCTTCATCCGGATTGCGGACCAAACACTGTCTTTAAATGGCAGGTTAAACTCAGGTAAGACTTTCTGATGGGCAACCTAATCTCTGTCGATCCACTGGTCAAGTGTGTGTTTCTGAGGATTTCTTCATTGGTCCCATCTGCTGATGTTTCAGGAATCTAATTCAGCCAGATCAGTCCAGCTATGCCTTCACTCCGTCCCGTATCGACATCACCCTGAAGAAAAGACACAGTCAGCGCTGGGGAGGTCTGGAGGCACCTGCCACACAAGGTCTGCTGCCTGGATTCTCTTTGCTTCTGAGCAGTATTTTTCAATTAAACACACAATCATGTCATGCACATAACGTATCGCACTGTTAGTTTAATTCAGAGCTTGCAGCACAGCAAAAATTGACACGGTGCGGAAACGATGTAAACAAAGCAGAGCTGCACTTATGAACACAACTTTAATATGTATTGTTCAGACGCAAAATTAAATTAAAATACCACGCTAACTTTTCTAAAGACAGTCAGTTTCCCTCAGCGATATATTCATATAAACTCCTACTCCAATTGTGTCACGATTTGTTTGGCATCTCAACCGATTTGAATCGTCACATATTTTAATCAGATTTTCAACTTGCTAGCCTTTTTTTTTAATATTTTTTTTTTTTCAATATTTTTTTTTTCATTTATTTTTTTTTTTAACACTGGTTTACTGCAATTCTATTTTTACACAGTACAGAATACAATCTTTCACAGACATGTTTAAACACAAGAAATAAAATCAACACATTATTCAGTGATTTTTACTTTTGCATTTACTTATATAAACAATTAAGCTACTTTTCTTACATTATAACAAACTTACCATTGTAAGTTGCCTGTGAAACACAGAAGACTTTAATAATATGCAGCACAGCAAAAACAGACACTGCACCAAAACAAAAACTGAAACGCTGCAGAAACGATATCGCACTGTTAGTTTAATTCAGAGCTTGCAGCACAGCAAAAATTGACACGGTGCGGAAACGATCTCTGCACTGCTGCAGATGCACCGCTCGTGGAACACACTGCCGGACCGCAACCGCGTGCAGTGAATGCTTTATTAATCTGTTAACATGAGCGCGGAAAAATTACGCACTGCATACGCACTGCAAATGGAGTACTGTGAACCTGGCATTATGTGTGCGCTATGAGTGTGCATGAGTCTACAGTCTCCAGGAGAGCGTGCAAGCGCTGAACGGTTAAACACTGGCAAGATTTAAAAAGTAATGCAATTTACAAACTTAAATGACTTTGTGACACTGCCTGGATTTTGTAAGTGACAATTCCTGTGTCAACTGTGCAGCGTGCAGCTCGCTTATAGACAGATGCGATTTGGTGATTTGAAGCCATTTGTGTATTTTGAGAAAGAAAGTGAGAGCATGCAGTGATTCACTCACGTTTTTTGTGCAATTACATCTCACACAAGGTTTTCAAATTAAATTCAAATTACTTTATTTATTGAAGAAATATGAACTGTTCCTCACCTTCAGCATTAGAATTATTTCACCCGCATGAGACAGAGACGGTGCTGCTGCATGTCGTGACAAACCTCTCACGGCAGCGTCATCAGCTTGAGATCGTTTTTTTTGAGATCTGCCTTTTTTGAGACAGCCGATCAAACATCCCAACATGATTATCGGCTGATAGTGAACCACTAGCCGATCAATCGGAGCTCCACTATCTGTATGAACAAAATGGTAAACTTTGACTAAAAGTGATTTTAAATGTTATAATAGTAATTTTGTAATGTCTGAGCATAAATCCATAAGCAAACCTGTGAACAGTACTGTTTTAGAATTGGGGTATGCCCCCAAGGGGGCGCAGCATGGAGTTCCCTAGAAGGGGAACTAAAATATTGTTTACTGTTTAAAAAAAGTGGTGGTCTAAAACTGTGGATTAATCACCAACTGGGTAAAAGTTTACTTCCAGAATGAACAATGTGGCATAGATGTGTTTGAAGTTCATTGTTAAAAAAACAAAACAAAAAAACAACAAACAGAGCAAACGGAAAAGAGAAAGTGCAATCTATATTATAGCTCTATAAATGAAGTATAATTTAATAGAGCCACAGAAAGACAATTGATATATTTATTTAAAACACAGTGTTGTGCTTTGAATACATATATATTTTGAGTTCACATTTTGAATATGTTATATGATGAGCATGTTTTTTGTTTTAAATTTAAATTCATTTGATATTTTAAAACTATGTGAATGGCTCTCTGTGGCGTGGCAGGATTTTCTGTTGGCTGCGTTTAAATCCCCATCTGAAGTTTTCCACTCTGTGCTGTGTGCAGCTTCACGGATTTAAAATAAACAACACAAGGTGTCCGTGATTTCCGCTTCTAGAGGCTACTCTCGCACTGTATAATGACAGCGGATCCTTCTCAGCCACTCCAGCAATGGACGCAACCTGGAAAACTATGGATTTTTGCAGATAGTTCCAGCAATCAACTACCACTGCCAGTTAATCTGCAAAACCAATCGATCGGTCAACCTCTACTATATAGCATTAGCTGCCTAAGCAGTGTGTCCATGACTAAGGTTTGGCTGAATAAGAACAGCTAGAACCTTGATCTTTTCAGAGAGCTCTGATGTGTGATAGGAGGCATGCACAAGATGGTTACTGTGGAAAGAGCAGGACTGTTTTTGTTTACATGTTGAAGTGAGGGCATGGTCAAGAAGAGGAATGTGACTCGAGGGAGTGATCCAGTAACTCAATACGAGTGCGAGACAGGGTCAAGCCAAATGTGCCAATGGGTTCTTGTGTTTGTGCCAGGCTCCTGACCCACACTGCTCCACATAGCCTTCTCTCGAATATAGCTGCCACTCCAATATTGCATTTTACTAGAGCTGTGACAGTCTATTTATATGTTGATATTAAGTTTTTAAATTTAATTTTACGATTTTAAATCGTAATAATATTTCACAATATTACTGTTTTTACAGCATTTTTTTATCAAATAAATGCAACCTTGGTGAGCATAATGGTTAATTATAGTAAGCATAATATTAGCAATGATATTTAGCTGCTAACCACAAGCTCTATTGTCATCTGTTTAAGGTGCAGTGGGGGGTGCCAAAGTTGCCGTGTCCTCCAGCCCTTCCACGCTCGAAAAGAGCCAGCCAGGAAGCAGCCAGCATGCACTTCCTGTTAAAGAAGAACCACGAGTGGGAGAGGAGAAAGCCAAACCCCCTCGGGCCCCAGAGGACTTGGGTCTGGATGCCGTGGCACCTCGTTCTGTCTCTGAACACATGTCCCTCAAACAGGAAACAACTGTTGCTACGGTAATAATACGTGCAATGTCAGTTTGTCACTTATGATGTGCCATAACTTGTCTCAGGACTCTGTTATTATGACATATCCTTGACTGTCCACAGCCCAAGCCCACCTGCATGGTGCAGCCCATGACTCACACTCCTCCAGCAGGCAGTGAGAGAGCTGAAGAAGTGGAGGAGAAGAAAGTGTGTCTCCCCGGCTTCACTGGACTGGTCAATCTGGGAAACACTTGCTTTATGAACAGTGTGATCCAGTCCCTCTCCAACACACGGGAGCTCAGGGATTATTTTCATGGTCAGTGGCATTTTAATTGATGAGAATTGCCTTTTTTTCATGTGGTTGTGTGTCCTACCCAGATGTTGTGGTGTTTGTTGTTTCCAGACCGTGGGTTTGAGTCTGAGATTAACTGTAATAATCCTTTGGGCACTGGTGGACGGCTGGCCATTAGCTTTGCTGTTCTGCTTCGAGCGTTGTGGAAGGGCACTCATCATGCATTTCAACCCTCCAAATTAAAGGTATCCATGCAGCAACAAAATCATGTTCTATATCCTACATCCTCCTATATCATGTCTTCTAGTTACCCATATGTAATTATGTAAGCAACCCATAATAACTGGGTGTTGTTTCATTTCTCTTCATAGGCTATAGTTGCCAGTAAGGCCAGTCAGTTTACAGGCTACGCGCAGCATGATGCTCAGGAGTTCATGGCTTTCTTACTGGATGGGCTGCATGAAGACCTGAACCGCATCCAAAACAAACCGTACACCGAGACCGTTGACTCAGACGGCCGTCAGGATGAAGTGCGCTCTTGTTTTTGTCTCAAAACATACTGCATACACCGCATCCTTGGATACAGAGCAGAGTGTGTTACTAATAAGCATGTCCAGTAGAGTCCAAAAGGCACACAGGCAAACTGACAAAGCATTATGATATAAAATGAAGAGGAAATGTTAAAGATTCTACACTTAAGTCATTAATCAAATATTTGAGACATTTGAGCAAGTAAATATATCTGAAAGTCATATAAATGAAAAAAATGTTGTGTGAAGTTGTCACAGGAGGCATTTCCTTGATAATCTTCTGAACGTTGCTCTTGTTTGTGGTTCGGTAGTTTGTTGCAGAAGAGGCGTGGCAGAGGCATAAAATGAGGAACGATTCCTTCATTGTTGACCTCTTTCAGGGCCAGTACAAGTCAAAGCTGGTGTGTCCCGTGTGTTCTAAGGTAATACATCAAGAGCTATGATTCAAATTCATGAAGTCAGTAAAAACAGTAAATATTGTATCACTTTAAATGGTGTTGGGGAGATAATTATGATTTTCTGTGTCTCTTATAAATATGGTTGTTGGAGTTTTCTCATCTTTTTTTCTTTTCAGGTTTCCATAACCTTTGACCCCTTCTTGTATTTGCCTGTCCCCCTACCTCAAAAGCAGAAGGTGCTGACTGTTTTCTATTTCGCTAAAGATCCCCACAAGAAACCAGTCAAGGTACACAGCACAACTTTCTGAAGTTCCTAAGCAAGCCTGTTCACAAAGGGCTCAGTCTTTTCAACTTTATTTAGATGGAAATTCTTATTTATTAATATTTGACCAAAACTTTTTGCTTGTGTAGTTTTTGGTCAGTGTGAGTAAAGTCAACTCGAGCACGACTGAAGTACTGGAGTCAATATCTCGCAGTGTGAGGAATAAACCAGAGAACCTGAGGCTGGCAGAGGTATGATGGTCCTGTTCTGAACACTTCATCTGCTTGTATTTGATCTATGTTTTATAGCAAATATATATATTTGGAAATGGAATTGGAAAGTATGCTGATGAGTATGGCTGTTCAGTTATGGCCAAAATCATAATTCTCAATTTTTTATTTTTTTATTTTTTTTAACAGTAGTCATAATTTATTTGAGGTGTTTTTGTTGTTGTTGTTGTTTTGTTTTATATTTGCAGTGGATATAATATTGTAGAGCTACTTAAAAATCCAAAACCTATATATTTAACATTTTGTAAACCATGTTCAACATATTACAGTGGCAAAAACTGTAAAGGAAATTTGAATGTTTCTCCCAAATATTTCCCAAATAAAAATGTTATTGTATTATTTCAGTTTAGGTTAAAATACTAGGGACATGTTTTTAAATCTACATCCCAGAAGAGAGTCCAAGGAATAAATAAAGACCAAACAGCATTTTATTATATTGCTTATTGGAAAGTGCATTTATTTTTAAACTAATGTTTATCAAATCAAAAGATTTAACCTAGGCTTTCCAGTTCCAGTAGAAATTTTTTACATTGCTTATGTCAGAATTTGTCTTTTCATAAAAATATCCTTTAAATATAGGCAATATTTTGTAGAACTGTTTTTCTACTATTCAGAGTTAAAAACTTTGTTAATATCTTGTGTGCCATTTTTCCCAAAAGTAACCTTGAAAAATGGAATGCGGCACAATAACAGTTTAACTTTTTTGTATAGATTTCATAATTTTTGTAAGCCAAGATCACAGTTGAAAATAAAATGTGATTAATCAACCAGCTCTACTGATGTGCCCTAATATTTTCTCTCAGGTGGTGAAGAACAGGTTCCACAGAATCTTCTCACCGTCTCAATCTTTGGACATGGTCACGTCCAGTGAACTGCTCTTCTGCTTTGAGGTGTTGTCAAAAGATCTTGCCAAAGAGAGAGTGGTGTTGCTGAAGGTCCAACAGGTATACCTTTTCCATCCCTCTTATTAGTTTTCTAGGTTTTGAGGATTTTCTTGCTGTGATATAATGCATTGATTGTGTCTTTGTGTTGATCTTCAGAGACCTCAAGTTCCAAGCATCCCAATCACAAAGTGCGCTGGCTGCATGAAGCCTCCTGCCTCTGACGACGAGAAGCTCAAACGATGTACTCGCTGTTACCGTGTTGGCTACTGCAATCAGTAAGTTTCCATATGTTCATTACAAGCATGTGTTGTGCTGGCATCTCAGATCAGAATTAGGATTTAGAGACTTTGCCTTGAGAAGTTGGTGTTAACTTTCTTTCTTCTAATTACAGGGCCTGCCAGAAGAACCACTGGCCCAATCACAAGACCATGTGCCGGCCCAGTGTGGAAAATATTGGACTGCCGTTTTTAATTAGCGTGCCTGAGTCTAGGCTGACTTACACCCGTCTGACACAGCTCCTGGAAGCCTACTCTAGGTATAAGAGTAGCCTAGATTATGAATTATTTACCCATTTTGGTAATTGCGCAGCTTTAGAAGATGGTAACAAGTAACAATTTTAGGTGGTTTTGATCAAATAGATTGGGGTATGCTAACATAAAAAGTAAAATCTTTTAACCGGGAACCAGCAGCACTCTGTAACCCTTTAATTCTGTGTGCAGGTACTCTGTCAATGTGTTCCAGCCACCTTTCCAGTCCGGTCGGATGTCTCCTGAAGCAAGCCTGTCCCGTGTTGACCTGAGTGTCTCAGAGTGTCAGGAGCAAGAGGAGGAGCCGTCATCTGCAGGAGAAGTGGAAAGCCAGGCTGAGCAGGGTGACTGTGGCACAACACCACAAAAAGAGACGGTGTCTGTTATCTCCGCAGCAGGTGGGGACACTCTTTCCAGTGACTCGGGCTGCTGTGAGCTCGCCACCAGCTCCCAAGATTCTTTGGTGGAGAAAGAAACATCATGTGAAAAGGCTATTAAACCAGAAGGTAAGTTGGTGTAAAGCTCTTTACTAAAGTTTTTGTTTGTTGTGGAGCAATAATCCATTGCTGCTTGTTCAGTTGTAGCTGTAGTGACCGGGTATCAGCAACCGTCTGAGTCAGCGACTGGAAGTACGTCTCAATTCTACATCACACTTCTGGACTCAAGCCAAAAGGAGGACAGAAAACTTGAGGACAAAGGTCAGTCAGAGGGTTTTGGTTGGAAGTGTTGCTCGTGTAGGAGCAGCATGTCTTCATCATCCTGGTGCCACCTACAGGTGATGCGGTACTGGAGCTGCCTGATGACTGCACGCTGGAGCTGGTGTGGAAGAACAACGAGAAGCAGAAGGAATATGTGCTGGTGCGCTCTAAAGAGCTGGAGTTTGATGAGGACCCTGGCTCGGCTACGGAGACATCCAGGGCAGGACACTTCACCTTAGAGCAGTGCCTGAACCTCTTTACCAAACCTGAGGTGCTGGCCCCTGAAGAGGCATGGTACGGACAGATGTGTCTGTTTCAGTGTGTTTACTGACATCATTAATGTGATTGGACCACACCTATATCTTCTCTTGTTGTGGTTCAGGTATTGTCCTAAGTGTCAGCAGCACAGGGAAGCCTCTAAACAATTGCTGCTTTGGCGTCTTCCCAACGTGCTCATCATCCAGCTCAAGCGCTTCTCGTTTAGGAGCTTCATATGGAGGGACAAGATTAATGATATGGTTGACTTCCCAGTCAGGTACACTGAACTATACTTGGTCTCACTGGCTGTCACTAGCACAAGATTTAAAAAGGTTTTTAGGGGTCTGCTGCTGTAAAAAAATAATCCTGATAGTTTAGGTGGATCTTAATAGCAGTATGAATTGTGAACTTGCCATTTAGCTATGGTTTTGTTTATTAACCATGTTTTGGATTGACCGTATAATGGATGCTTTACTTGGATTGTTCTGTCCTCATCAGAAACCTGGACCTGAGTAAGTTCTGTATTGGTCATAAGGGTGACATCCAGCAGCCCCCCATCTATGATCTCTATGCTGTGATCAACCATTATGGCGGCATGATCGGAGGACACTACACGGCCTACGCTCGTCTTCCCAGCGACAAGAACAGCCAGCGCAGTGACGTTGGTACGAGTGAGCTCTTCTAGATCAGTAACCTCTCACCCAGCTGTGTTGTGAAAGATCTCACTGTCTGTCACTTGCTATTTCAGGCTGGCGTTTGTTTGATGACAGCACAGTGACAACGGTGGAAGAGAGTCAGGTGGTTACGCGTTACGCCTACGTGCTGTTCTACCGCCGCAGGAACTCTCCAGTAGAAAGGCCGTCTCACTTTCTGGGGCCCCTTGGTGCCGAATCCTCTGCTGCAACCGGCAGTGCTGCCAGTCAGGTGAGCTCAGCACCTTCTCATGTCACTACTGCAGTTTCATCTTAGTGGAGCAGCTATAAACTCGTCCATTAAAATTGTAAGGGATTGGGTAACGTTCCTGATGGATTCTCAACATTTTTCTCCATCATTCATTTTTTTTATGAGCTGTCTTTCAGAAATGTTCAGACAACATCAGCTGATTATAATTTAATTAGCTGTGTCATGAGAGATTATGTTCGCTCAGATGTTATGGAGTATAATCACCTTGTGATATCTATCAGTGACAAGACTAATAGATGAATCACAAAGCATCATGGGCATTGAGAGTCGATTTGATGAATTGTGTTAGAATCTCCTGACTTCTTTTGGATTATTTCTCTTCGTTCATGACTTTTGTAAGTCTCAAAAGGTCAAAATATACACCAATGACGTTTGCATCTTGGTTTCAATAATTCTAACAAGATGTTTCTTCACATCTTTTGTTCTCGGCTCAGTTGAAAGTGATTCAGTAACATCTGGATCTTTAAAAGATTAGATGATGCTTGTGAACAAAGTTAAACATTTTGGTACTTTTGAGGGAATATTTTACATCGGTGATCCATCCTTAAAGTTCAAGCTCTGATTTATGGGTCCAAGGAAACATTTTGCCTTTAATTCAGTAGATATATCAGTCACAGGCTGTGTACATCGATTCAAAAGCTATGATTTGACAATGAAATGCTACTTCTGGACAGGAAGAGACCTCTTATGGTCCTTCTGTATGCTTTTTTGCTTACCCATCCACCTGAGTGTGTGTGTGAAACTTGAGCAGTGAGCTCTCTAATACTCAGTGTGGAATGAAGAGGCAAGGCCCTTTCCCAGAAGCTGACACAGGTTTCCGCCAATCGCAGGCGTCTCTGATATGGCAGGAACTGGAGGAGGATGAGGAGGGGCAGCGAGAGGCCTCTTTTCGGAGCCTGTTCCGCCCCGGTCTGCGTGGAAGAAGAGCCAGGACGAGGCCGGAGGAAGAAGAGGAGGGCAGGGGAGGGCATTCTCACCGCATCTCAGATTACTCTGACGGCGAGCGTCTGAGATATTTCATCATGGGCACTGTGGCGGCAGTCCTAGCCTTGCTGTTCAACCTCATCTATCCTTTGTTATACTGGTCCAACTGGGTTTAATTTACTAGTCACCGCAGCTGCAGACCCTCAGCAGAAACTGAAGATTTGCACTTTGCATTTTATTTTGCATTGTACTGTTAGTCATCAATCTGCTCTTGGCAACTTCAATGTTATATAGCTTGGGAGTCACACAGCTGAAATATATCCATGCTAGTCAGGATTGTTTTTTTTTATGTAGTAGTAATGTCCAGAATATTTCATAAACACTCAGGAAGAATGTCTCGCATAAATATAAATGTACTTAGTATATGCATTTAATGGTAGACATATACCCAGAGCAGTTAGGAGGACACCACCTGTTAAGCCAGACTTGAGATTTTATTTTAGCTGTATGACCAATCAATAAATCAAAACGTAGATATATTGGGATCCTAAAAAAAATCCAAAAATGAAAATTCAGATAATTTATTTACTGTCATGTTGTTCCAGTCCTCTATGACTTTCTTCTTCAGCGCATAAAAGAAGATATTTTGAAGAATTTTGGTAACAAAAGTTTCCATTCCCATTGGATTTTTTTGGCTCATACAGTGGGAACCAAAGCCAAATGATCTTCTTTTATGTTCATACAGGATTGGAAGGACATGGGAGTGAGTATATGGTGAGACAACTTATTTTTGGTGGACTATCTCTAACATTTGCCAGTCAGCACTGTGTATCAGCTGTATGTTTTAAATAGAACTTGAATGATTCTAAAAACAGCAAAATTATGATAAAGTCTGCGATGACTCTGTCTCTGTAGGTGTATTATGTCAGATTTAATTTCAACATGAATTCAGAGTTTACTCTAGTTAATATATTAGTGTTGGTTTCTGGTCTTATCACGAAGAAGACCCAGGGAAAAAAGTGTGGGTGTGTGTGTTTTTGTTCTTGTTTTTTTGTTTGTTTTTTTAAATCTCAATGTGTTTTTTATTTCAGCTGATGAAAATAACGTTAATCAAAGGCTAGATTTTGTGCATTGTTCATTCTGACCCCATTCTGTAACACCCACTTTTTGCCATCAGTGAAATCAGGTTCTGTCTTGGAATGTGCTTTTTTTCTTGTTTATGTCATATTATAGAAGTAAAATGAGCTGTGTATGCCATTTCATGTTGACTTTAAATCTAGATTGGTAGAGTCCTAATCTTTGTTGTTGGCTAAGTCTTGCTACTTCATTTCATGGTTACATGGTCATGTTGTTTTTTTTAGTTAGTTTTGTTGATTTTATTTACTCATTTAAACCACTAAATTAATTTCTTCTGTCTTAATGAATTTTTGCCAAACATTGTCAGTAGTCTGGCATGATTTAAGATGGTTTAACCCTCTGGTGTTCTTTGTTTAGGAGTATCACTCATGGTCTTTGCCATCAAAAGAAAACGAAAATGTTTTTTTTTTTTCTTTTTTTTTTTTTTTTTACAGTTAAATCAATGTATTTATATTTTTTCATTTACTGTTTTGTATTTTGAGGGAATTCTATGATACTAGTTAATATTTATGCAATAATTTTGTGTTTTGCACTCTTGATGTTTCAGAGTGACACCCCTTTATTGCTATGTACTTATTTTCAGCATCAAGGCTGATTTGTAGAATCTGCATCCAAAAACTTCTGTATTTTTGCCTGTTACCTGTTCATTTCATTGGCGATCATTTTTGACCACAAAGGCCACAAGTGTGACTCCTTTTTTTTTTTTAGTCCCATGAAGGTCACCAAGTTTTGTACCATTCCGATGAAGATACAATTCTTTAAAATTCAAAACATAAAATTATTAGGTCAGAAGTGACCAAAGAACACCAGAGGGCTAACAATAACCTATTTGTGATCAGCGAGGCAGATCAGCCCAGTACTGTACTTCTGTACCCAACAAGGGAAACCTGTGAGATCTTTCCCCTCTACTTTGCACCATTGATTTAAAGCCTAGTTGCACATTTTGTAAATTGAGATGAGATCCACATATTGTAAAATGAATGGTACTCAGTTTTTGGGTATGTGGCAGTTCCAACCGTCTCAGGGATGCTGGTGGGCTATAACGATTGATGTGTCCGTCCACACTACAAGACCTAAAACACTCGGCTTCTGTGAATGCCTCAGCTCTGGACACCATGACTGAAAAAATACCACCAGATTGTTATTGTACCTCATTAAGGTCATAGGTCAGGATAAGGTGTTTGAAATGTTACTGATTCAAATGAAAAGGTACATCTTTGGGCACAGGACTGCATTATGCATGTATGTTATCATTTAGGCAGTAATTGAATATTTTTGGATAAGTGATTTGTATTTAAATATCTTCAAATGAGAAAATATATTTATTTATGATGCTGCACAAAATGTCCCAGCAATAATTGAGACCACTTTAAATGCTGCTCAATTGTAATAGTTCCTGTATCACGCTCTTCATAAACAATAAATAATTCAAGATGAACCTGTCTTATAATCACTCATTTGAATTAGTTGAATACTTAAACTCTTTGCTTGTGTGTGTGTGTGTGTGTGTGTGTGTGTGTTAATGAGTGTGTGTGTGTGTTAAGGTATTTATAATGAATAAACAAATTAACAGTTGGCGTTCATGACTCCATTCAGAAGATGCCTAAAGTTTCTCCCTTTATAACGGTGGTTTATTTTACAGGCTTCTAGCCAGACACTGTTTGGGACAGACCTGGACCCAGACGGACAGCCTCAGTTGAGCACGGAAGTGACCTCTGACATGTTTGCACACTCTGGAGAATGTGCCGCCCCGTCCTACAGCAGCATGGAGGAGGTGGATTGAAACTTGACCCAGTCAGGGAGACTTGCTTCCTCGAAAAAATGAAAAATAGACATTACTACTCACAAGTGGATCTAGCATTGCAAAGGTGCTTAATTTCTTTTTATTTACATTTGCAATGCAGGCAAAAAGTCTCCAACACAAAGACTGTTTGGAAACGGCCGATTAAAGATGACACGCAGTAAAGTGATGCTTAAAGACTAATCCACATTTACAAATAGTTCTGTAATTGCACACATTGAAATACACTGTTACAAGAGGAAGCTCCAAGTTTTTTTTTTATATATATATATATATATGTCCATGTAAGCATTTTAACACCTAGAAATTATTCTATTCACAGTTTCACACAGTAGGTTTCTAATACATTGTTTATCTTGCTTGTATTTACACGAGGTGTTACTTTGGTAAAATCAGTCGTTGACTGTGATCAACATGGTTTGGATGCACAGAAGAGTTTGTTCTCACTGAAATGTCGCCTGGCCAGATGTGTTTGAGGTGTTGTGTAAAAAAAAAATGTTTTGCAGGTGTTGTAGGTGAAGTTTTAAGTGCGGGCAAGGCAGATTGTTAGGTTTTTTTATTACACTCAGGCCATTTCTCAACTTGATGTCCTGTTCTTTCTTTCTCAGACAATCCTTTCTCAGAATGAAAATCTTTTGTTTTACTTTGTCTGATCCTGTGGAAATACAAAAGCTTGATTGACTGAGATGCATGTTGACCTACAATAGCCCTATAGTACCGTGTATCATATATCTCTTTGTTTTTCTAAGTTTTGAGTGGATTGTCCCATTTCCCCATTCCTTGGTTTTGCGTTGGACTACATAGCAAGCAGGAACTGGGGATTTGATCGTAAGAATGCTGCTGTGAATAAAACAAATGGTTAATATAAATAAAAGCCTTTTTTGCATAACAACCTTAAATTTTACAGTTGTATATGCATATTTATTTGTCAAGTTTCACAAGTTTGGAGAGTAAAATATTGTAACAAGCAGGTGGACCTCATGAAAACTTCGTTTCTAACCAAAATCTAAACAAGTCATATTTTGCAAAAAGTATGAAACGTCGGCTGTTGAATGAATGGGAAAGTCTGTAACAAAGCAATGTCATATACAGAGCACAAAAAATGCATACATACACTCATGGAGAAAGACAGAGATCTTAAAATATAATAATGGTATATGCTGTTAAGCTTGATACTAGTATTTTTCTTACAAACATGCAACTTTTCACTTCAGTCGTGTGGTTTATTTATAGATTATTGTATATATTATTCACTTCAGTCATGTGGTTTATTGTAGATTACGGTTTTAGACAGCTGTTTGGACTCTCATTCTGACGGCACCCATTCACTGCAGAGGATCCATTGGTGAGCTAGTAATGTAATTCTACATTTTTCCGGTGAAGAAACAAATTTCTTTGCACAGTGACGGCTTTTGTGTGTTGTTTAACACAATATTTGATGGCTATGTTGCATTTATTTTGTATTATTTATTATGGAAATATTTTCCTATGGATAAGCTCTAGAGAAATAAATTATTGGTTAGACTCTATTGACTAGCCACTTTAAACTCCCGACAACGAGGTTATGCATGATTTCAATAAAAAAAATATATTTAATATGGGCGCTTCATTTCACCATATTAAGTGGACGAATATAAACATACAAAATAAATATATTATGCCTATGGCAATATTTACCAGTGTAACGATGAAGGTCAAGGTCAGTTGTTCATAGTCGCTGGGAGGAGAAGGAAGGCAGCAGTAGGTGGCGCTCTCACCGCATTACAGCGCTGCAGCCCCGCTCTTTCTCGCGGTATTTGACGCTGACAAGGAAGTCATGCTGTCATTCTAAAAGCCGGGTTTAGAGCGCAGCTGGTTTTAGGCAAACGTTCTTTTTTTTTGAACGAATGCAGCCAACGATTGTTTCTGTACAAATAGAGCGTGAGAGCATCACGTGTCAGGCTGTTTTTCCACTGATTGAGATGTGTGTCATCCGCATAGGTCACATGGAATCTGGACGGATTCACCAGACATTCATCGCCAGAGATATTCATCCTCGTTTACACTTAAGTATATTTGTTTAGTGTATATATAAAGAACTAGTTCTAAATATATCCTCCAGTAAACATTGTAGCACTATGTATAACTCGGAGAGGATCCCCGAAACAAGTATCGATCAGAACCAAACTAATGGATGCAGAAGTGATGTGAACTCTGACGGGACAGATCAATATAAAGACCCCACTGATTCAGTCCCAAGTGGACCTTCCAGAAGAATCGTTCTTCACTTTGATCTCAACAACACAATCCTCGTATCTGACGCAGTCACAAGACAAGGAACTGTAGCTGCTCTTGAATACTTTCTGTCCACGGTGACCTGGGGGCGCGTGAAAAAAGGTAAGACCACTTATCTAACTTAGGGGTTTTCAGCTTCTACAGACCAGAAACCCTCAAGCCAGCTTTCAGACAACAGGCAAACCAGGGACTCTAGCATTCTCTATTCTATTTCTTTCTACTTGTTTAATTTTTATTTATTATTTAAAAAAGTACCCTCTAATGCTAGTATTCTATCTACTTGCTTTTTCTATTCTTTCTACTTGTTTTCTTTTTATTTATTATTTAAAAAAGTACCCTCTAATGCTAGTATTCTATCTACTTGGTTTCTTTTTAATTATTTTTTTTAACTCAATTTTATATGAGTTTATCTATCTATCTATCTATCTATCTATCTATCTATATATATATATATATATATGATCACAATTTGTAGAAAATTGTGTGTGTGTGTGTGTTATTTAATTCAATTTATATACTTATATAAAACTATAAAATAGAGTTCAGTGCATTATGTTTGTAGAAATGTGTTTGTGTAAAATATAGGACATTTTTATATTTATATTAAATATAACTAAATGCTATGCACCGCCTTATGCTCAAATAGAGTGTTAATTTTTAAGTGTTTACTCTTAATATTATAGTACATACAGTGGCTGTTTTGTATCATGACTCAAACGCCTTTACCCAGCATCACGTCACGTGGTTCTTCTCAATGTTCTCAGGTAAATGGGAGTGGTTGTCAGAAGCACCATCTCTCCTCCCGCCTTGTGAGGGCGCCATCACGTACTACTCTCAGTTTGGCCGAGTGGCAGGCTTCACCACCGTAGGTCCAGGCCGACGGTTCCGTAAGGTCCTGGAGGAACATCTAGAGCTACTGCGATGGCCGTCTGACTTGCCTGCAGATAAAGAGCTGTCTGTTAAGGGAGAAGATGGGAAGCTGTATCACTGGATCCTCCCTTCCTTCTTCCAGATGCTGCAGGACTTGGCTTCACAGGGTTTGGAGTTCTCCATCCTGTTCCGTACATTCGGCTCAGATCTGCCCCGTGTTCTGAATGCTGTCAGGCGTGCTGTAGAGCAGGGCTCACATCCGCTGTTCCCCAACCTCCCGGCTCTGAAGGTATTTGATGTGGAAAAGTAGGTTTTGTGTTGTCCCAGATAAACCGAGCCCCATTCAGACTTTCTCCTCTCACAGCTGAGGGTGAACGTGACCGCCGGACACATCAAGTGCAGCAGTAAGGGCGCAACACTGATTCGTGGAGAAGACCACGTGTCCACAAGGGATGGAGAGCAGCAGGTTTACCAGTACCTGAGCAGTGCTGAGGGTCTGGGTGGCTTCCAAGACAACTTTGACTGGTGAGGAACCACTTATGGAGCTGAAAATAATGTAATTGTATTGTTTATCATTATCAAGTTTTTGTTTTAAATAGGTGGGCACAGAATACATACTCCATCTTAGGAGGAAAACCACTCTGGATTGACCCTTTTGACCACAAAGTTCAGCATATCTTCATTGATGACAACATTCGGCAAAACGATGAGGACACTATTGTCCATCCTAAGGTATTGGATGTATGTTTTCTCTTCTCCAGATTGACCGCCCCTTATGTTTTACTTCTCCACTGATCACTCACCTATTTCTGCAGGTGTTTCTGGACCCTGAGGGCTGTCAGACTCGAACAGCCTCCACATCAGAGCTGTATGATCTGTGTCTGGTACAGAACAACCTGCTGAAGGCCATTTCTGAGCCTGGATATTTCACTCGACGCATCCAGATCTGCATGGAGAATTATGAGGGGAACATCCAAAAGGGATAGCCAAATTAATCTCAAGTCATACAGGGAAACACAAATTATGCATAAACACAATCCTTTGGTATGTGCATATATGTGGAAAAACCATGTGTGTAATTCTCTGCTACAATCATAGATCGGCATCCTTTCTTTACCTAATGAAGGATCTTGCAATCCATAAAAAACATATATACATTACCATCATAATCAAGGGTCAGATTGGGCCCCTGAAGATGTAACAATCATAAACATCACATGCCATAGTATATGTAGATGTTATTAAGGTCATAAGCATTGGCAGCTGCTTCATAGATCTATTTTGTTATATGCACATATAAATCGAGGATGGGAGATGATTCTACCAACAGTATTCTCAGGAACATCGAGTAGTTTTTTAGTGCTATTTATTTTTTGATGCATTTAAAACAAGTTGAATAACAAAACACTCGAATTTGTAGACATATTTTTTGAAGAAGAGTTTTTCCCCGTTTTTGAAACCATTTCCTCTCACCATCATTGGAGGATGCTCTACTGAAGCTTGTCATTGCACAGTTACTGCTTTTAGTGTGTATTGTTATTTAATGCGTTATGTATAATGGCTGTTTTGGAATAGGTTATTTTGTTGTATGATTTATTGTGGTAGTCTTTCATTTGGAGAGAGTCGCAAAAATAAATTATTTGGACTTTATCTTTTGGAATGTATCTTTTTAGTTAAATATATTTTAAACGAAAGTGGTTGGTCTTACCTCTTTTCTCATTTACATCCTATCCTATGTTATAAGATCAGTGGGGATAGTGAATAGTTACTAACATTTGCTAAACAAAAACAAAGCTACTCTGACGTCAGCTGTTTATATATATATATATATATATAGATAGATAGATAGATAGATAGATAGATAGATAGATAGATAGATAGATAGATAACTGCTGTAACATGGCTGAGTTTTTGTACGTAATTCATACACATGTAAACGAATATGTGAATCGGACTTGTGTTTATATAAAACAACTTTCAGAATCATTTTTTCGGACTGACAAACGTAATTACAACAATTACAAAAACTGACAAATGTTCTGTAAACGTAATTACTATGCTACAACAAACATCGCTTCTATCTTACCTTATTTCAGATACAAGATTTGTAATATAGGCATTCAATTTGGGTATATAATGGGTACATATTCACATAGTAGATAAATATGAATCATATGCATATATCACAACATTTCTATGGAGTTGTTAGGCACTGGGTAGTACGGAGACGCACGGTGTTACTATGGTAACGGCTATAAACACGACTCAGCGCGTTGTGAGTGACACAGAAAACATGTGCAGGTCTCCAAGCTGAAGTAAACCCTCTGTTAATTCATTAATTAACGTAAGCTAGCGTGGGGATGATATGATTGTGAACGAACTGATTCATTTAAACGTCGAATCGTTCCGTTTTTACGCCGTGAAAAGTTGATCAACAAGGTAACGTAACCAAGACAGAAGAAGAATGTCAGACTCTGATGAACGTGAGGCGCTAAGAGCAGAGACTGAGGAAGAGGATGATACTGAAAGAAAAGAGAAGGAGATTTCAGGACAGGAGGATCAGGTAACCCAAGTAACTTTAAAATGTCATTTTATCAGATTTTGTTTTAAATGTGGAGTTTATTTTGTCTTATATATACAAAATAAACTAATGTCTGTACATTTTTTGCACTGAAAACTAGGGTGGCAAAGTCAGATTCCTTGTGTGTGTAAACATACTTGGTAATAAAGCTCTTTCTGACTTCTGACATTAAGATTGTCCATGAATTTTACTTTATTCCCAGCTAAAGCCCTGTCCACTAACCCAGGACATGATGGTGAAAAGCTTGTCCTTATTGTGTCGCACCGGGAATGGTCTCTCTCATGCATATGTCAGACTTGACCTTAAAAGCAAGTAAGCTTGTCTTGAACATTCTTCTTATACCTATCATTTCCAACATACTACCATTCACATTCAAACCATTTTAAATTGGTTTTCACCATACCTTTGTTAACCAGGGGTCTGACAGACCTGGCCCTGCTCAGCTCCTTCATCCATCTGCGCTACTTGGACATCTCCTCCAATCATTTGTCAGACTTCTCTCCATTGGCTGATCTCACCCAGCTGCTGTGGGTGAAAGGAGACGCCAACCTGCTTCAGAGGTTTGAGGGTCAGCCGTTTGGCAAGCTCACTTACCTGCAGTGGCTCAGCTTTGCCAGCAACCGCCTATTTGATGTTAAAGGTCTTGGAGGTCCTGCACTGGAAACCCTCAACCTCACTGGTTAGTTAGATCCATTTAGCAGATTATTTTACTTTTACAATCATAGTTAACTCGTTTTATACTCTAGTACCAACCACACTGGTTTCGTTCAGCAAATCTAGAGTGGTGTATTTAGTTGTGAATCAGTAATGTGATTCAAAAAATTATGAGCTGGCACTGTCCACACTGTCATTATATATTTCTAGGTAATGGTATCCAGAGTATGCAGGGCCTGGAATATCACAATCTGACCAATTTGATGATTCTCGAGCTAAGAGGAAATTGTTTGGAAACTACAGATGGCATTTACCTCCCCAATTTACGCCATTTGTATCTGGTATAACTGCTTGTATTTATGTTTATTGTAGATAAAAGTACATGATACTGATTTTCTCCAATAAACTATCATTTTGCACGTTCACCCGACTGTTTAGGCTCAGAACAACATAAAGCGATTGGAGGGTTTGGAGAAGCTCCAGCGTCTCAACACTCTTCACCTCAGAGATAACCAGTTGGAAACACTAGAGGGACTTAGTCCCAACATGAAATGTCTCCAATATCTTAATGTCAGGTATCAGAAATACTTTAGCACCAGGTTTGGCATTTTCCCAGTCTCTCTGAAATTGAGGAAGCAAATGTGTCTCACATAGAGTTATATAACCACTGTCTGACAACCCTCTTTTTCTTAACTTAAGGGGAACCTTATATCTTCTATGAGGGCTTTGCGAACTCTAGTGAATGTGGGGCAAACACTGAAGGCCCTTGTGCTCTCGGACAACCCTTTAGCAAAGACTGACGATTACAGGCTGTATGTGATCTCACATCTCTCCCAGCTGGAGAGACTGGACAAGGATCCCATCACGGCTGGAGAGAAGTCTGAGGCCCAGGAGAAGGTGTGGAACCTGTTTATGGCATATTCTGTGGTTAATTATCTTCACTGTTTTCATGTAGTTGTGCCGATAAAGGTCTGTCAGACAGTATTTTAATTGTAAAACATCTTTTTTTAGGATTTTGAAGATGAATATGCTGAAGATCAAGAGGATAACTGAACAGGCTTTGCTACATTGAATATACTTGTAAATATAGTTTTATATTCAATAAAGTCTACAATCATAAACAGATCTGGTTTCATTTAATGCAATATAGTTCCTGATGTGATCTTTATAGCTGTAGCGGCTGTTAAAAATGATACTGTTTAGCACTTTTCACTAGAAATGATAACAAGGTAGGCAACCTAGTCACAAGAAATGTGACTTCCTGGATTATTCATATCCATCCACATTAAAAGGGGCAGAGTCTTTTTCTTTTAACTGTAAGCCTGCCAGGAAATAAATGTCAGATTTTTTTTTTTAATGGAACCACTTATTGAACAAAATATAAAAAGTTTGCATATGTGTTTTATGCAGACCGAACAAAAGCAAGCAGCTTGGTGCAGATGTTATTATTATTTATATGGTCATAAAGATTCTGATAGCTTATAATGTAAATCAGTGATATCTTCATAATGATATAGCAGACAGATATATAAATATCTCCCAATAAGATGATGTGTTACATGTTATGATCAAAGCTCTGTAGTTTTTAAAGAGGGGGTTAAAAATGTTAACCCTCTCACATTAAAAACTACAGCTAGCTTTGATTATTTTGCTTTTCTCTCGCTCTCTCTCTTTTTTTTTTTTAGAAAAATCATGCACATATTTCAATACATTTTAAGTTAAAATGTATCGAAATATTTACATGACGTACTATCATCACTGTATGTAGGCCTACTGCATGCTGAAGATTATGTACAACAGGTTTTTCAGTTTTGTTGGTAATTTTGGTCCTAGAGGCCCTTAGTCCAGGAAATTTGTGTATAAAATACAATACAGTGGGGTTAATCAGTGTCCGCACTCATTTCCTCTAGACTGTCACCATGACTTGACGAATCATTGATTCAGTCAGCTACTTCTTCAGTGATTTTACAACAATCGCAAACATTTAATCATTGAAACAGTGTGTGCAAATAAAGATTTTACTTAAGTGTAAAAAACCGAACACACTTCTGTCTCACGCTAATATTATGCATAAGAGATTTATTACAACACACACAGTTGTGTCTGTCTGCGGTCTTGGCCCTGATCTGGCAACCTCTCTTCTGCTGTCCTGCTGCGACACGCGACTCGTCCAATGGTTCGCGTTATCAGATGAGTTGACAGCTGACGTAACGCCTCGCTTAAAACAGCACGTTACCTGCGTCCCACACTGTGCTCGGCTCTGGTGCTTACTGCGTTTATTTGAGCAATTACAGATTAACGTAGTATCAGAAGAGTTTATTTTTCAGCACTCGCGTTCATTTCATCGCATTCCACACACAGTTGTAACATGAGCTATCACAAACCCGACGAGAAAACTCTGCAGGCCCTGAAAGACATCGCCAACAAGCTCAGGATTCACTCCATCAAGGAAACAAGCGCCTCAAACTCCGGGTAAAATCTTCTGCACTTATTGAAAGTCATTCGTAACGTCTTCCTATCATGGTAAACGACAGATTTGCAACCGTACGCGTACGTTTATCTAATTTGTCGTGCAAATGTACATTCCTGCATAGCACGTGAACTTGGCGAGGTGGCCGGGCACATTGCTGTTACTTAGTTCTGAATCATTCGACCTGTTTAGCTATTGTAAGCGAGTCATTAGCTTTGCACTGTTCCGCGACATATTTGACAGCTTTTTAGCCCATCGTGGCCTCCAAAACGATGACCAGTGAAAATTGGCTTAGCTCTCCTCACCCCTATAATTAGCACGTGTATGTGGGATTGTAAAGTGTCAGTTTTAAGTAAATTCCAAATTAACCATTGCCTTTTAATTTCTGCGGACTATGCGCTAAATTTAACTGATTGATTGTGGCGATTCGTAAACGAGTCGTTCATTTGAATCGGATCTTTTCAGAGCGGTTAATGAACCAGTTCACAGACCCGATTCAGAATTAACAAAGAGCATTTGGAGTGCGAAAATGTTACAAATAAAACGTTCTGGAAATGTTTGGCTTGACGACATGTAATAAGTTAAACGTCGCGATGTAAATTAACTCTTATTTTAATGCATATGCGATACGACTTTAATCTGTTGATTTATGGACAATCCCCCTTTTATACGTACTTAACAGTATACAAATTTATATATGATAAACAGCAATGTATGCTTACATAGAACCTCGTTGAAAAGACGTCAATGACAGACGTTTAAACAACGTTGAAATTTAGTTGAAAAGTGAGAGGTGAAAAGACGTCTATAAATGACGCCAAAATTATGTCTAAATGTGGTTTTAAAGTTATAGTTGAAAAGATGTCTTTTCAGGCCTAATTACAACCGTGAATTCATTTTTTATATTTATATTTCATATTTATAATTACTGTCAAAATAAGACAATTCACAAAAGAGTACCAAAACATTTATTGACACATTAAGGATGTGACAGTGAAGACTGGAGTATTGATGCTGAAAATTCAGTTCACATTAATACATTTTACAATGCATTCATATATATTTCTGTAGTTATATTTCACAATATTACTGTTTTTACGGTATGTTTGATCAAATGCAGGCTTAAGATGTGGTCAAGAAAGTGTTTTTTTACGTGAAAGATGTATTTAAGAAATAATTCTAATATGCTGATTTGCTGCTCAAGAAACATATCTGATTATTATTAATGTGGAAAACAGTTGTGCTGCCCAATATTTTTGTGGAAACCATGATATTTTTCAGTATTTGTTGAATAGAACTTGCAAAAGAGGCGTATTTATTTGAAACAGGTTTTTTTTTTTTATCAATTTAAGTCTTTACTGTAACTTTTCATCAAATGAATCCATCTTTTCTGTATAAACATCATTTTTCAAAACAATAAATCTTTAAAATATTGTAAATGTTTATGAAACAGAACAATTACCAATTATAACCACATTAGAACATATTTCACCTGAAAATGTAAATTCTGTCATGAATTACTTGCCCTCATGTTGCTCCAAACCCATAAGACTCTTTTGTGCAGAACACAAATGAAGATGTTTTTTAACAGATGCCTTGTGTATGCAAAAAATCAGCCAAAGTATCAGCAAAGTATGTCTTTATTCACAAATTATGTATCTCCAATGCATTTTCACAAAAGCACCATGGGATGGCCAGCTCTAAAACCAACACAACAATTTATGCACAAAACCATGGCGTTGTGGCACAAATAGTTGAATTTCATTACATTATGCATTTCAGAGTTTGTACAACCTTTTGAGAGAGAAATTCAAGCACTTTTAAGTATTTCACACAACTATTCACAGCACTTTAAAACTCTAAAAGAGGATACAATTTAAATGTTATTTTTAGAGAGATGACCAAAATATACTTGGTGGTAAACAAACACTTGTAAAATTAAAAAGGGGGCATCAGATTACCACTATAACCAGTAGATGGCAGCAGAGGAACACTTAAAGACTTATTAGTTATTAATTTCTACTTTTTACTTTATATTTTGAAATCATAAAATCACTATTATAAAATTTTAAGTCAAGAAATCAAATTTTGTAAAAGTGTTGCTCTCTTTTTTTTGTGTATGAAGTAAAAAAAAAAAAGTCAAAGTTGAAAAACAAACTTCTGTGACTGAATCTGTACAAATGAAAGTGTACTCATTCTTCACGAGTGATTATTAACTGTCGGGTTCTCAAATCTGGCCCTCGATGTCCACCGTCATACAGAGGGTACACCTCAGTCAGCTTCATGATTCACTAGGTTGTGAATTAAAATATTGTGTACACGAATTCAGGCCCTGGTAAGCACAGTGGCTCACTATACACTGATGACTATTTATGTCCTCATTGTACAACATTACTATACTGACATTAATGCACAACAGTAAAACTGATATCTTTTTAATGCTATTTACAGCACATTATGATAAATACTTTGTTACATGTGCAAGATTTCGGTTATAAATAAATTGCAAATGTTTATTAGATTAGACATTACCTGTCTAGTGATGTGTTTATGCTGAAATGTAGCAAATTATCGCCCATGCTTTGTGAGCTTCAGAACTGAGTGATACACACCTTTAGGTCCACACCTGATCACACTCACCTGTTTGTAACTTTATAGTTAGTAAAAGTGAAGACCTTTAATGTGTGTTCAGGTGCACTGCACTAGGTTGGAGCAAAACTCTGCATGTAAGAGGACCTTGAGAGACAATGTTGAGATCTCCTGCAATATGTTCTGAACATGACAATTCAAAGAAGCAGGATGACTTCGAGATTGATGACTTACAACACTGGTGTCTAGTCCTGGGCATGGAGGACCAGCGTTCTGCAGAGTTTCTTGTGATCCTTGATCAGCTGCTCAGGTCTGCTTAAAGGGATACTCCACCCCAAACTGAAAATTTTGTCATTAATCACTTACCCCCATGTCGTTTCAAACCCGTAAAAGCTTTGTCTTTGGAACACAAATTAAGTTATTTTGGATGAAAACCGGGAAGCCTGTGACTGTCCCATAGACTCTCAAGTAAATAACAGTGTCAAGGTCCATAAAAGGTATGAAAGACATTGTCAGAATACTCCATCTGCCATCAGACGTGCAATCTGGGTTATATGAAGTGACGGGAACACTTTGTAAACGAAGAAAACAAAAATAACAACTTTATTCTAACAATTCCTTTGTCAACTGTCTTTTCTGCGTCTCTCCATATCACTGTATGCTGTGTATGCTCTTCTGTACCATCCACGCCACAAGGATGTGCGTTTTTCTTTCAAATCAAAGCTAAATAAACGTAGAAACAGCGCATCCTTTTGGGGCAGATGAGAAGAAAGCAATGTGTTTAATGAGAACTTTAATAATAAGAAGAAATATTAAGTCACAGATGCATTTTCATTTCTTCTTCTTCTTCTTATTCTTCTTCTTATTCTTATTCTTATTCTTCTTATTATTATTATTATTCATGAAATAAGTTAAAATTACCTTGTGGTTTTTCAATGATAATCAGTGATGCTTTTTACACTGGATGCGGCACGGCACAAAACAAAAAACAACAGACAAAAAAAATACTACTAACAAAAAAAAATCTAAGACACCATGCATTTTGGGTATACAATACAAATCAAAATACTAAAAAAATTTAAAAATTACTTTAAAATTTTTAAGAGCTTGCACAAAATTACAAAAAATCAAATAACATTCAAAACCAAAGTTTTATTAAAGTTTATTTAATATTATTATATTTATTTATTTATTTTTTGAAATAAGTCATGTTCACCAATAACTGCTTTTTTTGTCATAAATAAAAACTGTAATGTTGTAAAATATTATTACATTTTAAATTAACTGTTTTCTATGTGAATACATTGTAAAATGTAATTTATTATTGTTTTCGCAAAGCATTATTTCTGAAGGATTATGTGACACTAAAAACTGGTCTAATGATGCAGAAAATAATTTTTAAAACATTGAAATAGCAGATAGTTATTAAAAAAATGGTAATTTCACAATATTACTATTTCACTGTATTTTAATCAAATAAATGCAGCAGTGGTGAGCATAAAAGATTTTGCCACAGATGGTCATTTCTCAACATGAACTGAAATCGAAGAGAGTAGTTTCTAAACTTGTAGGGGATATAAAAGCTGCCTTATTAGATGGATTAATCCTATCACAAAGCAAATGCAAATGCATAGTTTATATAGTGAACACCATGCATAATTTGTTACTCTGCACATGCCCTGGTTTGCATGCAACAATCTTTCATTCATTGAAAATATTGTGAAGGAATTTCCCTGAGTGATGAAACTTTAACATGATAATATTTGTTTTATGGTTATGAGACTTCCTCTTTTTTTCTGTTCCTTCTCATTTCTATTTGGGTGTTTGATACCAAAGTTTTTTCATCTTCTCAGGGATAATCACTTGTATACATGTAGAGGTTTAAACAAGGAAGTATTGATTGTGACTCAGACTTTTGTCTGTACCTTTTGTAATCTAATCCTTCATTCTAAAACAGATCAGTAGAGATGTGTTTCTAAATACCTTGTCCATTTTCTTTATTTCAGCCTAAGTGAGTCACTGTGTAGGACAAAGATGGTAAATTATCAATGGTGTTTTGATTATTGGATAATAAGGAGTATACTGAAGAATAACATAAGATTGCATGTATTTCCACTCACAATAAAATTACAATAGTTTTTTTGGACAGCCAGTTTTGTGACCACTGAATTGCATGAGTGATTTACAAACTCTGACTTAAACATCATGTTACTTTGGGAACAAACAAACTAACAGTTGAACTGCATTCTCGATTCAAGTGAAAGCTAAGTCATCTGTATGTTTTTAACAGCGTGTTTTTACTTAATGGTTTGATAGCTACAAGTACTGCAGTTTTAATTATTCTTTAACTATCTAAACCGAACCAAACTTAAGCTCACTAATTAAAAAAAAAAAAATAAATAAAAATTTATTTTAAAAGATATTTGTGACTTTCAGAGTTGCATAGAGAAAAAGTCAGAATTGAGAGATATAAATAATAGTACTGCAAGGTAAATAAGTCAGAATTGAGAGGGGGGAAAAAGGTAATTAGTAGTACTTTTTTTTTTTTTAATTCCGGGTTGAAAACTGGCTTCCATAGTTCTGTGAGTTATGCACTCATTAAAAAAAAGAAAGTGATTTCAGTCCTCTTATTTGCCAGCATGTCATCTCAAACCTGTATGACTATTTGAACAACATACCTTATGATAATAATGTATTCTATATGATTTAAAAACATCCCCACTAACCAAAATCAATGAAAAACAGCCCCTCTGATCATTATGTCTTAAATATGATGTGCCTGGTTTGGCAGTAGCTGAAGTCATTGATTCTGATAAGGTCTGTTACTACACCTCAAACCCCAATGATGACAGTAGCAACTTTTGCCCTTTAGTATCATTTGCAATCGTGTTCTAGTTTTGAAGTGGAAGATAACCTGCATGTCTGATTGGTCTTTAACATCCAGCATGTTTGAGCGGATGGTTAATGGTTTATGGCTGGATTGGTGATACTGATGAGTTTTCTCATTCACAGGCACCCCACCTCGTGCTGCAGCGCTGCTGAGCTCATGTCAGTGCTGTTCTTCCACACCATGCGCTACAAAGCCCAAGATCCCCGCAACCCCAGCAATGACCGCTTCATCTTGTCCAAGGCGGGCTGTCATTCCATGTTTGGTTATGAGCTTCCTTTTAGTTTTCTCAAAGTGCTTGGAGACTAAATGTATTCCATTCCTCATGTTACTGTTTTCAGGGCCATGCTGCTCCCATTCTGTATGCTGCCTGGGCAGAGGCTGGATTCATCAAAGAGTCTGAGCTGCTAAACCTGCGCAAGATTGACTCTGACCTGGAGGGTCACCCCACCCCTGTGAGTACACCGCATATACACAAACTTTCAAACATTTGGGGTCGGTAAGATTGTTTTAATGTGTTTGGAAAAAGTCTCAAATTCTCACTTAGGATGCATTTAATTAATTAAAAAAATAATGTTGTGAAATACTACAATTTAATATAACTACTTTTTATTTTAACGTTTTAAAATGTAATTTATTGTTGTAATGGCTTTACTGACGAGATGCCCATGACAAACGAATGCGATTAATTGCACAGCCCTTGTAGAAAGTTCAACAGAACAGAATCTATTTGAAATGGTAATCATTAGTAACATTAGCTCTTTTGATTAAATGTATGCATCATTGCTAATTAAATGTAATTAATTTCTTAAAGAAAATCTTGCTGACTTGGTGCATCAACTCACAACTCATCAACATTTCACGTAACCATTTATGATGCAACTAACCTCACTTCCCTGTTAATTTAAAAACTAGCGTTTGTGGATGTGGCGACAGGATCTCTTGGCCAGGGTTTGGGTGCTGCCTGCGGTATGGCGTACACCGGGAAATACTTCGATAAAGCTAGGTACTTGCATTGGATTCGCTCTGTAAATTAAGTTACTCCACAGTTTTTGTTGTTTTAATATTATGATCCATTGTACTACTTTGCTTGTTTATACCAAATTCAACATCTGATACTAGTATTGCTCCTAAACAAGGTTTTGCTCTCAGACCATAGTAATAATTAAATAATAGTGTAGTACAGGAAATTCCCATTTGATGCTGCTGTAATTGGATGTGTCTGTTTTGTCTCATTGCCTCATTAGCTACCGCGTGTACTGCATGCTGGGAGATGGTGAGTGTTCAGAAGGGTCGGTATGGGAAGCCATGGCTTTTGCCTCCTATTACAAGCTTGACAATCTGGTGGCCATCCTTGATGTGAACCGCCTGGGTCAGAGTGAGGCAGCACCTCTGCAGCACAACATGAACGCCTACAAGGAGCGCTGCGCGGCCTTTGGGTGGGTTTAATGAATACTGAGAGTTTATCTCTTGCTTTGTTTGAGATTGTATGGTAGTGTACTATTTGTGCACAGTTCATATACTCCAGAAACAGATTAATTGTGCAGCACAACAAACCTGGAGCTCCTAATAATTTTTTTTTTTTTTAAATCAGACACTGTTTTTATAAGATACATTGCTGGGTTTTTTTGGTTTGTTTGTTTTTTTGTTCAAAGTATTTCAGACCTGTTTAACATACTGTTTAATGTAGTAGACAGTATAGAGTGTATTCTAAACAGTGTGTTAATTTTCTATTCAGAACACAGCCATTCTCTTTGTATTCCATATTTTTAGTCACTGGCACGTAACTAATTTGTTTCTTCAGATTCAACACTTATGTGGTTGACGGCCATGATGTGGAGGAGCTGTGCAAGGCTTTGTGGCATGCTGAACAAACGAAAGGGAAGCCCACTGCCATCGTAGCCAAAACATTTAAAGGCAAAGGGCTCAAAGGTGACTTACTATATCCTGGACTGCAAGACCAGCAGCACATTAATAATATCTGTTATGATTGTCCACATTCTCATGGTCTGACCTGTAGTTTTGTTCAGGCATTGAGGATCAGGATAACTGGCATGGGAAACCTATGCCTAAAGACCGTGCAGAAGAGCTAATTAATGACCTCCTGAGCCAGATCCAGTCGCCCAATAAGCCCCTCCACCCTCAGCTGCCCAATGAGAATGTTGCTTTAGCTGACCTCACCCCCATCCACCTGCTCACGGCTCCAGAATACAAGATCGGAGAAAATTATAAAAACACACATTTTTTCACATATTTTCTCAAAACTCCTCAAAATCCCCTAAAAAAAAGAACCAAAAAACTTCTGCTTTTTGTTTGCTCACTCAGATATCCACCAGGAAGGCTTATGGTGTAGCCCTGAAGAAGATGGGGGATGCCAGCCCTCGTGTGGTGGCCATGGATGGTGACACCAAGAACTCAACCTTCTCTGATATCTTCAAGAAGGCACATCCTGATCGCTTTATTGAATGCTTCATTGCCGAGCAGAACATGGTGTGTAAATTGATGGGGTTTTTCTCCCCCTTTACAATGATAATCTACAAGTCATAATGGCAAAGCGAATGTTTATTGGCTGACAGTGTGTGTCACAAATGAATGGGCCTGTAAACTGTCTGTAGAGCACTTTATGATGAGTTGAAGGTGTGGTGCACTATTCGTACAGTGCATTGTAAATGCCTTACCTCACCCTGTTGAAATGTTATCCGTTACTATTCACTTTCTGTCTAATGCTTACTCAATAGGACAGGATTTCGCACAATGAGAGGGAATTCCTTTATGCATAAACACATGGTCATTCAGAGGTCAATATAATCTAGGAAGTTATTTTCATGAAATATATTTGAATTAAAATATAACTTTCAGGCGTAAATAGTTGGGTTGTTGTATTAAGCAATGTATTGAATATTTTATTGTTACTATAAATGTGTAAATGGTACTAATTAATATTTAATGTTTGGGGTAAGATTTTTTTTTTTCTTTTAAGGAAAAAAAAACTTTTATTAAGCAAGGATTTATTAAATATGTTTTTCCTTCTGAATCCTTATTGACATAAGAATTAATATGACCATTTTGTTGTTTCTGGTCAAATAAATGCAGCCTTGGTGAGCATAAGACAAAAACAAAAAAATGTTTTACTAGACCTCAAATGTTTGAATGGTAGTATAAGTATATTAGTAATAGTATATACATTGTATTTTATCTAATAAAATGATGCATTTAATTATGCTGTGTCCAGGTGAGCGTGGCCATTGGTTGTGCTACTCGTGATCGCACGGTTTCGTTCGCCAGTACTTTTGCTGCCTTCTTTGCTCGTGCCTACGACCACATCCGTATGGCAGCGATCTCCCAGTCTAATGTCAACCTGGTCGGCTCACACTGTGGTGTTTCCATTGGTAAGGCATTGTGCAGTCAAATACATGGATACATGCCATTTTATCTGGGCTTAATTTATAGTCAAATCTCTTCTGAATCTGAAATGTTTCTTAACTTCTGATTTCGTCCAGGTGAGGATGGCCCCTCACAGATGGCACTGGAGGATCTCGCAATGTTCCGCGCTATCCCAACATGCACAGTCTTTTACCCTAGTGATGGAGTATCTACTGAGAGAGCCGTGGAGCTTGCTGCCAATACAAAGGTGTGTTATTGTTTCCACTTGATGGTCTTCTGTAGATACAGTCACTATTATTTTGACAAGAGAAGTTAATCTATTGTTCTTTGACTTAGTGTTCATGCCGTTTCCTGCATTCAGGGTATCTGTTTCATCCGTACCAGCCGACCTGACACTGCAGTCATTTATGATGCTGGAGAGAAATTTGAAGTTGGCAAAGCCAAGGTGAGGAGAATCAAAAAAACACCAGAACACACTTTTGATTAAATCATTTATAGTTTCTATATTTAGTTACAAACTACAGCAAGGAAGGCAAAATTTAGCATCCATGCTGAACTTGTCATTTTCGTGTATAGAAATGCAGTGAGCAAATGGGGCCTCCTGTAGGACAGCTGTGAAATGTCTGGTTCACGAAGGTTGTTCTAACCGTTCTGTGTCTGTCCTGTAGGTGGTGCGGCAGTCTGACACAGATCAGGTGACCGTCATTGGAGCTGGAGTAACACTGCATGAGGCACTGGCCGCACATGACGAACTGGCCAAAGAAGGTTTGTTCAGCACCTACTGGCCATAATAGGACATTACTTACATTACTATATTTAACAGTACCTCAGTTTCACTTTAGAGGATTAAAACGTAACTTGTGATGAAAGTATGTTAAATTTATAAGTATTGTAGATATTATAAATGTAGTTATGTATATTAAAGCTTCTCGTGTCGAAAAAGGACAAAACTCTTTCTGAAAAAAATCTTTCAAATCATGTTTATTGTTTAAAAAAACCATGAAATGTTTCTTTTCCCCAGGGCTGAACATCCGTGTTATCGACCCATTCACAATTAAGCCACTGGATGCCTCCACTATTGTGGCAAGTGCTCGTGCCACAGAAGGAAGAGTGATCACTGTAGAGGACCACTACAAAGAGGGTGAGGCTGAGCTGTTTATTTTTTTTCTTCAGTGAAATACCATCAAGATTAAAGGGGAAGGCAAGCCTTTTTTTTCCTTTCCTGTTGCTTTCTTTCTTTAGTTTTTTCCCCTTGTGCAGTGAGAGGTATTTTATGTTGTTTCCTCTGCTCTCATTGTAGGTGGTCTGGGTGAGGCTGTCCTGTCTGCAGTGGGTGAAGAGCCTGGCATTGTAGTGCACCGGCTGGCCGTGAGCCGTGTGCCTCAGAGCGGCAAACCGCAGGAGCTTCTGGACATGTTTGGCATCAGTGCCAAATCTATCGTTGCCGCCGTCAGGCGTACTTTCGCCAACTGAAACACTTTGAACCACCCTGAACTACACCCTTCCTCTTTCTCCACTCCTAACCCAGACCCTAAAGACAAGCTTACCACACAATCCTCATCATTCCAGAAGCTCACGGATGTACCTACCTTCTTAGTGTGTGAAAATACTCTTAACTTGTGCACTATAGTCTATACAGTGTCGGCCATAGCCTTGAAGTGTTTTAACTTTGCATAATCATCATCAGTTTTGACTTCTTGACAACTTTAAATGCTGCATTAGTAGTTTTTAAAGGCTTGGAAGTGTGGATTAGATCAGAGTGCATTGCATTTGCACTTTTCTGAATATCATTAAAACAATAACCATTTCACATTGAGTCATTTCATTCTTTCCTTAGCTTTGGCTCTGTGTGCTTCCTGAGCCAATATCGTGAAAAATAAATTTGATAGCTGGGATGGTGCTTTCTGGGAGTAACAAAATATATTTCTGTATTCTTTTTTTCTTTTAACTGCTGTTGCATAAGCTACTGGACAACTAATTTTGGAAAGTTATTACATGAAAGGTTTGGTTTTGGTGATCTGATAAATTGTATCATGTTACAACACCCTCACTTGTTATTGCTTGTGTAAACATAGTTTTCACTGAATTTGATGCAATGTGTTAATAAATGTAACTGCCCATCCATTGTCCCTATATTCTGTGTTGCTATATTACTCATCTATTTAGTCAGTTTTAATGTACGTAAATGACCTGTAGTCTTTAGTTAAACCAGATTCATGAATCATGATTTGGTTTGCGGGTACATAGATCATCAATTTTGTTCTATAACAGATGGCAAGCTCACTTTGTTTCTACTTGACAGGTAAATGTTGTTATAGAAATAGGGTACGTGTGTAATCCTAATATCTTTTTTACAGTCTATGGGTGTGTATAATTTGGCCAGTCTGATGAGCTATGCCTACTATAGACTAGAAAAAAAAAAAAGATAAATTACAACACTTTATTTTTGTCGCTGTTTAGGAGTAGCTACAGTTACATATAGAAAACCTCCAACTTTAAAGATAAAACCCAATCTGTGTTCATTGAGGTGTTTGAAACATTTTGTTTCAATGAAACAAAAACAAGCAAAAAATGTGCTAGGGAAAAAATGTGCAACTGTGTACAGAAAATGTTTTGAGCACAAATAACTACTATTCTGGGCAGCAGTACATGACACCATTTACTTATTTCAACAAATTACAGAAATATGTGAAATGCAGATCATTTTCTGTGCTTCCCAATCGAGTCTGTAGTGAAGTCGGAGAGATGGTTTGGGTCAGGGAATGAAATGACAGGTTTCTTTTCGCAGTTTTGGATCCGTTTGGCCATTTTTACTCGACACCCTTCATGAATTCCAGGAACTCTGTTGATATTAAAAGTAATGCATGTTTCTGTTGTCGAAATTTTTGATTAAATAATTTTAAATGCTCCATATTTTGAGTGAGAATTTACCGTCGTAATCGATCTTGCCGTCGTTGTTTTTGTCTCCGTCCTTCATGAGCTCCTCGATGTCGTCCTCAGTGATGGCCTCGCCTGTCGACTCCAGCATGTTCTTCAGCTCGTCTAAGTCAATGTAACCATCTCCATTCCTTAAAGAGACGACGATAAAACAGTATAGGAGGTTATGTGATATACACTACAATATCTTTTGAAAACACAGTTCATACTTGTCAAACATGCGGAAGACTTCAGCCAGCTCCTCTTCTGATTTTCCTTTGCTCTCCTCTTTCATGCAGCGCACCATCATCACCAAGAACTCATCAAAGTCCACTGTCCCGCTTCCTACAACCCACAGAGACCTTTCAACAATCAAATCCCAATTCATATCATAAACTTCCCCCAAATCTAAATGATATCTTCAACTAAAATCCAACATACCATCCTCATCTACTTCGTCTACCATTTCCTGCAGCTCTTCTTGAGTGGGGTTCTGGCCCAGCATCCTCATCACCTTGCCCAACTCCTTAGTGCTGATACAGCCATCCTCAGCGTCCTGAACGAAGATGTCGAACGCAGCGCGAAACTCTGCCGGGTACAGTCAGATAACACAAAAGTCACACGTCAGTAAGTTTATAATAGAGTTGACATAGTGATACATCATAATACATGCAGCTATGTGTTCAAACTGACAGATCAAAAAGAGAAACTCACCATTTTTTTGTTCTTCTGTCAAGTTCTCTACCTGTTAGGTGGAAAAGAGAGCTCAAAACTTTGCTTCACTTGACTTAGAACTAAAAATACAATATGTTGTAAGACTGACCAAGGTCTATTCTTTACAGGAATGACAGCTGTCACTCGCGTAATGTTCTTCAGACACCAGACACCCTCTGCCCAACTGTTAAACGCTTTAGCCTCAGTGATTATGACCCTTCTCCATTTCACCAGCTATTACGGGATATGTTAAATCAAAACCTGGTTACACTGGTTTTGTTGCTCATTTTTTGACCAAAACCATTATGATAGTGTCTCCTGTGCCCTTAAAATGGCCCCAAACTTCTACTGGCCCATCTCTCATTTATTGATTTAACCTTGAGAGCTAGCTACCTCGACAGTGCACAGATTGATTTCTCTGGTTGAGTATTAGTGATAATGCTGAAATCTGTCATTTCAGAGGAAGGAAATGGTCAAGGACAGGTTAACTGTTAAATTGACAGTTATTAATTTAGCTGACATGTTCATACAAACCAACTATTGGGACTCTTTATTTAAGGGTCACTCTCCATTCAGGCAGCCTGAGGTGAAATGCAATGCTGCTGATAATTCTTGCAATCATAACTTACCGCTGCTTTATATACATCATCCATGGCTGTCCTGGGTTTAAGTTTTCCTTTTTTAAATGTAAACTCCTCAAAGGTAATCCAGCACTCCTCTCTTCACAGCAGACACAGGACGAAGAGTCCCAGGGCCACCTGCCTTGGTCTTTATGGCTGGAAAAGACAAAGCCTTTTGTCACTCCCCTTTCCTATCTAAGAGAGTGAGGGATGGGTGAAAAAGGAAAGGGAGCGGGACAGAAAGGGGTTAGAGATGGCATGGGCTATAAATAGGGGAGGAATGTCAGAGACAACAGGCAGGAGAACTCGAGTTATGACAATAAGTCCTTGGCACTGGTCTCGCTGGCAACAACCCCATATCAAGTTCTAAACTTATCCACTGGTCACCTGCATTTGCCAATCATTGTTGAGCAGCATCACGACTGCATTCTTGTGGCAGGCACTGGTCCTATGTGTGCAGGAAATTACTATAATCAAAGAGCACTTCTTGTTATTAAATCTTAACCAATGTTTGGGGTTGTTGAAGGTGTGGGTCCTTTAAAGGACTGAACATTAATAATTCCCTTCAAAGTTTTTCCTTTGGTCAAAGAACCACATTGAAAATTTAGGACTGGATGACCAAAATTCCCAGTACCACTGTGGATCTTTTTAAAGTTTATAGAATATGTTTGCACAAAAAATGTTATGAGGTAGAAAGAATAAATTAAATTAAATTAAATAATAAGAATAAAAAGAATAAGCAATAAGAATAAGAAGTATTTTTAAAAATCAAAGTTCTGCATTTGTGTTTAGGGCTCTTTGTGCGCATTAAAGCTCAAGATGATCATCAGCTCTTATACAAACTTAGGGCATTAATGAACTATAGTTTTTAATTAACTCTGATCTTTGATTCTAAAATTTAATTTGCATTGAATATAATTTTTTAAAATGAGAAAAATGCAAAACGTTTCACCATAGGTCTCAGATGTTTGGATGCTATTTATATGCATACATTTTCTCATGTCCGTCATAAATAAAAGCAATTATACGTTTTTGGCTCAAGTAACTGTTTTAGATGCAATTCTGTATGAAAGATCAGGGGAAACATCTAATTATTCCAGTCCTCAGACTAGTGATATATAAATAGCTGCTTCATTATGGCATCTCTACACTACAAGTCCATCTTTATTTCTATAATTAAGTCCAGAGAATGGAACCTAGCGCTCAAGTCATGTCTTGTGCCTGAGCTGCTTGAAAACATATGACCACGTTTTGAGAATTATTATATCATTCCTGACTGTAAGTCACATATCAGTTTCTGATGTTTTTGTGTTGGGACAGTTTTATAATTTAGAATCATTTGGAGTACTTGTTTCTTTTGTTGTCATTTTTCTTCTTCATCTTTCTCTACAAATCAATCAGTATTTAAGGTCAAAATCAGACTGCATCAGTATCATGTTAGGCCACAACTTGCATGAAAGCATCAAGCCTAGACTAATGCCAGCAGTGGTGACATCACAATGATACACTATGCTATTCTGGATCCCTCTGGCCTAAATTAAGAACCACCAACTAGCCATGAACCTTCCCTTAAAAGACTATTAGTGTAAGAGATTACAAAGCACACACACGTACAATTCATAGAAAAAAAGCAGTATAATTTCATAAGTATGTCACAGCAGTTCATTTAGCTGTCACGGTTTTGCTCTGTTAGGGGAAGCTCCTTTTCTTGCTTTCACTCATGAAGTCTAGCTGATGATCAGATGTATTTTTCTCTGCCCATGTTCTCAGCAGCTCTCTCCATGGCCAGCATACAACAACCACAACCACATCACCCTGAGAACATGTAACAGCTGAGACACTGAGGTTCAGAGGGCATGTGTGGGACAATGAGGACAAAGTGGGCTTGGACACCGGACAGGTCAGCAGAACACACTCACACCAGTGACTCACTACAGACAAACATTTGTATGAGGAGCAGCAGTCTGGCAAAGTGGTTTTGCCAGATAGCATAAAATTACAGATTCTGTCTCACTCTTACCCACTGTTTGTTTGGACAGTAATACAGGGTCATCCATTTGAAAGAGACCTTGGTTGTCAAGGGAGAATTTTAGAAAAATACATTTTAGAAATGGGTAGCCTTAACGTCTTTAAAGTAACTTTATATTTTGAGTTACTCTTTAAATAATTATATAATTTGATTTCCAAGTAAATTCTTTTTTTTAACAAACACAAAACAATATTTTAGGCTTTAAAATTCTTTCTCTAAAAGTTACTGAGGGAGATGGACATGTTTGAAACTAAATACATTTAAACAGTTTATTATTCAATGGTGTATATATATATATATATATATATATATATATATATATATATATGTGTGTGTGTGTGTGTGTGTGTGTGTGTGTGTGTGTGTATGTGTGTGTAACTCCATTTTTTTATTTCCAAAAATCATATTTTTATTATGTTATCATGTTTTTATTGCTTTATTGTGTAACTGCAGTTTGACTGAGATTAATTGGAATGCACAATGAAAAAAACTTTTTTGAAAATTCTATTAAAATATATTATATATATATATATATATATATTTGATATATATATTATATATATATATATATATATATATATATATTTAAATAAAATGCAAATCTAATTTAATTTGTGAACTTTTCTGTATGCTTTTGCTAATAAAATAAAGTAAAAAAAAAAAAAACTATAATAATATCAATTTAAATCTGTAATGATATCTGATATCTAATGCAAATCAGATTAAAACTGTTAAGTAACCTGAAAAAGATATAGAGAAAAGGTATAAAGATGCCTCAAGGTGTGCACGTAAAAATATGCTTCCTATGTCAACGTACACAGTTGTTGCCCATTTTGTATCCAGTGTTGTCTGAGCAAACTTAAACAGAGTCGCAAGGCAATATCTCGCTTTGCAGTGATACTTTATGGTGTGAATGTAAATGCAAACAATCTTTCCCTATACAATGTGACCCTGAGAGCTGGTCTATTTGTATGTGTCTGTGAGACCCTTGTCCAACCATAACTGTGGCTTTTTTTAAACATCCTTCTTTCCTCCCCCACAGATTTCTCAAACCTCTGATTTCACACTACAGAGTGAAATTAAAAAGATAGAGTTTTATACAAAAGTTTTATACAAAAAACTTCTTGGACACTGATGCCAAACTTAAAATGAATGAATGTGATTGGTTTAGAAAAGATCAATATCAAACCCAGTGGCCCTTGTTTAAAAATAACCACAATAACAACAAAATAATCAAAAAAAACAACAACAATAAAACATAAAAAAGTCACTAACTATAAATAAACCAACAAACAACATAAACAAACGAGAAGTGTGTGTAACTGTATGCTTTGAAAACACATAGCATTTGTCTGTATGCCTGTCTGCCTCCATCTGTTTGTTTTATGAGTTAGAGAACCATGTCTTTCTCTTTTGGCATGGTCTTTTTCTTTTTCTTACATACGTGCTAATGGCAGCATGCCAGGCAGGAACATGTTGAGGACGAGACATGGAGCCGGAGAGAGATCTCTGTACGGGTCAGTCAGGCTGCTCGCTCGCTGCCCTCTTGTTTGGATAACTCTCTCATTTGTCCATCTCAAGTGCTACAAGGTGTGAACACTGTGTCACTGTGGCATGACGTGACTGACATTGACCATCATTCCTCTGCCCCTCTCTCTCTATGTCCCAAACTCTAATGTTTGTTGGCACAACCGCTGACTTTATAAGGAGGAGTTTATATTTTTGTGAACTCCTGGCAATGAAGCTCCTTGTACACGTCTAACCATGTACTGTGATCTCCTCCCTGTTTTCTCCTCCTCCTCCTCCTCCTCCTCACTGCTGACAAAGAGAGAATTTAAGAGGGCAGCTGGAGGTGAGCCTGCAGGTACATGGTGAGCATCTGAACAGATCGGATCAGAATCATGCAGGCTCTTTTGTTGTTTTGCGTGTGCTTAGGAGCTTTATCTGTGGAAGGAGCAGTCCTGAATGAACTGAATTCCCTCCTCACATTTATACCTGAGACTGATGTTTCATCCTCACAGCATCAACCAGTGGATTCGTCATCTGCATCAAGTGAGTTCATCAGTAATAATAGTAATTATGATTTCAAGAGCAGTGACAGTTTGCAGTTTTAGTAATGGTCAGACAAGACCCTTGTGAATAGTTAATGGTGTCTGTTATACTTTGTTCTTGTTCAAAGTGTTTATTGAACTACGATAAAGTTCTAAACTAAAGTAACAGAGAATCAAAGCATATTTCGAAATAAATAAATAGAAGTTTTTTTTATAGAGTATGTCTGCCATAAAATAGTTTAAATTGTTGAAAATTACTTTTAATATTTGGAAATGTGTGTGGCTGCATATACAGTGACCTTTTACATTTACATTTACATTTATGCATTTAGCAGACGCTTTTATCCAAAGCTACTTACAGTGCATTCAGGCTAACATTTTTTACCTAACAATTTAATTTGTTTAAGTAACTGTAGTTCTCCTCATGTATACACAGGTGTCATAGCAGAGTAAACACAGGTGTAGTTATTCACATTAATTATGTACATGATCCGCTATACATTACACAATACAATACAATTCAGTACCATTCAAAAGTTTGGGGACAGTAAAAATATTTTTTGAACAAAAAAAAAAAGGATTTAATTTATTTGCTTGAAAATACAGTAAAACAGTTCTGTTGTGAAATACCATTACAATGTTTTATAACTTGTTTTATATATTGTTTTATATTTGAATATATTTTATAATGTAATTTATTCCTGTGTTGGCAAAGCTGATTTTTAGTAACCATTACTTCAGTATCCAGAACATGCTGATTTGGTGCTCAAGAAACATTTCTTCTTATTATTGTTGAAAACAGTTGTGCTGCTGAATGTAAACAGCTTTTATTTAAAATACATTTTCTTTGTAACCCAGTGCATTTTGCTGCTTTACAATAGGGAACATATTCACTATAAATTAAAAGTTTTCCCTTTATAAACTGCTAATTTGCTGCTTATTAATAGTTAGTAAGGTAATTGATAAGTTTTGGTATGGGGTGGATTAAGGGATATAAAATATGGTCATGCAGAATAAGGCATGCATGTTAATAAGCAGCTAGTTAATAGTGAGAATTGGTCCTTAAAATAAAGTGTTACCAATTTATTAAAAAAGAAAAAAAAAAACCTTACCCCAAACATTTAAACGGTAGTGCATGTGTAGCTTCTTCTGTCAACAGTGGAGTTGTTGGTTCACACATGGTTCTGAATTCACTTATTGTGTTGAATCATGGCTGCATTTGCAGGTGAAAAGAGAACCAATGAAGCACAAAGAACAAGGGAAGTAAGCGACACTGCCACAAACACACAGGTGAGTTTGTATTTCTGGAGACAACCCAATCAGGTTTCTTAGATCAAATAATTTGGTGAAATAAATAGAAAACAGTAAATATTGAATTCGTGACCATACTCGTGTCCTATAGTAACGCCTTTTTGCTGCACAGGCTGCTACTGTTGTTACAGTGGAACAAGTATGTGTATCCTGGCAGTCCAAGATAGCACAACCATACCATAAATGCTAATTATAAGTCTATTTTTGCTTCCTGTCTTAATGCTCAACCTCTCGTTTTCCACCTCCTTTATTCCTGCCTGTGCGATTTGTCCACTATATTTAGTTTGTTTAGCATGTTTCTGGTCATTCCTGTGTCACTAATGAGCACTATTCCTGCTGTGTTCCTTCTGTGTGTCCCATCAGTCAGTTATGGGGCGAGCTGAGGCTGTGTGGGTGGAGCTCAATGCTGTGTTGGAGAGATGGGGTGGAGCAGCAGGGAAACTAAATGCAATCTTGAGCCAACTCAAAGAAGAGAAAAAACGCCTCTTGGACCAAGGGGAAGAGCAGAAAGCAAAGAAAAAGGAAGAGGATGAGGATGAAGAAGAAGAAGAGGATGATGATGATGAGGATGAGGAAGAAGAAGAGGAAGAGGAGGAGGAAGAAGAAGAAGAAGAAGAAGAGGAGGGAAAGGAAGAAGAGACAGCAGAAGAGGAGGAGAATGATGCATCTAACAGCACCTCAACCCAAGACTCGTTACCAGAAGGCTGCCAAGTGGGAGAAAGTCGAGTATCCTGCAAGCAGATTGGCTTGTCCCACCTGCCAGTCATCACAAACCAGGAAGTCACCATACTTGAACTGCCTGGTAAGGTCTGGAAAGGCTGAACGATCCAACATAAGTATATGCATCACTGAGACGTTCTATAATTTATGTCGGCTGTGTCTTGTAATAAGCACAGCCATTCAACATTTTAACCAATGTGCTGTCTTACAGGGAATAACTTAACAAGAATTCCTCCCAGTGGTTTTTCTGGACTGCCAGACCTTGAAGAGCTTGACCTAAGTTTGAACAAGCTGGACGACTCCTCTTTTGGCCTAAGTCTTTTCACGGTACTGGCATTTTTTATCCCTTCAATTACACCAGTTAAATACTCCTATAATCTTAAAAGAGTATGTACTGTACGTCTACATCAAATCTATAAATAATTCCATCTAAGTCAGGATTTTTAAGAACATACAAATTAAAAGTTTCAAATTATAACTGCTAACTATAAGTCCAGCCAAGATACGTCCGGTTTCCTAGCAGGAGACTTTGAGAAGAGACCAAACACACCACTCCCAAAGCAAACTCAGCAGCATGAAAATAGTTTGGCCAGTGGAAAATGCCACTGTCTTCTTTGGACGGTCCATGAAATATTGGTGAAATTAGCATAAAGAGTAAATTCTCTTTGATGAGGGAAATGAGTACACAATTTACAGTGCACACAAATGAAAAGTAGCTACAGTCAGGCAAGTCCAATAGTCTGGGTCAGCAGGGTGCATTTACATGTCTTAACATTAAAATAACTGAACAAACATACACAACTGAGGCTTTTCATTTGGTGGTAAGCACAGTGGAAACATTGCAGTGTTTAAATGCAGGCTCAGATTCACTAGGCCCAAAACAGACAGGACATAACCACTAAGTCTCAAGTAGACAAGTGTTTTTCTGCTCTTTTAACAGAATCTGACAAAGCTGAAGATTCTGAAACTTGACGGCAATGAACTTACAACAGTTCCACAGTTGCCATCTTCTTTGGAGGATCTGAAGATAAACAACAATAAAATAAACCAACTGGCTTCACACAGCTTCAAAGGTTTGTGTTGTTTTTCTTGCCAGCTGCACAAACATGAGTTTATTCACAGCTTTGGTAATTCATGTGATTTCTTTTCCTCATTATAAAGATTTACAGATGAAGAATAGAGTAGTACTTTTGAAATGTTTGAAATAATTTACACTCACAGGAGATATACAGTAATCTAGTCTCATATCAGTAGCTGAATAAAACCTTTTATCACAAGTTGCCTTGAGGGGGTCGACATGTTGAGATCACATGACCAGCCGAATATTACTTGGTTAATCTTAGTAACTCCCCTGTTGCTGGACATTTTTGTTCACAAGATACACCATAAGGCTGGAATACTTCTGATTTTCCGATTAACAGTCTGGACAAGTTGGCACTAGTTACCTAAAGTCAGAGCCAGTCAGCAGATTTGACTTGACAGATTAAAAAAAAATCACATCGATTATGATGAGCAGACTCAGATCTTTTATCTACAGACTGTGATTCCATGTAGTCGGAGGAAATCAAACATGTTTTATATTTTGAGCTGATATTATGACACGTAATATTTTAATTTGTCACTGGTAGTGTGTGATCCTCAATCGTTAAATGTGTGATGCACAGTTTTTTCATCTGTAACTATTTACACAGTTGGCATAATGCATAGTGTTTTAGTCCAGCATTAAATAAATCATGACTGACTGCTAAAAGATCATTTGAACAATTTTAACAACTGAATACCTTTTTTTTGTGGGAGGTTACCTCCACACCACCAGGTGTCAGAATAAGTGTAGGACAGCTCAAAATAAAAAGAAATTACTAATGCATCTATAACTGAAGTAACTAAGAACATTTTGTTTTCTGCAGGCTTGACTAACCTAAAAGTCTTAGAACTGACAGGAAACATCCTCTATGAGAGCAGCATTGCACCCTGGGCTTTCAAACCTCTGAAGGCACTCAAGTTTTTACGAATGGATAAAAACAGATTCAGTGGTATCCCCGCGGGCTTGCCCCCATCTATAGAGGTCAGTTCTGTAACCCGGCCAATGATTCAGTCACTTGCTTCTTTGTATAGATTTATGGTATTTATATTTTGAAATGTCTTGGTGTATGTGCAGGACCTGAGGTTGCAGGACAATCAAATAGTGGAGGTGCAGGACAGGCTTTTGGATAAGTGTGTCCACCTGAAGGTGTTAGATCTCAGTCACAACCTCCTAAAAGAGAACAGCATCTACCCTGAGGCCTGGATCAACCTGCGGTGAGTCTCACATGCACTTTTTTAATATTTATAAAACATATTATATTATTTTATTAATACACTATATTTATTTATGTGTATTTTATTAGTACACATACTGAACATGTGTACAATTTAACAATTTATTCCTGTTGCCATATTAAAATTCCAGTATCTCTGGAACTGAACTATATAGGGCCTTAAAAACGAAGATGCCAAAAGGATTGTTTTTTAAGACCCAATATATTGAAGATAATTAAAATACATTTAATACAACTACAATTACACAAACTCAAAAAAAAAATAAAAAATCCCCCATTCCCCCATTTTCATAACGTAATCACAATTGGCATAAAATGCAACAAAGATCTCTAAAGTAAACTAATATAACTAACAGACCTATCTTTAAAAATAACATTATGATGCTGCCATCTTTTATCTTTCTTCAGAAAAAAATGACATTTTAGCCAGGAAAGTTTCTAAAATTTGGTTGATTTGACTTGGAATGACCCAAATGATAAATGTATATACAATAAATAATACACACACACACACAGACACACACACAAACACACACACACACACACACACACACACACACACACACACACACACACACACACACACACACACACAAACACACACACACACACACACACACATTCCCTTGGTACAGTTCCCTTATTAGCCACTAGATGGTGCACAAAAGACATGCTGAGAGAAGTAACCCAGCCAGTTGCTGTCAGCCTGCATCTGCCTCATAGTTTCGATTCTACCTGTGTCCGTCATTATCAGAATCACTTGAAGGAGTGTGATCATTTATTCTGAACCTGCTGTCAGCCTGCATCTGCCTCATAGTTTCGATTCTACCGGAGTAGATGTGCTTCTCCAAGGTCTCACATCACTCATCCTCAGGAGCGTGTTATACGGGAGGCAGAAGCGACAGAGAGCCGACTCATCACTCACTCTGCCCTTTACCCCGTCAAACACACTGAGTGATGGGGTGAAGTTAGAAAAACAAGCCTGAGAACACACATACCACGTCCAAGCTATTTGGAAATCCAAGCTTAATTTCACGAGTAATAAAGACTTGGTCTAGGGTCGTATATAAAGTATTACTAGGGTCTGTTTTGTGATTAGGCATAAGCTCACTCGTGGATAACAGTTTGTACTTGTATTGCAGTGAATGCAGATGTTTGTCTGACTGCTGATCAGCCAAATGGAGTGGTTTACAGCACTGGTTATGGCTTTTGGGTGTGTGATGGTGAATGTGTGGGGGTTATGATTCATACAGGGGTGACCATGATGCATTCCTGCAGAGAGACATTTTGTGGATTTTGTTTTGTAGAGTTGCCAACCTACAGATATGTGGTTAGCACATAAACCATCCATACTTCTACCAAAAGCTAAAAGCTAAACAGAAAAGATGTAGTAATCAGAAAAATAGTAATCAGTACTTTTTATCTAAAAGAGACATCCAAACTTCATCCAAAAATGAAAATCCAGTCATTTACTCACCCTTCTCTTGTTTAAAAGCAGTTTGAAGAAGAAGATACATATTTTAAGAATGCACTGGCTGAGATTTACCATCAATTACAATAAATGTGAAATGGAGCTTTCAAGTTTCTGAAAGGACAAAAGCATCACAACAATAACATGCAGGTAACCTATATGACTTATATTTAAGTATCCTGAGAAACAGACCAAAGTAAATTAAAATAAGACCTTCCATTACAACTTTCTCTACACCATAAGCTTTTTGTCTTTTCCACCCCATCCATTCCCTCTCTCACACTGACTCTCATACCGTCAGCAAATTATACTAATACATTATTCATCTCTAACATCTTTTACTCATTTTCTTTTCTTGTAAGTTGCAAATCTTTTTGAAACAGTGCCATTCAAATCTGGTTTGCAGGAATTCATAATTCTCTTTCTTTCTATTCACTCTCATCAACATCTGCATTACCAGGAAAGCGGGCATTATCGCTGGAACTGTTTCCATGGCTGTTGCACTGTTTACTTTCCAGCTGCTTTTTTAAGGTAACCTGTAATTAGCTGCAGTGAGCGTAAGTGAGCTTTGATCAGCCATCAGCTCAACTTTACAGGCTCTTTATTTAAAAAATAATGTCACATTGTCACCAAATTACTGCTGTTAATTGTTACTGTTGATGTGTGTGTGTGTGTGTGTGTGTGTGTGTGTGTGTGTGTGTGTGTGCATGCACACATTCACGTGTGTGATCCTGTGATCTACCCAAACTGCAGCACCATGCTATTTTCTCGGCACAAATCTCTGAACCTCCCCGAGTTGAGGCAAGACTTTTACTGTCTGCTTTCATTTCTTCATCCTTTATAAGTGCCTGTCAGCCCAAATAATGTCTAAATCGGCACCATAGACCCAGTGTAAATCCCAGCTCCATCAACACCTCCTCAAAACTCCATTTCTCTAACTTTCACTCAGCTAGCAGCCTAGCCGCATATATATATATATATATATATATATATATATATATATATATATATATATATATATATATATATATATATATATACATATATATATACACACACACACACACACACACACACACACACACATATATATACATAAAGATGTAGTCATGACAATATTTTCCTGAATCTTGTGTGTGATCAGTCACATGAAATTTCAAGCTGAGATGACTGGCTCAAAAATACATTTGTGGTCCAAAGATGGCAAATTGCGTACTTCTGGGGGGTCTTGTGCCAGAACTGCTATTGAAATGATTGGAAATGCTAACGGCTAACTATTACAGACCCTCAGCATATAAAAAGGCACTTCCTACTAATAAACTCCTTTGCTTTTCTCTCTGTATTTGTTTCTGCATTGACACTTATACTCTAGCTTCTGTTCAATGCATTTATGACCTTTTTGCACCTTGAACGTATTGCTTGCATGATCTTTCAGTGGAGTGACAGAAATATCTTTAATTAAAAATATTTTAATTAGTGTTTTAAAAATTTTTTAATGGTTTGGAATGACATGAGGGTGAGTGAGTGGTGACAGAATTTAAATTTTTGCTTGAACTAACCGCTTTTACATTGTATGTGTATATTAATGTCCTCATTTCCTTGAGCTCCATCCTCCTTTTTTAAAGATCCAAGTGCCATGCCTATAAAATCTAATTACAGTTTTTAATGTCACTGAACAACCTTCATGGTTTATTTCTCTTAGAGGAGAGGCTCTAGTAGAAGAACTGCTAGTAAAAGTTTCTTTTAAAGTGACACATATCTGACCAGTTATGTCACGTCTGCAATAAGCAGGCAAATGTCATGGGAATCTGTGCAACTTGGGGATGAAAGACAGTGTTGCTCTGTGTGTTCATATGCCGTTGTGTTTATATAGGTGCACAAATTTCTGTGTGTGAGCAGTGACACCACAGACCCCTTGTCATCTGGAGGGTTGTTTTGGTTCTCGGGGTGAAGAACAGGGTGTTCTGGCAGAGGGCTCCTCTGCAGGCCAGTGACCTGAGATTTAGGATTTGATGGATGTGAGGACAGTGTGGATGCGCTAGCTGGACTGAGCTTACGGGAATGAGGCGGGGGGTGAAAGAAAGGACACGCACTGCTTGTTTTCTCACACAGGGAGAAAAAAATGCAAGTTAGTGCAGTTTTACCAAGAAGTTCACATTCTCATTTCATAATGAGTTATATAAAGTGTCTCTGCCCGAGGAGACAACCAAGAGCCAGCGGTTGTGCAGATATGAATAGACACACTCGCATACACATAAATGCCTTTCACTCTTTTAAAGTGTGAAAAAAATTATTCAAAGTCAGGAAAAGAGCATGAATTACAGAGCCACAGCTGTAGATGAATTACAGAGCCACAGCTGCTCGTTCTTGCTAGTTCAAATCATAGTGCCCTAAATAAAGGGGCAGAGTTTAGCTGTGCCTGGGTCTCCCGCATGCATGATATAACATGAGATCCAACGAAATGTGCCTTGTCGTGACGGTGGTCTTCCTGTCCTGCATGCCAGGTTACGTAAGGACGGTTGTGCAACACTGGCATCGGTGTGCCTGTGGTCATGCGGTGGCAGCCGTGCTCTCTGCTTCTCATTATGGGAGTGCTCCCTGAGGATGCCCACCGTTATTGGCTTGCTGGTGGGGGGAATCTGTGTGGGAACAATGTCAGTATGCAAATCTGACTCAGACATCAGAAGCCAATAATCCTGAAACTGCAATAATCCATAAACTAATTAATCCTATTCTTGAAACAAAACCTTTTTTTGTAACCAAATCTGTATTTTATGGCAGTTTTGTCAGATGGTATCTGGTATGGCACGTTTAAAAGTTTTTATGATGCTTTTAGATATAGTTCAGGCAGTGAATTACTTTTTTTCTACTGGTCAGCTTAATGGTGGATTTCTACACTGCTAATATAATATAAATAAACATAAGCTAACAACATATAAAATATATATTTATTTCTCTGTGTATGTAAGTGTGGGTATATGTGTCATTTTGGCTGTAAATTATTGTGTTGGCTCACTTGTCAAAGTGGTCCATTGCACACATGCATAATAAAACATTTATGGATTTATTTAACAACCCAACTGTTGATGAAAATCTCCTAAAGAAAGGGAAAAATTCCCTCTATTTATTAGCATTAACACTTATTTCCAAAAAGCAGGAATGGCATGCACCTACATTATTTGTTCACCAGTGGAGGTCTTGACCCACTTTGTGCCCTAGGCAAGACGGGCCAAATTTTTAGATTTTCCAAATGTCTGACACAGCGTTTTAGACAAACACTTTTCCCTAAATGAATTATGCAACTTCATAAATTATGTTTGTGGGTTGCATTCAAAATGCACTTGTCTCAAACTAGTTTAAACACTCAAAAATGCTTCTGCAAGAGAATCTGTGATAAATAAACAATAGATCTGACACATTGTTCAAAGCAGTTTTTCTTGGTATTCAAACGCTTTTTAAAATATACATTGAGGAGATACCAACAGTTGCTTTATTTAACCTAAAACTAGGATTAGACATAACTAGATAGCTCAGGGCTCCTCTCTGAAACGCTGTCAGCTATATTCACTGCTAGATATTCTGATTGATATTCAGTCTGCAACATCTGAAGTCCCATCTCTCTTCTCAAGGTCAGAATCAGATCTTGTTGGGTGAATGAAATGCACATGGAGGTCACTGTAGCTTTTGATGTAATAATAACAATCATTGCCATATGAGACCCTCGTTCCTCCTCAGCACACTGGTGGACTGGGCAGTCATCAGTGTTATGGAGGCAGAGGAAATGTGCTCCTGACTCCTGCTGAGACGAACATTGTAAACTTACACCAGCTGCCTCCTCAAGACCCCTCTTGAAAAACACAAAAGCCTCTCATACACTACCATGAATTTTAGGACATTCTCTCACTCACTCAAAATCTTCCACCCCCCTTGTGCCTTCACAGAACACACACACACACACACACACACACAAACACACACACACACACACACACACACACACACATAAATACACTTAACTGAAGTCGACACACAGGCTTTTTTGGCTCTAGCTGCCTTGTGCTGGGTTAATGACATGCCTTGGGGCCCGTTCTCTGTGCAAACACTGCAGAAAACTTCACAAGCTCCCCCAGCACTTGAAAGAAACCCACTACATATGATGCAACCAATGTACACTAACCATCAAAAATATTCTAACATGGTTTACATAAATACAAGTTGTAAAGACCTGCTTAGACAAGCAAGTGTGTCTGTAGACCAGCAAAAAGTCTTTCTGATGAAGCTGCTTGAACAAGTAAGCCTACAACTTTCGTGCTACCTACTGGTGGTGGGGATTTTGACCTTTTTAAATCCATTGACCGAAAAGATTTGTTCAGATTTGTCAACTGATATAGTCACTGATTGGTTGATCATCTCTTCAGATGTCATATTCCTGGCAGTAGGTGGCGAAAATATGTAAAGATAGCAACATGTATGTGTTATGAGTGAGCCCTTGAATCATTAAATTATTTTTTAAAAAGCACAAAGTCACTGAGAACTAAAAATAGAGTTCGCAGGCTGCAGTTAATGAGAAATGTTAGTGTATTGAAGTGAATGAGTATAATTCCTTCACTTAAAAGATTTGTTCAAAACACTAATTTGTTTACAAACTAAACTGTTGCTAAACTGCTTAACATTCTGAATTATAAAGTTGTTAAAAGTACATTAATTCACAAAAGACTAACATTAGTTAGCACAGTTTTAGTATTGACATTTTGGTAAAATAAAATTACTTACTCATATTGTGCTCATATTGTACACTCATATTGTACTCATATTGTACACTCATAATACACTCCATGAGGTAACACCACACCTCTGTCTGTCTGTTTTATCAGGATGCTGGAAACTCTTCACCTGTCCCATAACCAGATGTCAGTGGTGCCCTCAGATCTGCCCAAAGCCTTGCGCCATCTTTCCCTGCAGCACAATCACATTCACTCCATTCCTCCATACTCACTGAGTCACCTCCGTCCAGGCTTACAGTCCCTACACCTCTCCCACAACCTGTTAGAAGAGAACGGTGTGCTAGGGAAGTCATTTCGTGGTGTTTATCAAACACTGGAGGAGTTACACTTGGACAACAACAGGTTTCAAAGGGTGCCAGACAATATGCGCCACTTCAAGAACCTCAAGCTACTGCGTCTAGACCACAACCGTATAAGGTATGTACACTTAGGTTCTGTTCCTTAACACAGTGGTCAGACATCGAAGCTGGAGTCTTAAATCTGTCTAATGATACACAGTTTGAGTGTGATGTTGTACTACATTAATCTGGGGCCGTCATTTTTTAATTATATTTCATATATTACTGCCTTGGTGTGCATAACAGACTTCTTTCAAAACATAAAAAAAACCTTACTGACCCCAAACTTTTGAAAGGTAGTGTATACTATGCAGTATTGAATAATATACAATGTTGTTGTAAGAAAATGTTTACAGTGTTCATTGCTGTGCATTCTAGAATTCCATAATTCTCGAAAAAGACATACAATGAAATTTAAATATGAATGCCTTGAATACTGTCTAGTCACTAGGTTTTGGAATAGAACTGTAGTGTTAAAGGGGTAGGTTACCCAAAAAGGAAAATTCTGTCATTAATTACTCACCCTCATGTTGTTCCATACCCGTAAGACCATTGTTCATCTTCAGAACACAAATGAAGATATTTTTGATGGAATCTGAGAGCTTTCTGACCCTCCCATAAACATACGCTGTTTGCATTCACTGGATATTCTCCAAAATGGTGCTAAAGTGACACAGAGGAGATGAATTGTTGAATAAAGTCATTATTTTTGTTTTCTTTGTGCACAAAAAGTATTCTCCTAGCTTCGTAAAATTACAGTTGATCCTCTGATGTCACATGGATTATTTTACCAATCTCCTTACTACGTTTCTGGACCTTGATCGTGGTAGTACCCTTGCTGTCTATGGGTGGGTCAGAGAGCTCTCATATTCCATCAAAAATATCTTAATTTGTGTTCCGAAGATGAACGGAGGTCTTATGGGTTTGGAAAAACATGAGGGTGAGTAATTAATGACAGAATTTTCATTTTTGGGTCAACTAACCCTTTAAGCTTCTACATTCCCATGAATGCAACCTCCATTTGAAATCCTCATTCCCCTTGGATTTTTTTTCCTGCTCAGACTCAGCTCAGATAATTTTCTTTGATCTTCTTTTAAACATTCTCTCTCATTTATTACTTAATAATTTCACTTTTTCTTTTCTGTAAATTTGCATTTCAAAGGTGTAAAGGCTTAAGCTTGTCTGTACCCGCAGACTATATGGCAGTTGATGTAGTGAGAGCTCCAAGCTCAAGAGTGAACTACATGAACTGTACTAATTAAAATATTTGTGTGCTTGATTTAGGGTCTGCCAGTAATTACAAGGATGCATATCTCTACTCTCTAAACTACTCTTGAATTAGTAAAGTCTAGAAACACTTCAGAATCGATCAATAACTAGTCATTTTCTTAATTAGCATTTTTGTCTTGTTTTATAAATATATTTACATGTATAAAACAAGGATACTTGAGGATCAACATTATTTTATAATTTTAATTGTTTTTTTGTTGTTGTTGTTTTTTGCTCTCATCCAACCAAAACTCACCCAAATTAGATACTTTTTTATTGCTCACATATGCTTTTTAGATTTTTCTGAATTTAAATAAAAGTGATCTTTAGGTATTTTTATTGAAAACATTACAAAAGGAATTATTATGAAGATTTGTACATCCCTACAATAAAAAGTGTGATAATGAGTAATATGTATGGCTTTGTGTTTTCAGCTCTGTTCCAGTGAAATCAATCTGCAAGGTTAAAAGGACTGAGGATTCTCTCCTGTCAACCGTCCATTTAGAGTACAACTACATCAATGTGATGAAAATCCCTCGTGCTGCTTTCTCCTGCATTCAGGATTCCAGCAAGATCATACTGGAGCCCCAGAACCAATCACAGGGCTAGTAAACTGCTACAGAAACATCACCCTGTCACTTCAAACCTCCCCTCTGTTCTCCTGTCAGTCACTCTAAGACTAAATACTGTAAACACAATGTCCAGTAGATCTATTATTAGTGTGCATGCTTCCTCTTCAAATGCACATTTGGGTCGTGTTCAGCAACTTGTAGCATAAAATACATAATTTTGTTTCTTTTTGTATTTAATAAACCTTCTTCTTGTAAGCAAAAGGAAACAAAGAAACTAATAAAATAACCAAATGCCCACAATACAAAATAATAATTTAGACCATCTTGAAACTAAAATAATATTATAAAAATATAAATTTAATATTATGTTTGTGTTGTATTATTTTAAATCATCTTCTGATGTCACATTAAAACAGATTCATGTCTAAAATGAAATGATTTAGTAAAAATAATAAATAGCTAATTGTACATAATTTGTCTGTCAGACATATTGTGTGATGGACCCATAGCTCACAGCTCAGGTAGGTGCAGCTAAAAAAAAAAAAGAAAATTGCAGTCTGAGACCAAAGGGGTATGTGACAGCATCTTCATTATCCACGACTTTCAGGACATACTGCAGGATTCTTGAGTGAAGCCTCAGGTGAACGGCTGCAGGCCTCTGAGCAGAGATGATGTTTTAAATGGCAAGGTAATGAGATAGAACTTATGAGCTGTGATGTCTGCTGAGTTCAGGTGTGAATGACGCCCTCAGCTCTGCATAGGGCCCCTCTGTGCTCATTCGGCAGCACCGCCTCTGGGTAAGGACGGGTTACTTCAATGCGGTTTACATAAGTACCTCAGAATTCTTCTAACCAAGAAATCTATCAAAGCGTAAAGCGCCCCAAGATGAGTTTCTTTAAACATCTGTGTCGAGCTAAATGATTTACATCAAGCTATGGATGCTCCCAATGACCTTGACTGATCATTCAAAGGTAATCTGATGGCATGACATTTAGTTTGAATTGCATTACACTGAAGGCATTTGGGCTCATTTAAGGTCCTTTAAAACAGTCCACTCGCTGGCCATCTTGGTAATGTCTTTGGGCAGCTATTACAAATCATCAAAGCACTGCTGTTATCTACTTGAAAGGGAGAAGTCCTAAGTCTCTTAAACAGTTTGCCAAGCTTGCATTTCATTAGTATGTCAGGTCACAAATAATGTGACAAAAATACTGGATTTTGCATCATTTATTAATAGATGCAAGTTCCCAGACTAACTACAAAGCACATTTATTGACATACTATTATCTGTGTAATATAATGATATAGGTTTCCATCACTCTGTTTTTATGTGCATTTTGAAGTATTGCATCAAACGGCAAATTTCGAATAAGAATCAACTTAATTTGCAAAAAAAAAAAAAAGAAGCTCGCTTGAGGTGGTTTTTGACGTGCGAAAAAGGGTTAATGCGAGTGAAAGGAGATGGAAACACATTTGCCGAGTAATATTCCTTCATGCGCATCAAAGTCATGTGATACATAGCCTAGCACCAGTTCAAGTGACGATTTTGTTCTCTTTGACTCGCTGTATGGAAACAGTGCTTATTCGCAAATGTTTTATGCGCTATATCAATTTTGCGCACAAGTTAAAGGGGTCATATGATGCGATTTCAAATTTTCTTTTCTCTTTGGAGTGTTACAAGCTCTTGGTGAATAAATTAGATCTGTGAAGTTGCAAAGACTAAAGTCTTAAATCCAAAGAGATATTCTTTATAAAAGTTGACACTCGTCCACGCCCCCCTGAAGCGGCTCGTTCTAACACGCCCCCACATATGTACGTCAGTATGTGGGAAGATTTGCATAACGCCGCCCAAATGTTCACGCAAAGAAAGAAGGCGTACCTTTTATTCTCATTGTAGTATTGTTGTTGCCGCCATGTCGTATAGACACTGTGTGTTTCACTGTGAAAGCGAAACTACTTTGTTTGGTCTTCCAAAAGAGGATGATATCCGCTTCGTCATGTCTGGAGCTGATCCGTGCTGGTCGCTGAGGAAATACATCAACTGCGTCCAGCCCAGGGTCGTCATAAGTGGTTGCTGCAAGACCATGGTATGCACCGAAACTACTTTTTTTTGCCTTCCAAAAAAAGACAGGACTAGAAATCATGTTTATATCATGTTAGAATGGGTTTTATGTTTATGTCTTGTCGCTCCGGCCGGCCAAGGCATCACAATATGTTAAGAGGCGTAACATTTCCGTCACACGATGCATTCGGCCAATCACAATGCGCTGGATAGCTGGCCAATCACAGCACACCTCGCTTTTCGGAGCGATGAGCCTTGTGAAAATCGATGCGTTTCAGAAGGCGGGGCATAGAGGAGAAACAATAATGTACAGTACAGTATGTTGAAAATAATGTGTTTTTTTTTAACCTTAAACTGCATAAACACATTTCATTACACCAAATACGCCAAATAATGTTCTTTTTAGCAGCATCATATGACCCCTTTAAATTCGTAACTTTGGATGGAAACCAATGTATGTCACTGATGAAAAAGACATCATGATGTAGGTCTACTCAACAAGTGACCCCATCGACATCTTGAGATCAAAAGAGCAGCTGTACACTTTAAATAGTGCATGTGTGATTTTAAAGATCACATATGTTGGTCTCAAATGTGTCGTCAAGACACATAAGAAGCAGCAGGGCTTCTGTCTGCTATACAGGGATAATGGCTCTGAGGTTCAAATGTGCATGATTCCTGGTGATCATTTTCACGGAGGAGGGGTTAAATAACAGTGTGACTGGTCTGTTTGCAAAACACAATGCCTGTATTCTTGCACCCGCATAAGGGAAAAAATATTGTTAATGATATTGCAGAAAGACATGAGCTAAGGGTCTGAGATCCTCTCCAACACACCAAGGCCACAGAAACCCTGGTGTCCTTCCAGCTTTGTTAACGAAGTGACTTCTTAGGTCTTGACGTTCTTTGTCCCGACGTTTTATTAGCAAGCATTAATGAAAAACATGCACAGCAATCAAAACAGCCTTTCAAAATGCTAAAGCTTTCTTCTCTTTAAGAAAACCTGTCTAATCTGTAGCACACTCATACATAATCCTATGCTTGCTGTAAAATACACAGCAGGTCAATTATTATTGTTCTCTTGTCAAGTCTTCTTAGGCTTCTATTTATAGAGTCTTCTCCTCCCCATGAACAGTCTGTATAATCTGACAGCAAGCAGACTTCTGACAGAAGTTTAGAGAGTCTAGTAATCCTACTTGTCTTGTACTTATAGAACATAATTCATCTCCATTAGTCACCACACACTCACATATCACACTTAATGCTTTAATTAGCCAGTTCACTGCTTAGAAGACACTGGCTCACAAAACTCAAAGTAGTGTTACTTTATCAAAACTAATATTGATTTCAAGTTTTCAAGCAATAATTTTAGATAATCTACTGGGCAACAAGGCAAATAGTTATTATATATATATATATATATATATATATATATATATATATATATATATATATATATATATATATATATATATATATATATATATATACTTTTTTATTTTAAATATTTTAATTTATCCTGCTTAAGTAATTTATATTTTATGAAAATCAAGATTGTAGTTCTCAGTGATTGTCTCGATTAAATTTTTTATAATTTATGACCATTATTAACACAAACTCTACTTACATGCTGTTTATGCACATGTAAATTTGCCTTATATCCTAATCTGATGACTTTCCAGTGCACCATCAGGATTGACAAGATGATAATGGTATTCTATAAAGCCAAAAAGGGACAAAAATACATACATTTGGAGTTCTTAAGAAACACAAAAAACAATAAATACAACCAACAACTTCTGTAACAAAAAATGCAACAAACCAACACTTTCTCCAACTCCCAGCTGAGCATGTAATCACACATTACCTCTATGCACCACTGAGTTGGCCAGTGCAATTGGTTATCCGATCTGCATGCAGAATAACCACGATTTGACATAATTGTACAGTCATTTTGAAAACAGTGCTTTACTGTCTAAGAAAGTGGCCACCACAACTAACAAAATTCATGGTGCTCATGGTCCTGCTGGGTTTTCAGATGACATCTAAGCGATTTTAGCTTGGGGTGCATATTTAAATGAAACAAAAATGTAATTTATTCTTAAATCCTTCTGAACATCTTCCCTAGCAGTGTAATTTAAATGATACATTCTCTGTTGTCCGTCATTGAGTTTCATAGCATCACGGCAGGAGACCATCTATATGGTGGTATAACTGATTCAGAGATCCATTGTTGACTGGACTCACTAGTTAGATGGTATACGATGTGACAGGCTCAGATTCCTCCACATGACAACAAGAGCACTGAGGATACGCTTTTTCAACCCAGAGGAGATCCGTCTTATCCTTCATATCCTCTTTGGCCCACAGACAAGCACTGTTCTTTATTTATTCAGCCCCAAGCTGTTTTCACTTTAAAAACAGGCTCTTTCATGGAAGGCAAGGCTGGCATTTACACATTCTCACAGATATGCAAAAACTTATAATATTTTCTCTGATTCATTTTCTGTCTGAAAAATGTTATTGTTACATAAAGCTTAGAATACGAAATAGAGCCCCTCAAAGCACATAGTCATGGGGGAAATTTTTGACATTTTGCTTATGAAAATACATAACTGGTTATAGAAATAATATGAGGTAAGAGGAGAAAATATGTTTTAATGCTTTAGTGACCAAATTTCAAGTTTCTTGGAGGAATGCAAAAGTTTTGGCAGCAAATGCATTGGAGGAAAAACATTTTTCTTTTTGAATCAGTAGCCAATGAGCTTGCTGCTCAACATTCAAATACTTGGCTAGCGCTTACTGTAGCAGTTGCAGCAAGTTCAGAAACCCTCCACCTTCCCCAGCTCCACCTGTATAGATCTGCTACGAGGGGATTCATATATAATAATAATAATTTATTACATTTATATAGCCCTTTTCTAAGCACTCAAAGTGCTCTACATTGTGAGGGGGATCTCCTCATCCACAACCAGTGTGCAGCATCCACCTGGATGATGTGACGGCAACCATAGTGCGCCAAAACACCCACCACACACCAGTTCATTGGTGGAGAGGAGACTGAGTGATGAATCAGCAGATATGGGGATTGTTAGGAGGCCATGATGGTCAGAGGCCAATGGGCAAATTTGGCCAGGATGCCAAGGCCACACCTCTACTCTTTTTGAAAGACATTCTGCGATTTTTAATGACCCCAGAGAGTTGGGACCTTGGTTTAATGTCTCATCCGAAGGACGGAGCTTGTTGACAGTATAGTGTCCCCATCACTATACTGGGGTCCTAGGACCCACAAAGACCACAGGGTGAGCACCCCCTGCTGGCCTCACTAACACCTCTTCTAGCAGCAACCTAGTTTTCCAGGATGTCTCACATCCAGGTACTGACCAGGGTCAACCCTGCTTAGCTTCAGTGGGCGACCAGTCTTGGGCTGCAAGATGATATGGCTGCCCGGCCTATGTCATATATGCTATATGGGGGTTATTTCATCTATGTTATATGTGCAGCAGCAATATTTCTTACATGCTCACAGCAGCATGTTGTGGAAGTAGCATTGTCTGAGTACATATAAGATGTAGATTTGTTTCTTTTCATTGCAGCAGATCTGGAGCAATTTCCTCAGTTGTCCTCTCACATCAAAATCCACCAAGTTGACTGGATTTTTGTGGATTATTGTGACTTTTTTCTTTGCTGTTTGGACGGCATCTATTCACCACACAGGATCCATTAGTGAGCAAGTGATGTGATGCTCAATTTTTCCAAATCTGTTTTGATGAAGAAACAAACTCCTCTACATCTTGGACGGCATGATGGTGAGTACATTTCCAGCACATGTTCATTTTTGGGTAAACTATTCCTTTAACTTGCAGCTACTTTAAATGCAGTGCTTCTACTTTTTGTAATTCATTTTGGATAAAAGCATCTGCTTTTACCTTACATATAAATGTTGATTCATATATACAGCATAGTCAAAAGCACCATGTACAAAAATAAAACGCTGGTCTAAATTAATCTGTTTTAATGTAATAAGTCTAAGAGACTCTGTCTATCTGTTTTGTCCTCTTTCTGCCCCTGTCCAGCGACAGCAGCTTCCTGTGTTTGTTATTAGAGGAGCAAGAAGGGGGCAGCAGCCCATAAACCCCCCTACTGGACAGTGAACCCAAAGCACGGGGCATTCCATCACAGTAAAAAGAGAATGGAAAGAGAGAGAAAAGAGAACGCAAATTGTTCATGGTACAAGAATATGCACAGACATATTCCTTACATCATTGCATTGCATCCATCCACCACAGTGTAGCTTTACTGACCAGCTTCATATACATTTCAGACTTAATATTGTGGTAGAATCACACAGTTGACAGAAAGATGAGAAAAAGTGAGAAAAGCGGACAGTCCATCATCTGCACGTGATGGAGTGGATGGGACGCTGTCACTGTTAAACTTAAAGTATCCATACTGACATTGTACCTTGTTTTAAAAACATAATTAGTGCCCTTTATCATCAGGAAAATGTTTTTCCTAGATTTTCTTCAGAAAATCTACCAGTTTCTGTTCTCATTCCTCCAGATGTAGTCAGTGAGTGGGTGCTGGCAGTAGAATTAACTTAATGCTGAAATGAATAACAGCGCAGGTTGCCAGTGGTAAATAGGAAACAGACCTGAAACACAGCATCATCGTGAGCAAAACCGTGCTTTCTATAGCTCAGCATTACATGAATTAAATGAGCATATCCATAAATCATGATGAAGAAAAGTAGTACTCTTCATATTAGATTATGTAGCTCTCTACTGTCTAATGTTAGGGTGCATTTTAATGTAATCGCTGATGTCCCCTTGCAGACTATAACGCCCTGCCTGCAGCTTTCTCTGTGCATCTGAGTGAATCTCTTTAATGCTACAGTAGACTGTCTCCTCAGAAAGTGCTATACTTATGAAGCCACAGCTATGTGCATCTCCACAACCTCAAATGTGGGAGTAAAATACAAGCTACACTGAGATAACTGTTTAGCAGTTCCTCGTTGTTAGAGAGCTGATCAAACTGAAAAAGACAAAAGTATCAATGATGCATATCTAAATAGCTGAAAGAATGGAATAATGTAACAAAAAGTTTGACCTTTTGACATATTAGATTTGTTTTTTTTTTGTATTGCATTGCATTGCATTTTTCCCTCCATCAGCTTGTTGAAAGAGACAGTCTTTTGATAAAAAATAATATTAAAAAATGATATTAACACCTAATGATTCATTAGATCTGGGATGAATTTCATTCACCTTTGGGTATTACAGTTAAACCTGACTAACTGATAATTATCTGTTCCCACAAAACATATATGACTGTAGATTGTGAAGAAAAGTTTCAGTGATTATTAATAAAATTATAAAATTAAAACCGTTTAGCCTACTTTTTTGTTACATGTACAGTGTTAAAAATAGTATTTTAACAATAGTTAAAATAACACGTAATTATTAGCCTATATTTGCTAACTAATTAACATTTTTCATAATTTTCTTTGTAAAGCAGGGTTGCATGCATCTCTCATGCATTTGGCGTGAGACGCACGTTTCCAGGCTCTGTCTGACGCTCTCACGCTGCCCTGTAGATCTCACGCCAAATTGGCAACCAGCTTTCAAATTTTGTAAGTTTTATTTGAAAATTTAAACAATAAATACAGTTTTGGAGCACTTAATATGGCGTAAATCGTAAAATATAGCGCTTCAGTTAAAGCCAGATCCACTGAAAAACAGAATTGCGAGAAGCTTTGATCTCACCCGGCGTCGCCGCGCGGTCACGTGGTTCATGGAGCTCTACAAACAAACCAGCGTTGATAATCCATTTGAATGGGTTTAAGTAGAATAGACGACAGCTTCACTCTGCAGGTATTTGCAGCAATTTGGTAAACATTACAGAATATTATTCATTGATTATTATGTCAATGACATTTACAATATCATTTTATTCTGGAGAATGATGGAGAGGCAGCATTAATATGTCTTTCTTGTATTTAACCCTCAGGTAGCCTATTGCTTAGCCTACTTATAATGTGAAAATACAGCTTAACTATTTTCAGTTAAATAAATGTTCTATATTTTAATTCAATAATATTTATTTAATATTTTAAAGAGATATTTTGGTACTAAATACTATTTGTGCAATAATTATGGCCCATTAATGACTTAAAATATTTTTTTCAAATATTTCTATTACTTATATTATACAATTAGTGTATGTTTAAGGTTAAAATAGAGAAAAGGTTTTAAATACCAATGCAAAGAGGCAAATTAGAGTCATTTTGTGGTAAAAAAAAATAAAATAAAAAAAAACAAAAACAACAAAAAAAAACCAAATTCATTTTCTTTTGTAATGCCATGTTTAACCCACTATAGCTACCTGTATGGCTCTTTACTAAATTGTGTCTAGAATATTGCAGGTCATACCTGCATACTTATATGTACTTATATATACTTTTTAATTTGAAGAAATGTTTAGACATGATTAAACACTAGATTTTTAAATGTGAAATTTTAAAAGTTAATACTCTTAATTCCTTTTTTTAATGATACTTATACAAACTTTTGATTTGTATCCCCTTTTATGTACAGTAAATACATATGAATTGATATTGAACCAATGAACAACTGACACAAATCTCACTCAAATGAACTTAAAAGATGGCAACCGTTTCCCATTTGGAAGGTAAATAGAAATAGAAAATATCTGAATTAGCCTAATGGAAAGCACAAATATAACAACATTCATTTATTGTGATTACAGTAACCAGCAAATTGTATTTTGGCGGAAAAATTACGGTTACGACGATGGTGACATTTTTGTCAAGGCATCAGTGCAGGAATTTGAAATCCACTTTTGGAGAAACCGCTTCATTTGCTTGACTGCAGTTGAAAGGCGTGATGAAAGTTATTAAATCAAAGAACTTTAGCTCTGTCAGAAATCGTTTCTTTAATAATAAGTAGCCTACACGAGTGAGTGTGCATCACTGCATGAGAGCGGCCGGTTGGCTGAAGTTGTGGCACTATTCAGCCCACCCAAACCCGCGCGCCTGTGTGCGCACATTTCCTCCGCGTGGAAACCAGTCCAGCTCTCCGCCTCACTGACAGAAACAGGCTTGATGACACCGCGGGAGTCAGTTAAGACAGTTCAAACTAGAAGACCAAGTCACGTATATATATGCTTTATGCTGTAAAGCCCAAATAACAAACACTGAAGTCAATTAGTCTAGGGTCGCAGGAGTGTGGAAATATTACAGCCCAGATTAAGGTAAGTCTTTATTTTTGTTATTTTGCGTTTATTGGTTATTTTGCTTGTTTTTTCTTTATTATTATTATTTATTTATTTGTTAAAAAAAAGATTTGCAGTCATTTTCATTTGGTTAGCTAGCCTACTTAATGTATCCGATAAAAAGTTTCTGAACTAGGCTATAAGCTTTAGTGAGCATTACATACTCATGAAACCAAAGCCTTGTGAAACCTCCTCAGTTTAGAGTTATGCACGCGCAAACTTGTTGCTCTCTGTTCATTCAGATGCACAGATTGGATGAAGGAGTGCAGATAAAGGAGTGCGCTAAATGATGTCCTGGTGTTTGGGTGGTTAAAGTGTTAAGTTTAATTCAACGAAAGAGTTTGTTTTAGTAAAGAATGATATAAAGAAACAAGAAGCCAAAATATATACTTAGAATTAGAAAGTGTTGCTTTATATTTATCTTCACCTGTCTGCTTTGATTTTTTAGTGGCAATTCTCAATTACTTGCTTAGGGTGGGGTATCCTTTGAATTTGATCAATTACGATTCCGATTCTTATCGATTCCCAGTTTCGAATCCAATGCGGTTAAAAAAATGTTTTAGACATTTAGATATCAAACATATTCATTCTGTGTCCCTTTTTGCAAAACATTTAATTGCTGCTGATTACCATAAACAAAAATCAGCCTTCTACATAAAAACTGGACTCGATTAAGAGCTGCATAATTCCAAAAAAAATCAGAATTTTTTTTTTAATGAAGGTCAATTAATTTTTTTTTTTTGTAATGGAGGTTGTAGTTCTTTCACAATTCTGAAGAAAAAACATTAGAATGGAATTAAATTCATGAATCTAACTAAACAATTACTCACTCAATAATTACATGAATCATTACTTTATAAATAATCTCTTTAAAAAAAAACTCTTAAATTAACGATTCAAAGACAAACACATTCTCAACATAAAAAAAACTAAAAAAAAAAAAAAAAAAAAGGCACACAGAGGAATTGATAGGTGGAATTGGAATGTACAAGTATCTGATTCCTGACTTTAAGTATCCAATGCAATTGGAATTGATTTTTGCTTCCCAACTCTATTCTTGCTATTCAAACGTTTAATATTCCTCTTCCTTTAATTTAATCAAACAGAAGTTATTTTTTGTTTTCAGCATCAAAATTTCAGCATATCTATCTATCTATCTATCTACCTATCTATCTATCTATAAAAAATATAGGTCCGTATAAGATCACCATTTAATAAAATGTTTTTTACCCTTTAAGCAATGATTGCACCACTACCACCTAAAAATAGGCGTATGATGCTCATATAAAAAAATTGTCAGTTTCTATCAGAATTATGATTCAGTTTTATGATTTATTTACATTGAGTTTGATTTGATTGTTTAAATTATTTCTCACATGTTTCAAAGCTCAAATTTGTGGCATCTCTGTCTTTTTCCATTTAATTTACCCTTAATTTATCTTATTCAGTCTATCTCAGATTTCTCTATATATAAAATTGTGGAAATGGCCAATATCTTTAAAAAAAAATACTGTTTCACACTCAGTATAACTCATTTAACAACCTGCTCTGTTGATCAGGTCTGCCTTCACTCTTTGTTGTGCCAGTCGCCACATTCACGCAGAGCAGTAACAGACATTGCCAGGCAGAAGCTTTTTTAGGGACTGAAGTTAACAAATTACAGTCAAGCCAGCAGTTAATTCCTGCCAAGCGCAAAGAGCCCAGAACCACCCAATGGTTTGTCAGGAGAGAAAGTGTGAGAGAGAGAAAAGTAAGTAGCCTAGTATGTGTGCATTCAACAGACAAAACGGCTCAATTTAGATGCTTGACTTTATTTGTGAGAAATCTTTATATAATTTTGATTGGTGATATAAGACTTTTATTGGCTGTTGAACATTAAATGCAAGTGTGTCACTGGACTCCCAAACAGACCACATTTAATGCGTCAAAGATGTTGTTTTAAAAGAAATTCTTCTTTCTAACTAATATAACAAACCACAGATTCACTGAGGTCATTTGAGTTCACTGGCTCCCACGGTTAGTGCAGTAAATTGAACAACTTCCTCCTCCCAACTTTGGTATGTCAGTTAGAAAAGTGCCATAATTTAACTCTCAACATGCAGCTTCTCATGATGAAGGCATTTTCGATTAAAAATTGCACTCAAAGATCTAGAGAAAAATATTTATGAAGTTTTTATCTTTTCTTCTCAAGCAGTATTTCCCAGCATTTTTGTCATATGTACCCCCACAGCTTCACAATCCAGAAATACTGTGGGTAAATAACAGACTCCCAAGTACTGTGTTCCATATACCTCAAAAATCGGGTGTTGCAGCTGGGAATGATGTCACACCAGAGTTGACCATATGCCAGTACACAAGTCAAAAAAACAAAATGGACATGTCAATTGTTAGCAATACCAGTCAATAAAAACACATAAAAAGCTATGTTTTTCAGATATAATTCTGAAGTAGGCTTATTGCGTTCGCAGGAAGAAGCTGGATAGTACTGTGTGGACTGTGTGAATTTATTGAGACCAGGGGCAAGTTCAAGCTCAAACCAGTGCAAAACATTTTGCTATGGTTTCCAGTTTGAACAACATGTTTCCTGGAAACAGTATGCAACGGGGTTTGAGATACGTTTTCTCTTGTTTGGTGGGTGCGTCTAAAATGTCAGCCCAATCAGCAGCAATATGTACATAAACCACGCGGTATTAAAAAGACTGAGAGCAATGTAATTAACATTAAAATAAATTCACAAGAGCAAGTATATTGTTTGCACGTGTTTATTTACATTAAAGGCAAAATATCTGAAATAATAAGAGCATAAATAGATCTGGAGCTTCTTTAAGTCTGTCTAAATATCATTTAGTAATTGCGATGTTTTCTGGTCCATATCCTTTCCTTAGGAAGGTGTGTTAGACACTGATTAATGTAACATAAAAAACTATACATGTTTATATATTTTGTTATCATATTGTGGAGTGACACTTTCATAAACTTTTCTATACTCCTCTGATTATACAATGGTAAATATTACAATAACATAGCAAAACAACAGTGATCAGCAATAATGATAAGCCTAGTACTCACAATAAACTAATAAGGTCATATAGATCATAACAGTCTCAGAGATAAGAAGTGGATTATCCTGAAATGTTTGTCTTTTCATCCTGAAATGTGAGGCAAATGTTGGATCACAATAATTAGGAACCACAGTTTTCACAAATCCATTCACTCGATTTGGATGTTCTCTTTTATTCTGGATGTCAAGGGCAGTGACTGTAACATCGAACAGATTTTGCAGTATTAAACACGTATTTATACCAATTTCATCAGGCTCCGAAAATTCTTCAAAAGGAACACAAAGAATGGTCTTCTCAGCCGCCATAGTTGCAACTCTGCATCATCAGAACAGGATGTTCAACACACCACCTTTTCCGTTTAAAAAATGTTTTGCACCGTTTTGTTGGGGCTGAACGCAGCCCAGGGCTCTGAACCGGTTCAAGGAACGAAAACTGGAAACTAACAAAATTTTGACAGGAACAGAACCAGAAACAGAAACTAAATCACATTTTATAGTTCCGAACAGAATCGAACATATGAAATGGCCATTAACCAGTTAATAACATTATTTAATCATTCCATTTAATATGTTAAATTTGCTGTCAACCAATCAGGAACTCGGATATGCAAATATGATGCTGACGCATCCAATGACGCACTGTCAAGAGCATGCCAAGCCAACAGGTGGTGATCTAATTTCAACCGTAAAGCCATGTTGGCCAATCAGAAGCCTGAAAAAGTTTCCCGTAGGTGGAGATAAACTGGTGGAGATAAACTCGTTTTCAATAAACTGGTGCCACGTCTAGTTTTTCCCTGATTGAGTTTGTATTTAAGGATTGGTCTGTTCAGAGTTTCGTCATTCACTGTTAAATGTCTTTCTTTGTTTATTCTCCTGTGCTCCTAAAGTTGTTCCCATTTTTGCGTTATTATTAAAGATTGTTGAAATTTATTCTACGTCTCCTCATTCCCTCGCTCCAGTAAATTGTGACAGAACAGCAGACCAAGAAAGAGAAGTATGACAGCAGCTGAGGACCGGCTGTGGTGTTAGCGGCAGGGCGGTCTGAGGTTGGAGCAATATGTGGAGGAATTCCTCGAGCTTGCTAACTGGATGAGCTGGCACGATGCCACTCTAGGTCCGTTTTTCCAGCTGGGGCTTGACGACAAGACTAACCGCTCCGACCTTCCCATGTTCCCCCCCCCTTGATCAAACTGGTTAATCTCATCCTTTATTTAAACAGTTCCAATTTTGAAGTAGAAGAAATAAAGGCAAATTCAAAGTCTCGTTGTCCAGGCCTCTCTGGAGCTCGCCACATCTCCCCAGCTCACCCCACGCCAGGAACTCCCACATACCACACCAACGTTTCCGACCACCTGCCCAAGCCCATGTATCCCTCGTCCTCCAAAGTTCCTCCCTCATCCTCAGCCCAGAACCACCCGCCGTTCCGATGTCAAGCCTGCCAGCCGCTCTAAAGTCAACCCCGCTGGCCGCTCCGAAGTCAAGTCTGCTGGCCAATTCTCTCCCAAGCCCTCAGCTGACAGCAGCAGTCTCCTTCACCTCTGCTTATAATAGGAGAATGCAGAGGAAGACACCCTCCCACCCCTCAATGTTATGTGGCGCAAGGTCGCGGCTTCCGTAATGTCACGTAATGTCACGTAATGTCACATAATGTCACGCCCAAGCACTGTTCTGTGTGTTTTGATCTAGTTTTCCCTTGTGTTTTCCAAAGCCCATATTTGGTCTCCCTGTTCCTGTTCCCTGATTGTGTTCTGTTTGATTCCAGGTGTGTTTTGTTTTTCCCTGATTGAGTGGTGTATTTAAGAATTGTTCTGTTCAGAGTTTCATTGTTTACCGTTAAATGTCTTTCCTTGTCTGTTCTCCTGTGCTCCTGAAGTTGTTCCTATTTTTTGATTGTTATTAAAGATTGTTGAAGTTTATTCTACATATCCTCGTCTCCTCATTTCCTCGCACCAGTGAATTGTGACAGTAGCATTTTTTTAACAATGTAGCAAACATTTTTAAATATCTTAAAAAATACTTGAATGTCTTTAAAGCATTATCATTTTTTTTTCTTTTGTTTAGTAGCCTATATAATTTATTAATAATATAGAAAAGATGATGCTGTATTGGCTGTGACTAAGCGCAGCAGGTTAAGATACCAGATATCTTCGCTGTACTTTATTATTATTATTATTATTATATGCAAAGAAAAAGTTTTAAAAATAAAGTTATTAACCATTATTTTTTTAGGCAAACCGGTTTCAGAACAATAATAATACAGAGGAACGCGGGAACATAAATCTTAAAATATTGATTCTGCTCGGAGCAAACTGATTATATATATATATATATATATATATATATATATATATATATATATATATATATATATATATATATATATATTTCATTTTCAAGCCCTGATTGAGACATAGGCCTAGACAAAGAGTGCTTATAAAAGTGCTTATAAACTATATATTACTCCTGTTTCACCTAATGTTAATTCACTGAGCAACTATGTTGGATTCCAAAGTCAGGGTTTATGCAGTTCCTCAGAGTTTTTGAATTGGAACTCTGACTTGAGGGGGCATTCTGGTTAAAAGTTTCTATAGGAACTCAGAATTTCCTACTTCAAAGCTCAAATGGAATGCACCATAAGTACCACATAATCTCCTATGATTGTTATCAATGCACATTTGTAGACCTTAAATGCATTACGCACATTATGTGTTTATTGCATAAAATATGCCTATGGTGGTGCTTCGTTCCTAAATGAAACACTAAATCAGTTGAATTTATGAGTCATTAATGCACTAGTAATTTTCTGTCAGCTACTTCATGATGTTACCTGCAGAAAGAGAGTCACTGTCAAATCCTCAGCACTAATGCACAGACTGTCAGTCTATATACTGTATAACATGCACGAAAACATCAAAAAATCCTAAAGCCCTCACTTCATAAACCAATGGTGCTTTAGCCCACCAGAAAGAAACATGTATACAAGGAAGAGATGGCTGTCAATGACTCAATGTTTTTGATGGCGTCAGACGAGCTTGAAGCCCTCACTTCATCGCAACCATCGCAGCCAAAACCAGACAGCGAGCTGATCCTTGTTCTCTCCAAGGTGCTGGAGGATCTGGGAATCGAGTGGTCAGCTCCAGATGAGCCCGCTCATGGTCTCTTAGACGAGTGGTTCTTGCCGGGACACCATCAGCTGCCTTTCCATCAGTGGCCCACCCCGTTCTTGCCTGCGATTCATGAAGAACTGACCACGACACTCTGCGCACTACGAAAGACACAGCTCAGGCTATCAGCAAGACCATGGCCAGCCTGATGGTGGTGGAGCGCCACCTTTGGCTGAAACTCACTGAAATAAGGAATGTAGAGAAGATGGCTCAGAAGACGTCATGGTGCTGCATCAATTCCTCCCTAAGTGCTCAGGTGCTGCGGCCGCTAGCCGCCAGAAAATGCCATGTATTCAGCCCGCAAAGCTGGCACCACCTCAGCCTCAGAAGTCTGAGCCCGGGTTTCAGCAGCGCCCCTGGACAGAAAAGCGGTTTCCTTACCCAAAGCACCAAGGCCCTTGAAAAAATGGTGGGCTGAGACAGGCAATTCTGGATCTCAGACATCTGAATCGCTCGCTTATGCTCCAGCCATTCAAGATGTTAACTATCAAACAGATCCTTGCTCACATTTGCCCCAAGGACTGGTTTTTAACAGTGGACCTTGAAAGATGCTTACTTTCACATCCACATAGTCCCCCATCACAGGTCGTTCTTGAGGGTCCTGTTCAAGGGAGTGGCCTACCAATATACAGTCATACCATTTGGACTGTCTCTGGCCCCTCGCACTTTTACGAAGTGCATATATGTGGCTCTTTCCCCCCTGAGGCAGATGGGAATCCGCATACTCAACTACCTCAACGACTGGCTGATCCTGGCCAAATCAGAATGGGAATTAGTCGCTCACAGAGTGCTGTTACTCGGCCACATGGAGCACCTTCTGAAGATTCATTTGTCACCCAGACAGTGACTGGTCTTTCTGGGGATGATTTTGGACTCTGCCCAGATGCAGGCATGGGTCACGCCTGAACAGTCCCTGACTATTCAGCGACTGGTGGCTTCCCTAAAACCAGGATCGTCTCGTCCCCTCAAGGTTTTTCAGAGGCTGCTCAGCCTCATGGTGGCCGCCTCCTCTGCAATTCCCTCGAGACTGCTTCACATGCGGCCTCTCCAATTTTGACTCAAAGCCAGAGTCCCGTTCCACACTTGGCGCCTGGGCCGCTTTCATATCAAGGTAAACCATTGCTGTATCAAAGCTGTGGCCCCTTGGACAACTACACACATGTTTCAGTTAGGCGTACAGTTGGGACTGACCTCCAAGAGGAAGGTGGTTACGACAGATGCTTCCAACTCAGGTTGGGAAGCTTTGTTGGAGGACGTCTGGCTCCTGGTCGGCCCCTGAATGGCGCCTGCATATAAACTGTCTAGAGCTCCTAGCAGTTTTTCTGGCCCTGAAAACCTTCCTTCCTGCCTTACATGGGCACCATGTCCTGGTCCGTTCAGACAACATGACAGTGGTAGCCTACATCAGTCGCCAAGGTGGTCTGGAGTCTCACTCCCTTTACAGGCTGGCTCGACATCTCCTATTCTGGGCACAGAACAAATTCCTTTCTCTAAAAGCAGTTCACGTGCCGGGCAGCCTGAGCCATGGCACAGACATGCCGTCCAGAGGCAATGTGGCTCCAGGAGAATGGACCCTACATCCTCATACGGTTTAAGAATTCTAGTCTGTCTTTGTGAAGGCAAAGGTAGACCTCTTTGCCTCAAAAGACACGATTGGCCCAGTGCTCGCCTGTACACTTTCCCCCCGATAGATCATTAAATGGGTCAGGGAGACGAAATGCTCTTGGTGGCCCCACTCTGGAGGAACCAAGTTTGGTTCCCTGAGTTAGTGCAGCTCTCAGTAGCAGCCCTGTGGCCGATACCACTGAGACGAGATCTTCTCTCTCTGTCAAAAACTGAATATGGCACTACCATGACTAAGGTCTTTTGAATTTTAGCATCCCTTGAAGTTTTCACAAAGCCACAGTTAAACCTTCCTTCTGATAACTGCCTAGTTATGAAACAAATCTCTGTACTGTTTGTCTTTTAACAAAACATCATGTGACGAGGTCAGGAGCAGATTTTGATGGAGCACTTTTTAATATTTCTAGACTCCTCTGATATTTTATCTCTTGTCTTATTTATAGATTTTGGTTCACTGTATAACTCAATGGCAGGCATGCCATAGCCTTGGGTTTTAGCTTTTCAGGCTTATCTCTATGAATGAGTATTAAAGACATACAAATCAGACATAAACACACAGCTCACAGTATGCAGGGAAATTCCCTTTTTGGCTAATGTGTTAGTGTTGTGTTTTATTATTATTATTACAGTAATCATGGGAAACATGCTGCAGTGTTCAGTGAGATCTCTGTGTGAGCATTGCTCAGTCTCTCATTTCGGCAGAGGTGTCTGCTGTGTGCTCTATTATTAAAATCTGACATTTAGTTAATTACTGTCTGTCTTTTTCAGAAACACCAGACTAGGTGGAGATTTAGAAATTATTTGTTTTAATGAAGAGAAAAGACATGTATCGATGCTCAAGACCTAAATATTAAAGAACATCATTTCATAAGTTTATTAGACAAAAAGGAGACAAAGACAAAATGTAACCTCAACAGAAATTAAGCATTATTTTTCCAGTGTTTAAAGATATATAATCAAACTATCAGCTATTAAAAACAATTTATTAATCATCACAAAGTTTCTGCATTCCTCAAAACAAAATCAAACAAATTGTGATTGTAATGGTACTGCATAGAAGCCATGAGCTAGTTAATCTCCACAGAATTGTATAGTCAACCCCAGAGCCTGGTTTCTCCCAAAGTTTTTTCCTCTATTCTGTCACCGATGGAGTTTTGGTTCCTTGCAGCTGTCGCCTCTGGCTTGCTTAGTTGGGGACACTTATTTTCCAGCGATATTGTCTACTTGATTGCACAGATACTATTTAAACTGAACTGAGCTGGATGATGACATCACTGAATTCAGTCTTTAACTGAAAATTGAGTGTTTACTATTACTATTACTTTTGCATTATTGACACACTATTTTCCTATTCAATACTGTAAAGCTGCTTTGACTCCAGAGCATGGTTTCTCCCAAGGTTTTTTCCTCCATTCTGTCACTGATGTGAGTTGGGATCACAAGTATATTTACTAAGAGGTCTGACTCAGATCTTTAGTAAGTAAGTCTCACTAAATCATAAGTCACAGTTATGGCTCTGGTTCATTTTGAATCAGACTTTGAATCAAAATGACCCTTCAGTGATGAAGTCAGTTTAATCATTAACAACTTTGAACTAATCAGCTGACTGAGTGGATAAGTGATTCACTTTCCAATTAGTTTGAAGTTGTTTTGTGAATCCTTACTCATTATAAACAAGTGATTCTTAAAGGGGACATCAAATGAAATGTCTGCCAGCTCAGAAAAGCTAAAAAAATGTAAAAGACAATACGCAGCTGGTTTGTTATGAGCAGTAGATGATTATCATTTTAAGGGACATGCACTGAAATGGTTTACTGTGAACATAGCTGTTTTTGACAAGGTTAAAAGGGTGTTGGTTTACCCAAACTTTGAGGAATTTTAACCAAAGTATGTTACAGACTTTTCATGGAAACCCTAAAGAATCATAATAGCTTGTGGAAAATGAGCAATGTCCCCTTTAAGAATCATTTGTTCACGAATCACATCCCCAGCTAACAGGTAACATTCTCAGAACTTTTGCTAACATTGAGGCAAGTTGTGAACGAACATTCTTCCAGGAACATTAACAGAATGCTAGGTCATTGTTATCAGGTCTTTAATAATGTTATCAAAAAAATAGCACTAAAACGTCATTTATGCATTGTTTTTTTTTTTTTTTCAAAAACGTTTTAGTTGCACATTCGTCTAACATTTTATAAAATGTTACTACTTTTTTCAGAATGCTCAGAGAACATTCAAAAGTAAGAGTTCCATAATGTTTACAATATGAAATGGAATGCTTCCTTAATTTTTGCATAAAATGTTTTTAAAATATAAAAAACAGGATGTTCTGAATGTTAAGAAAACATTTAGAAATAACTTAATAGGAACATTTGCTAAGTATTCTTAGAATATATTTTAATCACTGGCACGCATTTTAAGAAAATTAAATAGACAAAGTTTTCCCCACTAGATTGTAATGATGCTAAGACACTTTCTGTCGCATTTGGTGGCCTGCATAGCTGTATTTAGCACTACAGCCCAACAGTATTTTGCTGATGTGCGAACATAACTTTTAGATCCCACTCAAGACACTTTGTTTTGTTGAGCAGCTTCTAATTAAAGAGTTTCTGCTTTGGAACAGTATTTTATCCCATAAAATTGACACATATACTTACCCGTATTATGATGCTTGTGTTCATAAATAACACATATAGTTTACAAACTCTTCCGTGAAGAGCAGGATGCAAGGACTTGTGTGTATTTGTGCCTCGGCCCTCTCCTCGCATTCCTCTGACCAGTCCAAACCAAACCTTTTTGGGAAGAGCGGTATAATTTAGCCGCTATTTTTATAAATGGGTACATTTTCTTCCCTGTTTGCTTTTATTCCAGGTCAGCAGCATAAAAAAATGTCTGTCCCTTTCCCATGTGTTTGACTTTAAAGTGAAAGATGGGCAGATGATATGAGAGGAACACACATAGATGTTGGCATGTCATGATGAAGAATGGGATTCCATTGGATACTTTAGGCTTTAATGCCTATCTTGGATGAACTGAAATTTAGTAAATGTTTGGATCAGCGACATATGGTCAGCTCTGGGAACTGTCAGGCACCATGACAAATTTTTAATGTAAATGTCTGTTTGTAGTCATTTCAAAGATCTTTCTGTTGCCTCAGAACTAGACAAGAAGTGTGAATGTTCACAGAAGATGATTGAGGAGTAGCCAAGGGGAACGGCAAAAGCATCCATGCTCATTACTCAGTTAATGACAGAGACACTGTGTGAAATGAGAAACATAAAGGACTTAACGGACACATTTACATGAACAACGTTTGTGTGGGATCCCTCTAAGCTTAATGGGAGTCTTTACTGTGAGTTTGCTATGCATAAATAGGAACTGAGTCTAATTTTCAATTCATCGTTCATCTTTGAATGACAAATGTTATAGCAGATATTATCTAACTTATAAATAAACAAAACAAACAAACAAAAATAAATAAGTTCATTGGAGGTCTTCTTGGATGCATAGGATAAAAATATATTTTGTAGTGTTGATACAGCAGACATTATCTAACTTCATAAAGTTCATGGGAGGTCTTCATGGAAATCTATTTTATATAATATATCCATATATTATACTGTAATCTTGTTTCAGTTGTATCTAGTATTTCTCTTAAAGTCGATGACAAACACAAAAGACAAAGTTTATTTCCGTTTGATTGAGTATCTGGGATTTTGAATGCTTTTCATACCTTTTCTATCTTTACTTCCTGACTTATAATGTTGTTGAGGGAAGATTTGAATGTGGCTGTAAATTGTGATGGGAAGACACTGAGTTTCTCTCTTGGGGAACATGACATTCTCTGACATCTGGCTCCTCTCACTCATCCACATGTGTTTCATTCCAGCATGTATAGGGAATACTATGGATTAAAGTGTTGTGATTCACTTGTGAAGACTATCGTCTACGATGACATTGAGATTTAATGAAATGCTTTCCCCAGCTGGTTGGATTTAAAGGATAATTGTAATGTTATGTTGCTTGAGGTATCACATTCACTGTGAGGTATTAGAGTATGCATGATTCAGGGTTATAGTTCAGGATGCAGGTTGGCTTTAGGGTGTTGATTTGGGTTTAGAACAGGTGTTGGATTTAATTTTAGGCCTCGGTTAGATCAGGTTGAACACACGGGCCAAGGTTAAGTCAGAAACTGACAGGTGGGGGGTATGTGGCTGAACAGGGTTTGTGGTTTAGGTTACAGCCCCATGTTTAAGGTATCAGCGTGGTCCTCTGGTGGGTTCTGCGGACCCCAGATCCTAAACCACATCTTAGCCCCAAAATGTCTGGTGACATCACTGGACTCAGCTGGAAGACATTGAGAAATTGCATCATGAGTGGCTCCCCACCCTTTTAGTCACACACACAAACAGGGACTGTCAGAAATATCCTCTCCTACCTCCTTCCTGTCTAATGAATGGCTTGTTTTAAGATATGTTTTAAGAAGGCCAGTTTGAGTTTTTCCACCACCACACACCGTCTGACCAGACCTGTCCTACAGACACAGACTCACAGCTTGTCTCGTTGGTTTCCCCTACACTTAATTTTTTTTTAAATGTCAGTGATGTTTTTAACATCCAACTTCTTTATCCACGCTTGAATAATAGTAATTTTAGTACTTTTGAGTAATGTTTACAAGTCCATGTTAAAACTTTTAGTGTTTCTCAGGGAGGGCATGTCCAGTGCTGAACGATGTATTCATATTCAGATGGCAATGTTACAATATTCTCCCAACCCCCCAAATAACAACCTAGTTCCATCCTGTTCCTTTGATGTACTTTGTGAAATCTGTTATAATTATTATAAACAGAACTGAGGAAATGGGTTGTGGGCTGAACTTGAAGAGAGGACAAAGAGTCTTATTAATATTGTCCTTTGCGTAATTAACACATTCAGCTCCAAACTAACTAAAGGCTCTGTGTGTGTGAAAGGTTATAACAATCACACTCAGAACAGGATATACACGGTTACATATAAAAACAGTTATGTCAAATGAAATTAACAATGATTAATCTCTTTTTGTCTCTTCCGCACTCAGGTCTGTGTGTGTGAGTCTCTGTATCTCAACAATGTTCTCCTGCCGCTCTTTCCTGCTTCTGCTGCTCAATGTCTGCAGCCTGACTGCTCCCTCATTGGCTCTGCCCTTTGAGCAGAGAGGATTCTGGGACTTTGCTATGGATGGAGAATTGGGCGATCTGACAACGGTAATGATGAGAGATGAAGAGGGTTCAGCTGTGGAGGAGCTGCCGCCAGATGTGTCTTTATGCCCCTTTGGTTGCCATTGTCAGCTCAATGTGGTGCAATGCTCAGACCTAAGTGAGTATCTATCTATCTATCTATCTATCTATCTATCTATCTATCTATCTATCTATCTATCTATCTATCTATGTCTGTGTGTAACAATAATGACACAGGGAAATTACATTCTTGGAATCACTTTGAGAATGATTTTTCCATTTAATGAACAGCCAATCAGAATCCTTGGACATTTAAAGTGGCAGATGACAAACCAGCAACATAAGCTTATAATAAAAGGAAGGATTGTCTATTGATGTGGGCACTAATATAGTCAATGTTACAGTTATCTTCTAACATATACCTAATATATAATATAATATTGTTTTTGATGTGAATGAGCTAATAATCTGTAAAAAATATTTACATTAACTGTACAATAATTCATCAAATCTTTAAATTGTTTCAATTCAATATTAAAAGCATCTTATAGAGACTGTTTGACAGCTCTCATCCAAATGAACATGTCTGCTCGTTGTAGTCTCTCAGAAAACTGGGGCTTGAATGGGAAACAATTAAAAAAGCCTGTGTAATTTTCCATTGAACTGTAAGAGTGGTTCTGTGTTGTTTTTATGACACACACGGGATGTTTTACAGGAAGACAGTGTCAGAGAGATAGACAGGGAATGTGAAAAGGAATGTGCAAGGGAGAAAGAGAAGAGATGAAGATGTGGAAGACTTTGATGAGTGGTTGTTTATTTCAGAAGGGCGGAAATAGTCCTGGGTTATGTCTTGTCAGCAGTACATCCACAAAGTGGTAATTTAGGCCTAAAATGTAAGTTTCTTTCTTTTTTTCCTTTTTTTTTTTTTTTTTTTACTTTTTTTTTTTTTTTTTACAGGGGCCAATTCATTTCATTGTGATTGCTTTTAGAGGGTCTTGTTTTCTTTTCCACGGATAGGAAATAACAGAGCTATAATCAAAGAGGAAACTGTTAACTGAACTGATTGGTTAAACCATTTTCTCTCACCTTGTAGGAACTTTTTTGTCATTCAAATGAATGTTATGCTTTCCAGCGATCACTCAAGTTTCCAAATCTAAATACATAAACTGCGGATGGACAAACATATGTACAAGAATTATATCAACACAAAACAAACAAACCAACCACCATGTTTGTGTGCACCCATGTAGCAGTGGTGGAGCTTGATAACGTTTTAGTATGTGGGAAAGTGAGAAGGCCTGGGTTAGATGCAGTCTCCAGAAATTGGATAAAACCTTATATTTCTGACTAAATTTAGCCAGTTTGTGTATTTTTTCTGCATGGCACCAACAGCACCCACTGAAGCACCGCTGTAACTGTAGTCATACTTATGGATACACTCTCTTTCATTCTCCCGCCAAGTTTGCTCAAGTTATGATCCTCATAGAACATTTACAGCCATTGAACTGACAGAAGCAACAAGAACTTCGGAATTTGGAGTTATTATTATTTTAATTATATGTATTCCTTTTTAGTTTGTGTGTGTCTGACTATGTTTGCATATGTGCAAGAATGCTTTATGCCACGTGTTTTGGTCTTTGCAAGTGTTTTTGTTTTCGCAAAATGTCATTGCATCTTTGTTTATGCTTGTGGATTTGATATAAAAATCGAAAAATACAGCCCTTGCTTTAGGCGGTTCTTTCTATGCTTCCTCCCACTGTGATGAAGGCTTGCTTATAATACATTGATCCGTCCACTGCACTCTTTTATTTTCTTTCGTATCTGGAAGTTATTCTGCCATGTAGGCTGTAATTGAATTGATGGTGATGCTTATTCATAACAGATGTTCATAACTGTGTATATATTTAGGTGGTTATGTGCCTTCATCATAAAATATGTTCCTACTAGGGGGTGTGTGCAGAGCTGTGGTTGGGGGGCTGCGATGTGCTGGGCTCTGGGGTTTGGCATTGTGTTTGTCAGCGGGCGACTGGTTAAAGCCACTGAGCACTTGTTGGTTTGAGTGGCAGGTGGGCAGATGGCTTGGAAGAACTATTGTGAAAGGAAAGCAGGAAAGATCTTTGACTTGAACTTATAGTATATTGGCTTAAAATGGCTTGAACTCAAGATATTCTATGGGATCATTTCTTTTGTTTTTTGTTTTGAAAAAACAATGATTCAAATGATTAAAATTCTTAGAAATTAAATTTTAAAATAATATTTAATGCTCCTACGTGATTTTCTGCTACTATCATGCAATATTTTATCCCCCTTAGACCCAAAACCCAAAAACAGTTCTGTTAGTTAATCAAATTGTTAATGGGTGCTCTATTCAGTTATACTCAATTATACTCAATTATAAATTCTAGTATTCCTAATTTTATTTGCATAAAATTATGATGCAAAGGCTGCATAATTTGTTTGTTTAAAAATACAGGGAAAACTGTGTAATTATGTGAAATATGATTATAATTATAATTTAAAGTTACTATTTTTTTTTTTGGCTTTTTTAAAATGTACTTTATTCCTGTGATGCAAAGCTGAATTTTCAGCAGCAATTCATTCTTCAGTGTCACATGATCCCTCAGAAATCATTCTGATATGTTGATTTGACAATTCTTATTATATTCTTTTCAATGTTGAAAACAGTTGATGTAAAGTGATGCTTTAAATTTTGTGGAAACTATGATACATTTTTCCTAAATATTTTAAGAAACAGAAAAATTCAAAATGACAGCATTTATTTGACATACTGTAGAAATCTTTTGTTACATTCAACATGTCTTATTGTGTCAGTCACTTTTGATTAATTTAATGCATCCTTGCTGAATAAAAGTATTAATTTCTTTTAAAAAATGTACTATAAACATTCTGTTTTCCAAGTTCTACATTGTATAAGACTGATATCATAGCATGCTGATATGTTCCCTATAAAAAGTATGTGGCACTTGGCATCAAAGTTTGTGTTGTATGTGAATATATGTGTAACATTTGCAAAAAAGTAAATTACAAATCTGAATCTGAATAAGGAGCATATTAAACACTACAACACACAGAAACACTAAAGTCTTTTCTGTGAAAATGCTGAGTTGAGTAAGGTATCCAGAAGTTGTTTTACTACTAATGAAAAACAAGTCAAAAGGATTTTCTGTGGTAATTGACTGCATGCCACAGATGCTGTCTGTAGAGATTACGTTTTTATTATTTAATCCAACATATATCAATATATTTCTTTGATATGCATAATGTCTCAATGATTTCACTTTTTGCTCCTGCTGGAAGCTAAACGGCTTGGCAGTTGTGGTTCGCAAGAACATTATAAATGACTGGAAGGCAACAGAGGTTGAACCCAGCCTAGTATAAATTATTGGGCTCTGCTGGAAATCATCATGAATCACTGGCCTGATTTAGAATCTTGGACACTTTACTGTTAAAACAGACACAATGCTGGATTTGTGCTTTGATGTGGTTTACATATAGTTTTGTGATGTGGTCCATGTGTGGCAAAAGAACCCAAATTATTTTTAAAGTGCCTATTTAAAGTGCTGGCAGAACATCCTCAGGTCACCCGCCTCTAATATAAAGATAAACTAATGCAAGTATAAACCTGACACAGAATTGAAAATGCCCAATAAGCTCTCATTTGGCCACAATGGTTAATATCTAAATATCTTGTCAAAGACATGCTGTAATTGTTAAGATCTTCAATTGTATTCACTATTTAATTCTTTTGTTTTGATGTTGAATAAAAAGCCCTGTCATGGGGAAATCCAGACCAGATGGTGAGTTAATGGTCTCTCTGTACAGACATTTGTATACAGATCTGTATGCTCTATATCCTACAAGCTTTAAATTAGCTGTAAACATTTTGTCTTCATGTTTAGGTTTGACTGCAGTGCCCATGGAAATTCCCAGAGACACCAAACTCCTGGACCTGCAGAACAACCGCATCACAGAACTGAAGGAGAATGACTTCAAAGGACTTACAAACCTCTATGTAAGACACTGATGGTGATCAAAGAAATGAGAGCTAGAGAGTGTGAAGGGTGAAATTCTACTCATCGTTAAAGTGATTGGTCACCCAAAAATGAAAATTCTGTCATTAATTACTCACCCTCATGTTGTTCCAAACTCGTAAGACCTTTGTTCTTCTTCAGAAAACAAATTAAGATATTTTTGATGAAATCCGAGAGCTTTCTGACCCTGCATAGACACTAGTAACGCAACTACAGGTTCACAGCCCAGAAATGTAGTAAGGACATCTTTAAAATAGTCTGTGTCACATCAGTGGTTCATACTTAGTTTTATTTTATGTATGATGCAACCATGTGTTGTGGTACTCGCATTGAATGCACAGTGAAGACTGACACGGAAGAGAAGAAATTATTGAATAAAGATGTTACTTTTGTTTTCTTTGCGCATAAATGTATTCTCGTAGCTTCAGAAAATTACAGTTGAACCTCTGATGTCACATGGACTGTTTTAACAATGTTCTTATACCTTTCTGGATCTTGAACATGGTAGTTCCCTTGTTGCAGGGTCAGAAAGCAATCGGATTTCATCAAAAATATCTTAATTTGTGTTCCGAAGATGAATGAAGATCTTACGGCTTTGGAACAACATGAGGGTGAGTAATTAGTCAAAGAAGTTTCATTTTTGGGTGAACTAACCCTTTAATAATGGGATAAGTGAGAAAAATAAATATAGATGAGGCTGAATGTAAAATAAAGTGCAAATTGTTGTAGAAAAGTTTTGGCTTATTGGTGATCCTCAAAACAGTAACATATTATTAAAAATTAGAAGTTCATAATACTGTACATTTATAAATGGTTTCTTGTGCTGTTCACAGATGCGTGCCAGTCTCGCACCTTGATTTTTTTGTTATTTATTCGCCGTTGGCTGATGCAGCCCATCAAGCTCCATATTATCTAAATATGTTGCTATTTACTTTAATGCTGTAGATTTAGATGTACATTTAGATTTAATATTTACATTTTAATATTAACATTTAAGATTTTCATTTGAGATATTTTACATAAGAAACAACGAGACAAGCATGTTTTGACTAACTCTTGAAAAATTGGTCTGTCGTTTGCAGCACACATTACTTTACGTTTGGCACTCTGTGCAAAACAGCCTGACAGGATGTTCAAACAGTTCAAGTCTCTGAAGAAGAATGTTCCTGTAGTTCGGGAAACACACTCCGGTGCCAAACTGAATGTTTTAGTTCCCTTCTTAGAACTCATATTATCCCCTATATTTATCCCTAATATTTACTCAGCCGCTCTCACCAATCACAATATTTGACATGGCCTGTAAAAGAAGAAGAAGAAGAGAAAAAGAACAAGACATTAAGTTATACCATCATTTATAAGTCATTTGATTTTGTGTACATATTTAATGCTCATGGTCAAGCTATTATTAATCATGTCTTCATGACTTTCTATGAACCAAATGCTAACATCTTCCTGTCTCCCACCAGGCTCTGTCGCTGGTCAACAACAAGATCTCCAAAGTCCACCCGCGAACCTTCGCACCCCTCGTACACTTAAAAAAGCTTTATTTTTCCCGTAACCTCCTGACAGTGATACCCAAGAACCTTCCCCCATCCCTGGTGGAGCTGCGCATTCATGACAACCGTATTAAGAAGGTTGCAGAAGGAACGTTCTCTGGTCTGGGCAGCATGAACTGCATTGGTTTGTATGCGCGCTCGCCATTATGTGGTATAGAAGTTACAGTCTGACCAAACCATTTCCTTTTTTAGATGGAGCCTGCTGGTTTTTGTGATGGGATATTCTGTCTGATGTTGAATGCTTCTTATAGAGATGGGCGGAAACCCTATTCAGAACAGCGGCTTTGAGCCTGGCGCTTTTAAAGGCCTGAAACTCAACTACCTGCGCATCTCTGAGTCCAAACTCACTGGAATACCAAAAGGTGATTCTTTAGAATAATCATAAAAGTCCTTAAAGAGTGAACATTGTTCTTGTATCTATTTTCAGAAAGAACATTTGGATAATTACTCTGTGCAGTTTCTCACTTGAATGAACTTTAGAAATATCTTTGGTCATAAATAACAATTTGCATGAGTTTTCATGTAATGTTAAGAGCAGAGACGTGGTGCTACTTCCGGTTATATAATAATGAATGTACCTCTCCTTCCAGACTTCCCTGACAGTCTTCACGAGCTCCACTTGGACAATAACCAGATCCAGGCCATTGAACTAGAGGACCTGAGCCGCTATAAACACCTGTACAGGTAACTCTCCTGCACTCTAACACACAACATGCCTTTTCCCAGCCTGTGGACTCTCTAAAAAGCAGCAGTGCCACCTGGTGTATGACAATTTAATTATGTGTGAGTGTGTGTGTGTGGGTGGGTGGGTAGGGGGGGGGGGCAACCTGTTTACTGTAAGTTTAGTTTAGTAGAGACAAAATCTTTTTATACAAAATACACAGTTGAACTTGTTAGCAATCATATGTGATTATAGCCATCTTAAGATATTTGTCATCTTAGGCTAGTGAAAATCTATTATTCTGTGCAATCTATTTTTACTGAATACCGCTGCAGTTATTTCACTCAAAGTCAAGGATTATTCTTTAAATTGCACAAAAATAAGAATTGGCAGTTTAATTTGTGTAATCTCAAAAGTATTGTTAAAACTATTGTGCTGACAAAAGCTTGCAATGAAACAATATTTTTAAATGAAGAAAATGGATGTTTGCAAAAAACTAAACTGAAATTGAAGTGTGCATTATTACAAACTAAAAACAAATAACACTACAGAGAAAGTTCTTTGCATTTTTTTGTCAATTCTAGATGGTCTGACTTTAGTAGAGTTGGGGTACTTGAACTCATGCTTGGACATTTTGGACTAAGACAAATCCAAATCATGTGTAATATGAAAGACACAAAAAATAAGTAACAAAATAAAATTAAGAAAACAAGACATTATTAACAAGACATAAACTTCTCCCACCAAAACTCAGTTGGTTAGTGTCTTGGACTTTTTCTCAAGCTTAGAAAATGTGAACTCTGATCAAATACTAGTAACCAAGAGTGAGGCTGTCTGATGTAACACAATGTAACACATGTAATACAACCTACCAATATTTGATGATGATTGGTCTGAAATCACAATAATAACCCAGCGTTCAGAAGTCAAGTTAAGCCATGGAACAATGCAAAGACAACACAAAACAATTAATTATCAAATGGTCAATCCAAATGGCCTCAAACTAAATTTGTAACTGTATTTAAAAGATTATATGCCATGAATTTGTTAACTTTGGCAAATCCAGTGACTAGTTGCTCTCCTGTGTGGGCCATCTGACGGTGCTGAATCATAGATGCCCTAGAGATGCCTGAGTGATGGCAGTTACAAATTTACTGCTAAATGTACCTGCAATGGCACATTTCATTGCACTGCAGCTGTTTTGATATAAACTTGACTTGACTTTAAAAATTTTGGTAGTATTATTTATTTATTATAGTATTTCATACACAATTTGTATGTTATATGAGATGAAAAAATTAAGTAAGAATATTAAGAATAAAATAATTTTCATTATGCATAATTAAAGCCAACTTAAACTAAACTGATATTAAAAACCAAAATAATAGTGAAATAATAACCCTGATATTGGTTTAACTCATGCAAATCTCTTTTTGCAGAAAAAGCTTGCATGTGCTGGATTTTTTAGTGCAGCTTGTCCTGCGGGGCTGCAGTTGACCCAGTGCCTGTTCACAGTGTTTCCAGTCTATTGTGTTTCCACCTCACTAGATGCCTGTCACAATGTGTGCGGCCCATCTATTGTCTATTGCTTATTCATTGTTGTGCTTGCGCTTGTTTGCCAGATTGGGTCTGGGGTTCAACCACATCCGGATGATTGAGAACGGCAGCCTATCGTACGTCCCTAATCTCAGGGAGCTGCATTTGGAAAACAACCGGCTGACCCGCATCCCCATGGGTCTGCCAGACATGAAGTACCTGCAGGTGCGAGATATCAAACATGAACAAAAAGTGTCCCATTCAAGATTGTGCAATCATTGATTTTTGCTTTGTTTTTCAGGTGGTCTACCTTCATTCCAACAACATAAGTCGAGTGGATGTTAATGACTTCTGTCCTCAGCGTTACGGCATGAAGAGGAGCTTCTATAATGGCATTAGCCTCTATGGCAACCCGGTTAACTACTGGGAGGTACAGCCTGCCACCTTTCGCTGCGTTGGAGACCGACTGGCCATTCATTTTGGAAACTATAAGAAGTAGAGAATGGACGAAAACAGAGAACTGGGGACAAATAACAATGCTGGAATTGAAACAGAACAGAAAAAACTGGGCCAAAATGGTGTCAACAAACAGTGTTTGCAAATCATTTTTATTATGCATCTTTAGTTGTATTTGTTTATGAAGTCTAAAGGTTCACAACAAGTATGTTAACTATAATGATAAAGATATAGTTTCAAAAATGAAATGAAATTTAAAGAATAAAATTAGAAGTATAGCACAGTCCACACCACAACTATAGCGATAACTTTTGTTGGAATCACTATCAGGCCGATTTTATTCAGCAGATGAATGATAAAAACATTAACAGCCAATCAGAATCCACATTTTAAAGAGCTCAAGCATTTAAAGGGGCAGACACAAAACTGCAGCATCCATATCATAAACAGAATGTTATCACCTGTTGGTGTGAATGCTAATATAGTTATCATTATCTTTATAGTTATCAGTCTTGAGGCGAACAGGCCTGAAAGAGAAAAGGAAGGAGCAATAAAAATAAGTAATGGAAACTTTAAAATTAAATTTGATCTCTTACAACTGGCTCAAAACTATAATAATGGTCACTGTTTCTTAAATGTTTTACAGTTAAGTCTTAACATTATCAGTTCACTTTTTAAGGGCTCTTTGTTTGCTAGACACTTTTATAATAATATTATTGTACTGTATGTACTGTTATATTGTTATTATTTTATATTAGTTTATGTTGTTTTTTTAACAGAGAAGTTTGGATGGAATGTTGAAATGGGAAGGTTAAATCTAGATGTTAAATTCATGGTGCTTATAATAAGTGTATCTGTTGTTGGTAAGAATAGTAGCTTGCTTTTTTTGCCTTTTTTGCCTTGCTTCCTTGCTTCAGGGGTCTTATTGTTGTGGGAGTACTTTAGAGCAATGGAGGAACTTTACACAGACAAAATATAATTATGTCGTGGAGTTTCATTCAGCCAAATGCCTCATGTTCTTACCCAGCCCTTTTGGGTTCGAGGCTGATTCAGAAAAGGATTGTAATGCTGTGTTGTTTTGTGCAGTTTCTCTATGAATTTCAAATCTTTTTATTGTAGCGTGTTGTTTTTCTCATGTTTTATTTGGCAGAGACCCTGCATGCATTTACGCTAGAGTGTCACACACTACTACATGATCCAATAAAATATCTTTCAGCTTGACTCCTGGAGCAGAGGTGGTGTACCATCATGGTCTGAAAGCTGTGACTAATAAAACTTGAGTTAACACGAGTTTGAGTTCAGTGAAATAAAACATTTGCAATGCTCTTCTTGTTAAACAAGAACGTCTCCTCTTTTCTCAATAAAGCAAAATATTGATTGATTGCATTATCAAGCACAATGGATCACTCTACTTGTTGCAAACCATGTCAGAGAATTCCAGATTTTATACATTAAAATAAAACAACATTATTAAAAAATTGTGGAAGATGTATTTATGGATCTGAGTACTTGTTGTATGATTAAGTTTCTGTATATACACTATATGGACAAAAGTATCGAGACACACCTCTTAATTACTGAACTCAGCTGTTTCAATTGCTGCATGTATAAAATCAGGGACCTAGTCAGCCTCCATTATAATTTAAATTAAAATCAGATATGATATTTAAATTAACTGATATTTAAATTAAAATCAGGGACCTATCAGCCTCCATTAAAATTTGCAGTAAGTCAGTTCATTAATACTAATAATACAGTTCATGAAATTGAATCCCTGCTAGATATTACAAAGCTAACTGTAGGTGGTATAATTGGAAAATGGAAGCATTAGGAATAGCAGAAGACCAAATAAAGTCACAGTTCCAAACTTCCACTGGCATTAATATAACCGCAAAACTGTGTGGCGGGAGCTTCATGGAATGGGTTTCAATGGCTGAGCAGCTATGCGTCCAACATTGTGGGAACAGTTTTAGAAAATCCCTTTTTTATTCCAGCATGACTGTGACCCAGTGCACAAAGCAAGGTCTGTACTTTGTTGGATGAGTTTGGTGTAGAACCGAGAACATCTTTGGGATGATCCAGAACAGAGGTTGTGAGTGTTCCTGATCTCACAGATGCTTTACTGGATGAATGGGAGAGCTGTTCATTTACTCCCTCCACCTACAATTCCTCCCGGTATTGAGGAATCAAACCCACGGCCATCAGGTTACAAGACCGACTCTCTAAGAGACAAAAGTATTGGGACACACCCAATTAGGCCACAGCTGCCCCATATGTGTTTAGAATGTAATGCTATTAAAGCCTCTGGTGGTGTAATTATCAGGTGTCTGAACACTTTTGTCCAAAAAGTGTATATTAAATTGTTTAATGCCAACAACAGATCATGAAAACCTGTACAAGCTACAGCCACACTTGACAATTTAAATACATACATTTAAATTCCAGTGCTTACTCCATATCCAGATTTGAACATATACAAAAAACAAATAACTTACTTCATTAAATTTGAAAAACCATCTTAAATAACTAACTTAGTTCATTAGTGTGTGTGTGTGTGAGTGTGTGTGTGTGTGTGTGTGCTTTATATATATATAGGCTATATACTGTAAACCATAATTCGTTAGTTTGTTTTGTTGAACAATCAGTTTTACATACGTCATAATTCGTGTTATAAAATCAATATAATTACCAATCAAAATGACGATGATATTGTAAGCCCTTTGATATAATCCACATGATTCGTGTCCCTTTTTCATCTATTTAATTTCGCTTTATAAGCCTGTATCGTCATCACGAGATCATCTGGTGAATGAAAACCGCTTCCTAGAATCAAACCTGTCGTGCGTTTTCTCACTAGAAGGCAGCACTGTGATTTTAACACAGGTATCTCAGGGCTTTTATTGTAACAGCGTCAAAGATCGCCCGAGAATAGCGCGTCACCGCATCAAACATGTCTGTCAGTGGCTCTCTGCCTTGAGCATCTGACGCGCTCAGGGAGCGTTCCGCGACGCGCTCAACGCGACTGCGGATATTATACACTCTTTCGTGCGCCATAGAGGAATGATTATCCACAATCGAGTGAGTGATATTAAATGAAGGCCTAGCTATCGTCTACTGCTGGAGCCTGTTTGAAGCGTCGCTGTGGACCCGGTGAGTCAGAGGAAACGCTTGACCTGAAGTGTTGAAATTATCCGTAATATTGACAATTATTTTGCAATAATTGCTCATTGCCTGCTGTTGCTGCATGTATGGTTGCTTAATAAATACATTTCAGGTGTATCGTAGTGTAAAATTTGAGCTGGTTTGTCAGCAGGAGATCTTGTTAATCAGTCCAGAAATATCTGTCTCCTCAAGGTGCGCGATGTTTTGTGATGGACAGGAGGAGGAGGACAGTGCTCTCTCAGCCCTGTGTTTATGACCAGTCAGCACAGGTACTCGTGGAATACCAGTCTATTCACCGATAAAAGGCTCATTCCTGTTGTGCAGCACATTTTCATATCAACATGTTTTAATATAATAGCATACTGTACTCGCAGGTTTTAAACAATGAGATAATAGTTGTCACCAAATATATACATTTTTGCTATGTTTGAGTGTTCCATACACACTTCTAAAAAAAAAAAAAAGTAATTTATTAAGAAATGTTACAGGTAGGCTATTTCTTCCTATTGTTTTTTAAATCAAAAATGTTCAAACTAAACATCAGTTTCATTTATAGTCATGTAATTTACCTTCAACTAATAAAACCCAGACCTTAAATCACATCATTCTCCAGGAAGTTTTAATAAATAACTACTGCACAAACATAAGCTATGGATTTAATGAATTCTATGATGCTTCTGTTCTGTGGTGTAGATGGTTCATTGTTCTTTGAAGCATGATTTTCTGTTAGGTACATTATTATAGATATTCTATATGATATATGCGATCCTGGACCACAAAGCCATTGATAAGTCGCATGGGTATTTTTGTAGCAATAGCCAACAATGCATTGTAGGGGTCAAAACTATATTTTTTTTATGCCAAAAATCATTAGGATATTAGGCCTTAGTAAAGATCATGTTCCATGAAGATATTATGTACATTTTCTACCATAAATATATCAAAATGTTAACATTTTTGATTATTAAATGCATTGCTAAGGAATTAATGTGGACAACTTTAAAGGCGATTTTCTCAATATTTTGTTTTTCTTTTGCACCCAGATTTCAGATTTTCAAATAGTTGTATCTCGGCCAAATATAGTCCTATCCTAACAAACCATACATCAATGGAAAGCTTATTTATTCAGATGATGTAGAAATCTCAATTTTAAAAAAAATGACCCTTATGACTGGTTTTGTGGTCCAGGGTCACATATGATAATATCGGATTTTCAAAAGATTGTTAAAAATATCAAAACTATCTTCAAATTGACAACCTCAAATAAAGTAACTCACAATCCTTCTCTGAATCATCCTGGTTTCCAATTATTGTCCTGTTTTTAATTAATTAATTTATTTTGTATTATATAATCAAGCATTTATTATAATCATGCATTTTTTTTTAAAGTACTGTACCATGTAACAAGAGTGACCCAAAAAGTGTGTGGTCTTTGCTGATTTAATCCGAGATCTGACATTGATCCTGGACACACTGGCACTTTAAAGTTCTCCTTTGTTGTTAGATGTGATGGATCTGCCACTGTTGATTTTTGCGTTCCTCTGTTTTTCCAGTGACTCCCACACATGCCATAGATGTCCTTCCCTTAGCTCACTGAGCTAACTTTATTTCTCCTCATCACCCCGTTATCCTTCCACTCTTCCCTCTCTCATGCCTCTTGCTCTGTCTTCACTCTATCTCTCTTCTCTTCTCTGTCCCTTGTCCATCCCCTTTGACTTTCCCATCCTCCCTTCCTCTGTCACTCCTGCTCTGTGTTGGATGTCATAATGGTGTGCTGTGGTCGAGCGCTGGACTCCCCCTGCACTCTGGCTCTGTTGGTGGGCTTCCAGTTTGCGTTTGTCCTCTACTTCTCCCTGGGAGGCTTTCGTGGCCTAGTGTCTGTTTTGGTTCATTCCACCGAGCCTGAGATCGACTACTCTCGACCACATGACGTCTACACCAACCTCACCTCTCTGCTGCTCCACCATCCAGGACCCAGTGGACCAGAACAGCAGCTCAGTGACTGTATACTGCCCTCTTCACTGCTGGGTAGATATAAATCCACTCTGAAGTGCTTAAGACATTGATCAGTCATTGGATTTGTTACACTAACTTTTATCTTTCCATACCTGTGTGATTTTTTTCTCTTGTGGATCACAAAAAAGTATATTTTTAAGAATGTACTGGTTGCTGTTTTCCATGCAGTTACAATGACTGCAGAATGGCACTTTTAAGCTTCAAAAAAAGGACATAAAATCACCATTAAAATATTATAATTGTCCATATCATATGCTGAATTCTATGCCTTCTGGAATTATTTTTCATTTCGTGGACGGAAATCATATTAAAAAAATCATATGAATAAAAAATCAAATAAATAGAAAATAAAACCTCTAAAAGCTAAAATCAGTAATTTTAAATGCTACAAATAAATTTAAGCATCACAGTATTATAATGTACAGTATGAGAAACAGATATTCATCTTGAGATATGCTAAAGATTATGGAGGACTTGGTGCTCCAATAAATGAACGATTAAGTTAAGTTTAAAAAAAAAATTACATTCATTTTATAATTGAAAAATTATTCATTTTTTTGTTTTTAACTACAATTTAAGACATTAATTAAACAATTTTAAAAATATCTCTGTTAATTTACTTTTACGTTTATTTCCATTTTTATGTTTGAATTATCTCATTTTATTTTTTAACTGTCACTTCAAGTCCTCCATTAAGATTACATTTAACAGTAATATGAAGTTATTAGTGGTTAAAAGATGAAAGATTTAACATTTTTAAGTGAGCAATAAATGACAGCAAATGTGATTTAAATGTAAAAATGAGCATGAAGAATTAAATATCCAATATTAAAAAATAAAAAGAATAATTAAAAAATATTGCACAGTAACTGATATGCACAATATATTGTCCTTTTGTGTCCCACAAAAGAAGTCATACTGCTTTGGACTACCAGTGATTAAACAATGACATAATTTACATTTTTAGGGATAGTATTTCTTTAATTTGGTGTTGTAGGACAGATAATTTTTTTACAATAAGTGCATGTGTGCTTTCCTCCTGCTGTCTGCCAGTGGGTCCTGTTTCTGTCCACCTCTCATCACCCCCCTCCCTGGAGAAGATAAAAGAGAAGAACCCCTTGGTGACCTTAGGGGGTCATTACCGCCCACCAGACTGTGAGCCACGGCACCACACAGCCATCGTGGTCCCCTACCGGAACCGCCAGACCCACCTCCGCGCCCTCCTCTACCATCTGCACCCCTTTTTGCAGCGGCAGCAGGTCCACTACGGCATTTACATTGTGCACCAGGTCTCTTGTTCGTTGTTACGCTGACTTGTCACATCTATTGTATAGAAAAAAATCCTAGCAGTAATTAGAGGAAGTAGCTGGGACAAAGGGTAAGCATAGCTCATAGCTTATTGTCAAGCTATATTAGTGTTCTATTCTTGCCAAAGAATGCGTTTGTGTACACTTGATTTGCTCATAGTCTGTGTTATCAGTCAGGGAACTCCACGTTTAACCGAGCGAAGTTGCTGAATGTTGGAGTGCGGGAGGCACTGAAAGAGGAGGACTGGAGTTGTATTTTCCTGCATGATGTTGACCTGCTACCTGAGAATGACCACAATACCTACACCTGCCACCCCCAGTACCCTACACACCTCTCCGTAGCTATGGACAAGTTCAGATACAGGTACCCTGCCCACTATCACAGGATTGAATGTTTTAACAAAGCTTTTCTTTGTTAAAGGGGGTGAAACCTAATTAAATTTTTGAATGCATTTTTATGTTTGTAGTTATATAAGGGACACTTCAATATAACTGTTTTAGTTTTAATATTGTTATTATTATAATGATAATTTTTCATATTACAGCATGATAATATAATAATAATTATAATAAAAATGTTGTGTAGTTGGATAAAATCAAGGTTAGATGCTAGTATACACTACCGTTCAAACATTTAAAGTGCCACTATTATGGGTAATGAAAGCTTCATATTTTGGTTTTGGGAGTCCCCAACAACAGGTTGACATGCATGCAAGGTCAAAATACACTTTCATTGTCTTATAATATGAATTTATTTTTACCTTATTTGCTCAACGACTCCCAAACAATTCACTCGACGATTAATTTTTCAAACCCCTCCTTTGCGTGACACTAATCTGCGGTGATTGGTCTCATGTTCATTACATCATACCTGTAATGCCTGATAAAGCAGGTTTCTGAGCAGTGCTGCTTTGTGTACAGCGTTACAGGGGAAACTGCTATTTTTACAGCTCCAAAAGCAGCACCTAGTGGCAAAGATTGAATTAGCATTTTCATTCAGACCAATGCGAAAAGACCAACAAGTGGGCGGGCAATATGCTAATGTTTCATGTTGATGTCAACATGAAACGGCTTGGGATTCATTTTAAAAATGACTCGTTTCAATGATTCAGAATCGACTCTTTCTTTTAAGAGACAATAACTTTATACACGGTGCACTTTCAGATTTAAAACTTAGCAGGATGTTTTTATTCACATAGAGCTTGTGTTATTCACTGCATGAAAGGTAATTTTCAAAAATCCATAATGGGGCACTTTAAGATTGGTTAAAATATAATATAATATAACAAAATAATGTTTTATATTTTAATATATTTTAAAATGTAATTTATTCCTCTGATGGCAAAGCAACTTTTTCAGCAGCATTTGCAGTCTTCAGTGTCGAAAAATGCTTTATATTTTTGTGCAAACTGTGATTAATTTTTTTCAAGATCCTTTGATGAATAGAAGTTTCAAAAGAATTCCATTTATTTGTTACATTAAAATGCCTATACTGTCACTTTTGTTTAATTTAAGGCATCCTTGCTGAATAAAAGTATTAATTTCTTTAAAAGCAAAAAAAAGAACATACTGATAACAATTTTTTGGATGGTAGTGAAAGTTACATATTTTTAAATAAATTAGTTGTCAATTTTTCAATTAAATTCTACACAGTTTGATTCAAAACAGACCATTTAAAAATAAATGAAAAGAACAAAAACCGTTCATTTAACAACAGTTTTCTAGATCTTATAAAACTTCTAGAAACAAAAAGTTCATCCTCTTCACGCATGGTAAAATAGGGGATGTAGTTCATTCATTATTAGTGCTGACACAGGTGTATGCAGTAACTCATGGCTCTGGCCCTCTAAATTGACATCCAGGTCTGCACATCTCGGGTCACAGAGTCTGCATTTCTGTACTCTGCAGCCACAATGTCCACCTAGATAAAAACATTCACTGAGAACAGAAAAATTGCAGAGAAAACAACCCATATATTCAATCCACCAAGGCTGAGGACAACATCAGGACCTCTCTGTGATGAATCCGCTGAAGGCTGTAAAGCATTCAGACATGACTCAGAGAGTTAGTCCTTGGGTAGAAATACAGAGAAAATTGCAAAGAAAGATACATAGCAGCAGCTCATCTAGCTATCACTCAGTATTTACTGAACAGTACTAAAGAATTTAGAACAGGTGTTAGGAGTACAAAGGATCTCTGGAGGGCAGGTTCAATAAGCATTCAAACTTTGTTTTATTATTATTATTTAAATCAGTGAATACATTTATTCAGCAATGGATTAAATGGAGTAAAAACAATAAACAAGTTAAAAAGGGTTCTGTTTAAAATCATTTCTGTTTTATTAAACTTTGTTCATCATTTATTTGGTATTATGATCATGAAAAAATGTTCATGGTTTCATGCATCACAGTTTTCACAAAACTTTTAAGCAGCACAACATTGATAATAATAAGGACTGATCTTCAAATTAGCAAATTAGAATGATTTCTGAAGGATCACGTGACACTAGACGACTGAAAAAAAAGCTTTACCAGAATACAAAGCAAATTATATTTTAAAATATATTAAAAACCATTTATATAAAATTGTACATAATATTACTATTTGTACTGTATTTCTGATCAAATAAATGCAGCCTTGTTGAGCATGAGAGATTTCTTACAAAAACATTAAAAAAAATCTTTCCAACCCCAAACTTTTAAACAGTCATGTATATACAGCTCAACACACATCAGTTGCTATTCATGTCCTTTTTTTTCAGATTTACTCAGAGATCACATGAAAATACAGTAATATACAGGGATATACACATTATGCATGGTTGTCACATGACATCGTCATGTTGCATGTTTAATTTTTGAAATCTAATAAAACTTTACTTATTACTTTTTGTCCACGTTTATGTAAAAACCCCTTAAAAAAAAAAACAAGTCAAGAAAAACATGAATGCATTATGATTTGCACCCAGTTTTCTGCATACTGCAAATACTGTCAATTGTAGCAGGTCATATGATTATTCAGTGCATAGAAAAAATGTGTACATACTTTAGAAATATTAGTGTTGAAGTGTTCTGAAAATAGTTATTATTAAATTTTGACACAAATTTAAACAGCATTTTTTGTTAATTTATAAGGGGTCCCGGTTTCCTATCCATCTGTACAGACTGCTGTAATGATGCAATGCAGAGGTGTAGATGCACATTAAACTACAGAGGAAGCTGTGACACTTCAGATGGAATGATTGATGGAGGAAAGTAGAGACAGATGAACTCATTCCTCTGTGCCTCACCAAATCACTGCTCTGACTCCTTCCTTCCCAGACTTCCATACTCGCAGTACTTCGGAGGGGTGTCTGCTGTAACCCCGGAGCAGTACCTCAAAATGAACGGCTTTCCTAACCAGTACTGGGGCTGGGGAGGAGAGGACGATGACATCGCAGCTCGGTGAGGATAGCAGAATTCAGTTTATAATGCATTTGCATGTGTTATTTCAACATAAAACAGTCTGGAATGTAGTAGAGATCAAAGTAACTGGCACGTCTGCATCAGAAGTGCATCCTGTTAAGCATTTGTGTTGCACCTCTGTCATCTCTCCATCACCATTTTGTTCTCATTTCACATTCGCATTGGTCTCTTGTCATTATTCTCATTTTCACTGCATCCGTTTATCCCTCATGCCCTCCCCCGCATAGCCACAGGAGGGACCAGTAAGTACATGCATGAATCACTAGATTGGACTCAAGGCTTCCAACTATATAGATGTCTGTACACTTCAGTGATTACTGCCTTTTTTATTCAATAATAAATTTAAGTAATTTTATTTTTATGACAGAAAGAAACTTGCTGTAGAAGATTAAAAGTTGTTGAAGCCTTGAAACCAGAATTAGTCAGGTGTAGAGGGTTATTAGTAGTGTTGAGGATTTGAAACATATTTTCTTTATGGATAGTTCTCTCTTAAAGGGGTCATGAATTGCCTTTGTTTTTTATTTTGTACTGTTCTCTGAGGTCCACTTATAATGTTATCAAGATTTAGAAGTAATAGGCTATAAACGCATAAATACTCAGTATATATCAAACGACCTGTAATAACAAAGCAATAGTAAAAACAGTTACTCACACTTGATGCAGAACATCCAATATAGTCGGCATAGCATCGCGTTTCAATCTTTCTGAGAATCCTGCGTCGAATTGTGCCTTGTCTGTAAACGAATCCGCGATAAAATGAAGTGAACAAAGGACCAAGATGTTACTGATGTGGTATGGAACTTCATTAAAAATAAAGTTCACCAAATGAAGTTTATCATTTGGTTCCTGCGGAGACCTGCGTTTTTGTCACTCTTGTCATACCTACTACGTGTGTGAATTGGTGGGCGGGGCTAAACAGGCAGTGATGTAGAAGCAAGTGTTGATCTTCTTCTGTGGAGGCAGTGTTTAGCCACACTATTACATCATAAAGTGGTACATTCTAAAACCTGTCGTTTTGGCAGATTGGCTTCAATATAAGCTGATTTTAGACTAACGATAAAGTTTTGAGTTCTTTATAGTTTTATAGACTTCTTACATGTCAAAAGATCATGGGAATTTTGGTTTCTCAGTTCATGACCCCTTTAAGTGACTTTGGCATGAATAGGATTGAGCGTCATGAGGAATCTAATGAATCTGGTTCTGATTCCTCATTAGCAGTTGTGTTAATAATTCTTTTAGAGGAAGCTGTATTTGAAAAAACCATGATGAGATCATTTTTATAATAAATACATTTCAAAATTCTGGCAAAATGTTGACTTTTCTCTTACTTTCTTTTGTATAGGCGACATGCATTAAAACACAATAATTGGCCTAACTGTGTATTAAATAACAGTACTAAATACACAAAAATGTAGCATATTTAATTCCGCCATTATTAAAAAAAAAAAATTATAAGTACTACTGACAAAAGCCTTAGCATGTTTGTTTAACTACATGTTGTCATATGAACAACCAGTCAGTAACTACATTAAGCTTGTGTTATATTCACAAAAAAGCTAATTTGTTTGTGAATCAGACTGCACTGGTTGCCTAAATGTATTTGATTCATTAAATGATTCATAGTGGAATAAATTGGTTGAGACCAAAATAATTCATAATTGAATCATTTGGTCAAGAATCGATTGACTACACTGCCCAAAAATAGTTTTGATTCACTACAAACATCTGGCTCATAAGATTAATTAATTCTGAAACCTTTCTATACTTATATACCTATATATGTTTCACGCTGTAGATTCAGTAGTAGTGCATGACTCTGATTGACTCTCAAAATGTTTTAGTACACGCTCATGAACCATTAATGGAACCAAATGTAATTTGCTGTAATGTAATTGACTATTTCTGAGTAAGAACCAAGTCCCAACCTGCTTCGACAAGGCAGCACCTCTGAGTCTTGCTGTTTAATATGCCTACATGGTTTGATTTCACCCTGAGCGATTTTTCAGGGTACGAGACAGATCAAATCTAGTCCCAGACGAAAAGTATTTTTAGTGGAGATAATCCAGGACCCGGCTTTATGTGTTTTGGGAAAACTGACATTACATGTATTCTTGGAGAACATTTTGAAGGGCATAATATCAGCTCATGGTGATTTGTAAACCCGACTGTCTCATAATGAACCGTCAGTATCCTTGTCTGACTCAGATGACTCAGATGGCTGAACCCAAAGTTTTAAGTATTTAAAAGCTGGATTAGAAACTCCAATTTAGATGAACCTTTTGAGGATTTTTTTTTCAGTTGTGGTTAGAACCTTTTTACATAAAATTCCTCAACAAAAGTATTTTTTTAGTCCTTTTTTAGCTAGTTTACATCCATCTGGCCCACCTTGCGGACTCTGCTGGAAATAGTTTTCCTGCTGTGCTTTGCACCGCTCTTTCTTTTGTCTCTGTCTGTTTGATAATTCATACCATCCTTCTTCAGGTTTTTTTTCTTATATGTTACTTTTTCTACTTGGTTTTGTCTGTAGAGTCCGTCTCTCTGGGATGAAGATAATGCGCCCCCCTTTGGCCATTGGACATTATAAAATGATCAAACATAAAGGAGATCAGGGCAATGAGCAGAACCCGAGAAGGTGATGTCACATGCCAAATATATTATAAACTTGATGGAAACTTTCTGGTGAATTTCCAGAAACTATCCAGTTTTGTACCCTAGTTGGTACAATCTTAAAAATAAAGGTTCCAAAAGGGTTTTTTTCACAGCCATGCCATAGGCGAACCATTTTTGATTCCCCAGTGAACCTATAAGTGAACAGTTCTTAAAATTTCTTTTAAACAGTTTAATCTAAAGAACCTTTTTCCACTGTAGGAACCTTTTGTCCATCGGAAAAGTTCTATGGATGTTAACAGTTCTTCATATAGAACTATAGATGCCAATAAAGAACCTTTATTTTTAAGACTGTATGGAAAGATTTATTATTTAATCCATTTATTTTGTTTATTGAGTCAGTTCCTCTTCATGAATTTGTTCTTGTAGGTTTGACCTGCTGAAGCGCACAAGGCTGAACTGGCGCTCAGATGGATTGAACTCGCTGACTTATGAGCTCCTGTCCAAAGAGTTGGAACCATTGTACACAAATTTATCTGTCAACATTGGGGATGATCCACACCGTCCCCCTGTGAAGGCTCCACCCCGGAAGTCAGACCCTCAACCTGCTCCAACTCATAAAATGAAGACTGAAAAAGTGGGTGTGGTCTTCAATCATAATGCCACAAAAGTGGAGCCCATCCACTTGAAGGCCAGTAATGAAAGTTCAAATGTTGTTCAAAAATCTCCTTTGAACCAGGAGGTAGGATGATACTGATAATCAAGTATCCACAGACAATCCACAGGGTGAGTTATTAATGGATAGTGGAGGGAATAGCAGTTTGCTCTTTATTTTATATTGTGAAGCATTGCTACTCTAGGTAAATAAGTTCATTCCACTGAAACAGTTCGGCCGCCTCTGAATGTTGTTCAGCTGCTGATATGGTGACATTTGCACAAGCCTGAAGATCTCGTTTCACTGTAGAAGTCATATCAGAGTGGGCGGAGTTGTAAACGCTCTCGAAAGTGACCTATCGACGTACCTGTGCAAGTTCTGTGTGTTTTTGAGCCGACCTGCTGCCAGCTGCTGCTCTTCACCCAACTGTGTGTGTGGGTCTGTTTTTCTGTGCCTTTTCTTGCCCTTGGACCAGTCTCTTATCAACATGCCATGACTCATTCGAAAGCATTCTTACTGCACACCACTGTTATTTATGCTACAGTTGAATGCTCTTTCCACGTTTATTTATTTTTCTCTTCTTTTAATATCTAAATCAGCACACACTGCTTTGTGATCTAGTGCTTGAGCAGACGTGTATCACTGTGGTCTATTTTTGGTCTTACTGTACAAACTTAGAAAGGTGTGATCTTTGATAGTGAGCACTGGTTTATTTTCTCTTTTAGCAGCTCAGATGCCTATTAATAATTTTATGATGCAGTGTGAAAGAGTTTAATTATTTTAGGTATTGTGTGGTGCCTTTGTTGGATTCATTTTGGTTGTAGACAATCATTGGCATAAGCATATTAAGTGATGAAAAATTTATTTAAAATCTTTACAGACTTCTATTATTTGAATTCGGGAATATGTTTCTGTTAAATGAAATAGATTTGATGGTTTAGGTTGAAGGTGTGACTTTAGTCTAAGATATTTGATATTTAAAGATTTTATGAACAGGTAATGGGTAACTTTATGGTTAGTGATATAGCAAGAATAAATGTTATTTGTGAGTCAAAAATATTGGTTGTATCACTATTATGGCACTTTCTGTATGAAATACAATCCTTGATTATAAGCTACATTTAAAGAACAAAGATATCAGTGACAGATGTTTTTCTGTTGAAGTTATTTTGAAATGAAAATTGCATTGCACATTATATTAGCAGGTCCACTGACATTTTTCACTTCCACAATACATTTACTGTAAATGATAGTCTGAAGGTGCTCATTGAGAATTCACCCCATCATGTGACATGGTGCATATCTCACAGTAAGTACAACATATTTCAAATCTAGATATACATTTCAAAGAGGCTGTTTAAATTATTTATTCTGATTTTGATACGCAATTCTTAGTGTGACAGACTCATACGATAAAACAAAACATGGTGTTTTACTTCATGCCTTTGTAATAAAACTACAAAAAGTGTGACTTTTTGTAAATAATTCAAGATAGTATTCTGAGATGCATGTGGCAGATAAATCTATTTCATCCTAGCATATTTGCAATACCCTTGCATACCGTATATATATTGGATAAAGTACATAGTTTTCTATCAGATACAGTATTTGGCAATAGTGTTAAACTACTTTAATGCCTCTAATTTGAGAACATCATTACATCTGATATTAACTGTTTAGATGTGACCATAAAGTGGTAAGATTTTAAAGATTGTGGTTATTTTTTGTCATGTCATTTTTGGTCAAACACTGTTGATTTGAATGTGTATTCTTTTGGCTATGATGACTGTTGGTTACATAAATATACATAACGGAGACTCTGAAACTGTATTTCCACCTGTGTGTGAGTTACATTGAAGTTTGCCACAGATATTACTACTGATCAGTTATCTTGTGAATAAACACATTAACAACAGTGTACCATTGTGATTTGAATATGCAGCTGTTTATTGTATGTTTATCAACAGAGAATGGTAGAATGTTTTAACAAGGGCCTTAATCTTTAGAGCCCATGATGACTGACTTAGAGGAACTCTTAAAAGGATAGTTCACCCTCATGTCACTCCAAACCTGCATGACTTTCTTTCTTCTGCAAAACACAAAAGGAGATATTCTGAAGAATGGTAACTGCACAGATTTGGAGACTACTGACTCCCACTGTTTAGACTATTATAAAAAAAAAAAAAAACGAGACACTTCTCAAAATATCTTTGAGAAGTCAGGTTTGAATCGACATGAGGTTGAGTAAATGATGACAGAATTTTGGTTTTTGGGTGAACTAACCCTGCAAGTTCCCCTTCAGTTCCCCAAGCATTCAGCGTCTGCTCACAAAACACTCATTGGCTTCCAAGCACCAAAAACATAAACCGATCACTAGTGAATTAAGCTGATGTTGTGTCTTAAGGGGCCTATTGTATTACTGAGCAAATAAACAAAAACTATTTAAAATCTCTTGCAATGTTTTTTTTTTTTTTAAAGGATATTATTAAAATACAGATATCAAGGTACTCTGATATATTTTCTGGCAATACTTGACTCTGCATTCAGTATTTCATCAAAGCAGATTCCATTACAAAAGCCATTTAGTAAAACTAATCAGCTTTAGCTTCATTGAAACAATTCAGTTAATGTGTTCTGACACAAACATTGAAGTATGCACAAACAGAAAGCACAGTTATAAATAAATGGAACACAAAAAATAATAATATCTGTAAAGTAAAAGTGTTTTTCGAAGAAGTGGTAGGCTTACATAATGCCATTTTTAATGGAACAACTTTTAAAATTTGATTATAAATGGTGTTATTTCTGCTGAGATGCTGGTCTGCTGTTCTGGGTTGGTGGTCTTAACTCAGCTTGGCTCTCTTGAGTGGCTGGTCTGGATGGAGCCTGCTGGCTGTGGTGACTTCCTGGTCTAGACTGGGTTTGGTTTTCAAGAAGGTTTACTGGGCTAGACTGAGCATGCTGGTTTGTTGGTTTAGACTGGTCTTGGCTGTGATGTGATTTGGGCCTCTCTGGTTCATTTCGGCCTGGGTCACTCACTAGCGTTTTTGACTCTTCTGCAGGCTGGTCCACATTTATGTTTTCCTGTAAGCATATTATTTAGTCAGAATTATTAAAAGCAATGTAATATAACACCATAGCATCATAAAGTAGGAGATATTAAATACCCACCACATTGTAAATGGTTCTGTTTGTAGCCTGGCTGTCATCAGGGGCCTCATGAGTCTGGTTTGTGGCGAATTTCATCTGTCCCCAGGTCCTGAGGCGATCCTGGCCCTTTCGTGAACGTGCAGTGGGGTTTATGGAAGCAGGAGGGATATACCGAGGTAAATCCCATGTGCCTTGGAATGCTGGCCATGCACTTTCACTCTAATAATGAAATCATTTATAAATAGCAAAATTAAACTGCTGCAAAACGTTTTAAGCTTGGTAATTACATTTAAATTTCATGCAAGTCGTGCAAATCATCAAAACAAACCTTTGTTCTGACACCAGGTAGAAGGCGGCCCCGGTCTGTGGCTATAAATGTAGTGTGGCCTTCTGCTGCTGATGGTCTTTGAGGAACAAAAAGTAAATAGACCAAACACAAGTATTTATAATATGAGCTAGGCAATTATTCTCTCCACCCAGTGCAATTTGTATAACTGCATCATTTAAATGAAAAGGGACTTGAAGTAAACACTTTTATATTGTTTGCACATTCCGTTGTGCCCTGTTTGACTGACGAGCCTGCTTCTGCTTGGCATGGTTCACTGTTTGTGTAACGGAAATACTCAGTAACACTAAAGTGTACACTACAGTTCAAAGGTTTGGGTGTAAGATTGTTTTTGAAATAAATATATATACATATATATATTAAGCAAGGATGTATTAAATTAGTCAACAGTGACGGTAAAGATAATGTTACAAAAGGATTTGTTTTCTATGAATAATTTCTATTTCAAATAAACGCTGTTCTTTTGCAAACATTTCTGGAAACGATTAAATTGACATTTATTCGAGCTCAAACGGCTTTACCAATGAGACTGACTGTGTTAAGTTAACTTACCTCTTTGAAATGTTTTGGGATGGTCCAATTCTGGAGCTTTTGCGACTTAAAGGCACTTTGATACTGCAGAAAACACCATAAATGTGTTAAATACGTCAAGGTTATTCCATTATACAATACAAATATATATATATAGAATAGTTAGAATTTAAGCACCTGGTTTGCAGAGTAACTAGTCGACATCTTTCCGTTCGAATGTGTTGGCAGTGGTCTCCTAGCAACCACTCGAAATGATACTTTCCAGTAGGTAACGTTAGTTCACTTTTTCATATTCTTTGACTCTTTAAAATGCTCACTTGTCAAAGTGACATATCATATATTATATGTTATATAATAGTTATATATATAAAATAATTATTTCGCTTTCTTTCGGTGCTCAGTTGAATCCTCCCGTACGTGGGGGGCGCTAGAGATCATTCAGCTCGTTGCACGCTAAACGATCCGCTGAAGGAAAGTCACAAGCTCTCTGCACGGCGTTGTATTTGGACAACCAACGTATACAAATGGAGTTGTTAAGTTTGTTGTTCAAAAATGTATGCGAACAGTAAGTATATGTTGAAGTACACGCTTTGAAACTGTAACCATTTTGCTGCAAGCCGTGAAATGAGCACGCAGGCGTCAGCATCTGGATCCGTCAGTGAAGCGAGAGGCAGAAGAAGTGCTCAAGATGCGGAAGACTCCAAAACACACTTCAGAGTCTGTCGGTTTATCATCGAGACTGGTAACTGCAGTTTTTCTGAAATTTTTAGAGATGTGATTCAATCTCTGTAACTGTCGAAATTGTAACTTAAGGATGTAAGTTAACGTCACTGCAGCTGCTTGTTAGTTCAGTGCAGTTTGTGATCCCATGTTTTCCGCATCTGTAGGAGTGAAGCTAGGCATGAGATCTGTGCCCATGGCTACAGCATGTGTGCTGTATCACAGGTTCTTCCAGTCTGCCAGTCTGCAGGTCTACGAGCCTTATCTAGTGGCCATGTCTGCCATCTACCTCGCAGGCAAAGTAGAAGAGCAGCATCTCAGGACAAGAGATATCATCAATGTCTGCCACAGGTATGAGAGAGGATATTAAGTCACAGTTTAGTTCTCAGAGTTCATGTATAGTAGGTCATTTCCACTCTTTTTCTTTGATCCAGGTATTTTCACCCAGAGAGTGAACCGATGGAACTGGATTGGAAGTTTTGGGAGTTGAGGGACAGTATTGTACAATGTGAGCTCCTTATCCTTCGACAGCTTAACTTCCAAGTGTCTTTTGAGCATCCACATAAGGTAATGTATGCAATAATGACCTTGTTCTCAAGCTTTTAAAATAAGTAATATACACTCCCAGTCAAGTTTCTGAATAGTATGATTTTTAATGGTTTTTTAAAGAAGTCTCTTCTGCTCACCAAGCCTACATTTATTTGATCCAAAATACAGCAAAAGAATTAAAACTAAAAATCATTCTTACAATAAAAAATAAATGCACTAAATTTTAATATATTTTAAAATGTAATTTATTCCTGTGAGCAAAGCTAAACTTTCAGCATCATTACTCCAGTCACATGGTCCTTCAGAAATCATTCTAATATACTGATTTGCTGTTCAGATATCATTATTATTATTATTATGATCAATATTTAAAACAGTTGAGTATATTCTTTGATGAATAGAAAGATCCAAAGATCAGCATTTACTGAAATAAAAAGCTTTTGTAACATTATACACTATACCACCATTCAAAAGCTGGGGGGGGTGGTTATAGAAATGAATACATTTATTTAGCAAGGATGCTTTAAATTGATCACAAGTGATGATAAAGACGTTTATAATGTTACAAAAAAACTTCAGTATTTTCTTCAGCTGGGTTCCAGGACATATGGGTTTTTCTGGTAACGAGAAAGGAGATATCACTGCAGAAGAAGCACTCAAACTGAATATTTCCGAGTGTCAAATTCCTATTTGTAATGTCCAACCTGTGATAAACTCTTATATTAAAGGGTTACTCCACCGCAAAATGAAAATTTTGTCATTATTCACTTACCCCCATGTCGTTCTAAACCCGTAAAAGCTTCGTTCGTCTTCGGAACACAATTTAAGATATTTTGGATGAAAACAGGGAGGTTTGAGACTGTCAAGTGTCAAGGTCCAGGAAAGTATGAAAAGCATCATCAGAATACTCCATCTGCCATCAGTGGGTTTGGAACGACATGGGGGTGAATAATGACAAAATTAAAATTTTGGGATGGAGTATCCCTTTAATGACATGTGGCAGATGGAATGGGATAAATGTCGTGAAAAGAAGTTATATTAGAAAAATCCTAGTGTAAGAAATATCTTTTCTTACTAAACTAAAATCAAATCAAGACATAAAAAACAAATCTATTTTTACAAAACAAAGCAAGCGTCTTTTAGGTCATACAAGATTTACACATGGATATTTATTAAAAGGTGAAGAACCACCATCATGCCTTACTTGCCAAACTAAAATGACTGTCAAACATATTTTATTGGATTGGACTGTTTTTAATGTAAATAGAGTAAAATTTTGTTCAGAGGTGTATCTAACTGATTTATTTAAAAATGGATCCCCTGAATGTATTTTAGAATTTTTGTCTAGTGTACATCTGAAATGTCTTTTATAACCTTTTGTTAATTGTATACCTTGTATAATTTATCCAGAGATCGCCATGAAAATAGCCTCGATGCTGGCATGGCGTTAAAAAGTGAATGAATAAATAAATAATGTTACAAAAGATTTCTATTTCAGATAACTGCTGTTCTTCTGAACTTTCTATTCATCAAAGAAACCTGAAGAAAATTCTACTCAGCTGTTTTAAACATAATAATAATAATAATAAATGTTTTTGAGCAGCTAATCAGAATATAAGAATGATTTCTAAAGGATCATGTGACTGGAGTAATGATGCTAAGATTTCAGCTTTGAAATCACAGGAATAAATTACATTTTAAAATAAATTAAAATAGAAAGCAGTTATTTTAAATAGTAAATAGTGTTTACTATAGTGAACTTCATGAACTTCTTACTGTAAAGCAGGGTTATTATCATAAGCTCAAAACTATTAATATAATTTTTGTCAATCAATGTAAAGCTGAAATAAAATAAAATATATAAATATTAGGTTAAAAAAAAGGCTTAAATAAAAAAAAAAAATTAAAGCTATGTAGTAACATCTCCATCTAACAAACTTCACTTTGCTGTGTCCCAGTACGTGCTGCACTACCTGCTCTCTGTGAGGAGTCTTTTGAATCGCCACGCCTGGTCTCGAACCCCCATCGCAGAGACGGCCCTGGCTGTATTAAAAGACAGTTACCATGGCTCTGTGTGTGTCCGCCATAAGCCTCAACACCTTGCCCTCACCTCCCTCTATCTTGCTCTCCAGACATATGGAGTGCAGCTCCCCAGAGGAGAACTGGAGTGGTGGCAGGTAGGAGTTTTTTTTTTTTTTTTCAGTTTCATGTGGAAAAAAACATAAAATGTCCAGGCAGCATTTGGGTCATGCTGTGTTTGCATTGAGTCACCGAGACTGAACGTTGACTAGTTTGAGTCTCACTGGTGCCAGAGCCAGATCAGGCATCAATAGAGCCAAGAGTAACCTTTAGAGTGCGGGAAGTAGTTCCCATGGCAATAAGGGCACCTAATGGCTGCTGCCTGGTCTGGGAGAAATATCATTGTCTTTCACACAAGTTGTTACCTTGGTGACATCCTAAAGTAATATTTAAAAAGAATCAAACCATTTCATACATTTCAAGTCTCTTAAAACCACTTGCTTAGCTTCAGTTTCCTAGAATTCTGTCAAGTGCCATCACTAGAATTCAATAGACTTAGTCTTCCATTTTCTGACTTATTTAGCCTTAAGACTATGATTAATTTTTCTAGTCACTTGTTGAAGCTTTTTAGGCAAGACGAGAGCATCTGACTCTCACGTAAAGGGATCAGCCTCAGTTTTGTTTTGTTTTGTTGTTTTTAGAGTGGGTGTATCTGACATATGGCAAAATAATGGTGTGGAAAATCTATTCAAATAATTTTGAGGCAATGTTTGCAATTGGTTTTATGTCATAAAAAAGGAGAGTACTTTTCTTGTTTTGGCTAGACTTTGTTTCCAAATGGGGTGCTAAAAACCTGTGTGCAATATTAAGATAATCAATATATTAATGGACGTATACTTTTATCCATGGCACACAGGCAGTTCTTTGCTATGTTTTCCATTTTATATTTCTAAAAAAGTACTTTATAAAAAGCTTAATCTTGTTAAATAATTGAGATATGAAAGGCTGTTTTCTGCGGTTGTATTTAAAAGTATATAACGACTGGTGTTATTTGATACATGTAGAGATCTGGAGTGATACCAGAATATTGGCTAATATATTTGTTACATCTTATGAATGCAAAAATATATAAATACAAAATACGGTAGGGGCAAAAAGAGATGTCTGACATCTTTGCCTTTATCAAACATTTTCTTTTGTAAGCGTGTTAAGTAGTTTTGCTTGGCGTGTGAAACTAATGTACATGCTCAGTTGTTTCATTTGTAATAACGCAATAAAACCTGACAAGTTGTGTCATACAGTTGCTTATTGTATTGTATTCAATGTATGCTTTATTTCCTTACAGCTTTTTGTTTTTCTATGCATTTTTGTAAAATAAAAAAAATAAAACCTATATTTCATGATAAGCTGTAGTATGCTTTCAGTTCAGTATCTTAACCAAGTTAGTTTTTTTTTTTTTTTTTTTTTTCTTCGCAATATATTTTGTTCTTTTAGGGTCATTGAAGGCAAATGTGTGTGAAATATCCTCTTCAGACATCACTGTTGGCCATTACTGTATAATTCATTATTGGTTATTATTAAATATAATAATCAGCACACTATCAAATTTCCATATCATATGGGTATTCCATCTGAGGCTGAAACTAGCAGAATTTAGCCTTTTGGTACTTTCGTGAAATAACAAATATTTATAAATCTAGTTCAATGAATGTACCATTTTTCCTCATCTTTCTCTCGCCTTTGTTGGGTTTCCTGTTTACAGTAACTTTTAAATGGATATTTCAGGTAAAAATGTATCCACAGCAAGTCCTCTTAGAGGAAATTGAAATAGGAAGCAGCTTTTTTCTCTAGACTGCATAAAGTACAGCTCTACAAGAGACTAGACTCTATTATTAGTTGCCTCAGAACTAATATTTAGTTGTCTTCTCCAATATAGCATGCAGATGGATGAACTCTGCGATCTGCATTGATGTTTTGCTTGTTTCCCTGCAGGTTGTTTGTGCAGACATCACCAAGGCTCAGATTGAGACCATCATGAGTGAATTACTGCAGCTCTATGACATGGAGGCCAAGTGTACCTGAGAGACAAAGAATGAAGCGGGTACTAAAACACTGATGCAGAAACCAACACCTTCAGCTGTATCTGACGATCATCTTAACACATGCATTGAACCCTCTTTCTCCTGACGTTGTGATGTAACCTAATGAGCTCTATTTGTTAATTACATTACAGAACATGAAGGTTTATATAGGCTTATCAAGAGGAATTTATATATAGGAGCAGGCTTTGTAAGTGGCACTATGAAAACCAGACTTTAGCCACACCTCATCAATCAATTCCAAGCCACCGACCTACTTTCTTCTCCTACCTTGTGCTATTTTTCCCCCTAAAGAGGGAGAGAGAAATTACAAAAGAGATGGAATAGCTGGTTGAAGGAAGAATGAAACAAAAGAAGAGCCATCCTGTCCCCAGAGCTAAATTCTGAGGTAAACGCTAGATCTGAGACATTTCTTTTATATTTCCTAATTTAATTACTCTCCTCCTCTCCCTACAGAACTTGTCCCGGTAGGCTTCTTTATGTAACTCCTTAAAGCAGTATTACTGTATGCTGTAAAGCAAAGCACCACAGTTTCATTAGACACCAGACTTCTATTTCAAACTTCAAAAACTCTTTACTGACGTAAACATTTGATATTCTCAGGTAAAGATGAACATGAACTGACAGGTTCATTCTAAGTCTATATTTAAAAATGAAATTACGAATAAACATTTTTTGGACTAATGCTTTTTGAAACCTGTAAATAGTCTTTCTTTGTAGTTTTTTTTTTCATCTATGATGTTCTGTGTTCTATGATCTATGATGAAATTTCTGGATCTAGTTAGGTCAGGACATCGCTCTAGAGTGGATCTTAATAAGTTACTATGGCAACTGCTATTGTGGAGGGAGCCTTTGAAACATACAGATGTGAGACTTCATTATAGCACACCTGTCAAGCTCAGCACGTCAAATAATTGCAGTCGGGGAAATGTACTAATTTAGTCATTATTTACCAAATCAGTCATTGCTAACATGTTAACCAGCTGTTTCCCCTGTAGCTTACTGAATTGAGTTGACCGGTGACTGCAACTGCTGTTTTAAGAGTTTTCTTTGGCATCAGATTTCAGTCATCTACATCTTGAAAAAAAACAACTAGGATTTAAAATTAATATGATTTAGAAATAGTGTATTTAATTACTCTTAGGATATTACAACTGTGGCTGTTTGTTTGCATAACTTTAATCAAATTTATTATATGGTTAAATTTGTTAACATTTGCTATCATGCACTAACGATTTTATTGCATTTATTCATATTGATTAATTTTCATTTCTACGTCAACTAACATATTTTTAATGTATAATAGAATATAATATAATAGTATATTGAACAAACAATAACAACAGTTTTAACATATTTAATGCTGTAAAAATCATTGTTTTTTGTTAGTTTATGATACGTAATGAATTAAGAAAAAACTTACTGTGAAATGTTATTTTACAATTCGCCCTATCGTTTATTCAGCCATCAATGCAGATGGATGAATTTCCTCTGCAGTAAGCAGTTTTATGGATTAGATTTGGGAAAAATATCTAAACATTCCTGCTTCTCTCTTCCTCTCCTTGCCTCGTGCACACAGTTACGTACATACAAACACACACACATCTCTCAGCAGGCAGGCCCTAATGCTGGGCATCATGAATTATGGAGAGGGTACATGTGCAGCCGGATTCTCTTCCATCAATAAAACATCAGCATGGCCCTCACTATGGGATAGAGTGCTGGGAATAGGAAGGATGGGATTGATTGTGACTCTAACCTTACTCTCTTTGTCATCTCTCTTGGCTCTCTTCTTTCAATCTGTGTCCCCCAATCCAAGATTTTGTCCTGTGTAAAAGCAAGCCTCTTTGTTGCATTCTTGGCTCTGTGCTTTTCTCTCATGGTGTTCATCTCGTAGTCTTTAATCTTTCTCTTTCCTGTCCTTTCTCCTCACTGCCTCACATTACAGATCACTCTAAACTCTTTTCTCCCTCTCAAGGTTACTCTATTAACATTCCTCTTTTCCATTTTTCTGTAATTGTACTGGATGAAGTATGTTTTTTTTTTTTTATAATTCTGGAGCTTTTTTAACACAGTCAAAACTGATTTGCAAAAAAAAAAAAAAAAAACCTGTTGGAAATAAAAACTAAACAAGATTTAAAATGTAGGTTCTTAAAGTAACATTTCACCCCAAAATGAAAACTGTCATAATTTACTTACCCTCATGTCGTTCCAAACCTGTGTGACTTACTGATTATATGGAATTTGAAATGTATTTATTTTGAAAGAAGATATTTTTTTCTTTTTATCCATTTAGTGACTGTCAAAATGAGTCCAATTGTGTTTGTATTAGCCACTATTTTAATAACATTTTTAATATATGGTTAAATGCATTAACATTACCTAATGCATTCAGCATGAGGCGCTAACAATTTTATGATTTATTAAAGGGGTAATTTATTGGGGGTTTTTTTCTAGGCTTGATTGTGTTTATGGGGTGCAGTCTAACATGTGTTAATGCTTCTTTAAAAAAAAATGACACATTATTTTTCACATAATTTACCTTGATTCTACGTGGCTCTGTCCCTTCTCTGAGAAACGCTCTGATCATTTCCTGCTTTTATGAAGCCACTCCCTCAGAAATACACGATGGACTCTGATTGGTTAGCTAGCCCAGTGTGTTGTGATTGGCTAAACCGCCTCTAGTGCACGTCTAAACATCCCGTCATTAATATCGCTTATCAGTTTGAGCCCAATTGAGAAGCAGAGGATATTATTGAAGAGGATCGTGCAGAACCTGTGCAAGCACAGCTTTTAATGGTAGGCCTATGTTTTTTGTTTGTTGTTGTCTCATACTTTTAGATACGCTGTTATATGTAAATCCTAATGTTAGCCTTTAATATACGGTTTTATCCTGATTAAAGCTTTAATACAGTATGGCAACTGCACATGCATCCATGTTTAATGCTTCTCATAGCTATGTGAAAATAAGTGTATAATTGTAACAGTTCATTGTTGGAGCTGAGCTGGTGATCTGAATGAGAGATTGAGAGAGATGCAGAGCAGGGTGACGAGAGGAACAGAATTGAGAACCGCTGCTTTAGAACATTGATTTTGAAACTTGTGAATCCAGAATCGTTAGAAGACAGAAACGTGTGCACCTCTAGTTTTCTCTTCCTCTTCTCTAAAGCAGCACAGCATGGCCTCGCCCCCTTTGCTGCCTTTTCCTGAGGGCGGGGTTTATCTGGGTTTGTTACGTCATGGGGAAGTAACTTGTTGTAGCCCCTACCAGCTGTTTTTGTAGGCATTAAACTACCAGAATTTATATCTGACGTTATCTCTGTTTGCATTGAACTTTTAGCTTCGTGACAAATAAAAAATTAAATAACACAAAAAATCAACATTACACACTAACTAACGTTACAAAAGTGAAATTGTAATCAACCATCCCTTTAATCTAGGTTAATTTTATTTTCTACATATACATTTTTAATATTTCAAGCTTGCTTTTATATGGAACTTTAAAAGAACATATTTTGAAGGAAAAAAAACTTGGTTTTTGTCCACACAATAAAAGCCAATGTAGTCCAATGTTGTTTTGAACCCCATTGGCTTTCTTTGTATGGACAAAAACAGTATTTCACAATATCCCCTTTTGTGTTTAGCTGAAGAAATTGAGTCATACAGGTTTGTAGCAACATGAGATGTGAATAAATGACAATTCTTATTTTTTGGTGAACGAGCCATTCAACCTGCAAATCACTGCATCCTTGAGCCAGAACAAAAGTTTTGCATCATGCCTCAAACTGTTCAGTTTCTTCAGTACACCATCCAACCTGCAAACAGCTCATTCCCCTTTAGAATATTCCCTGACTTGCTCCCATTTTGGAAGTACTAAAATATCTGTTGCAGACCAAAGATGCAGCGTTTTTCTCTTCTTGACAAGAGAAATCCTGCCAGAGTTGGGAGTGCAGCCAAATCAATCAACTCTCAAACTATTGATGTTCAATTCAGAGAGTGCTTAAGAAAAGCTAAATGAAAGTGTTGTAATGTATCTCTTCGTATTTACAGCATAATGAGAAACAGAAAGAAGTGCAAGGGAATTAGAAACAAGAGTAGTTACAGGTAAAGATTGCAGTAGAAATGGGATGATTAACGAAGGGACCATTAAAGGGATAGTTCATGCAAAAATGAAAATTTGTAATCAATTACTTAGCCCCATATTATCTCAAACTTCTATGACTGACTTTCGCCTGTGGAAAAATGATATTTTAAAAGTGATTCAATGTTGTTTTTGTCCATACAGTGAAGGTCAGTGCGGTTTAGTTTTGTTCTTTTTGTTCATTGAACAGTTCTTTTGTGTTCCACTGAAGAAAGCAAAGCATATGTTTGGAACAACATGAGGGTGAGTAAAAGGCTATTTTTTATCTCTTTAATACTAGTCTCAAGTTGTTTTCTACTCATCCACTGCTGAAATAGCTGTGAAATGGTGAATGGTTCAAATCTAATATCCATCCCAGAATAGAGAGCCTTTAGATGCAATAACATTCATGTTGAATCCTGGAGATGTGGGTTGGAGTTCACAGACATGGAACGGTTTCACTTGGGTAGCTTTTGGATGGAGTTCCTCAGTAAAGCGGCGAGATGTAACACGCGATTTGGCGGATTGTGTTTTGACTGACAGTGAGACTCCATCTGTTGGGTTGTGCTCCAAGGCTGGGATGCACTACCTGCAGGGCTAATGCACGGTATCTCCCAGAGGGACAGCCATCTCCTAAACCCTCACCTCTGAATTATAGATACAACTCCTCATCTGAAACTTTCTCTTTGCTTTCCCGGACGTGCCTCACAAATATTTTAGTTTGAGCAGTCTCATGTGCACAAGTAGGGAAGAAAAATGTGGTGTTGAAGAGTGTGCAATTGGAGGCATGCAAAATCAGCCAATGCATGCATTTTTTCTCATGTCCATTGCAAGGACAGTGAAACATGGATTGTCAGTTTAGACATGTCAGACTTCATCTTGGGAGTATATTGTTGATAGTATATAGGTGCAACCTACCAAAAACTGTCATCCAATACTTGGTATTTCCCTCTGTGCTTTCGAGTTAACGTGAACATCTGCTGAAGAGCATTTAGTGCCTGTGTGTATGTGTGTTTGCATATGAAGGCTTCAGGAGAGGCCCACTTGAGCACTCGTCAGCACATAAAAGCTTTTTCTCGCTGGTCTGAGAGGCCTCCTGCATTAGGGCTATTAGATTTGAGCCCTGTGTGCTTGGAGAAAACTAGAAAATTACACCTGCGTGGGTGTGATGGGGCATCTGAATTTATGAATTGAAAACACAACTTGAAGGTGAGACGTACCAGGGACACCAAGAGGATTATGGTCCAGATTTGAATCAAATACACATCATAGAAAGACTGCTCCTCAGCTGTGTGCTGCTTTGAAGCAAAATTGCATAGTTGGATATTAGATGCACTAGTATCTATCTATCTATCTATCTATCTATCTATCTAACCATATACCTATCTATCTATCTATCTATCTATCTATCTATCTAACCAATAAAAGGAAAATATATATGGAAAAATTCACACACCTGTATTTTACTAATTAAACATTTTCCCCTGGTTTCACAGACAAGGCTTAAACCTAGTCCCAGACTTGTTTTGTCTCAAGATGCACACCAGTAATGTGTTTTTTTTTTGTTTTTGTTTTTTCCTAAAGCATGTTTTAAAAAAAAGTTACTTAGATGTCCTAATTGAGGTATGGCCTAATCCTGTCTTATTCTAAACTCTGTCTGTGAAACCAGGTTTTAGATGTATAAATATACCTTATATATATAGTTTGGTTATATCTAACTATCTAGGGTATATATAATAAACACCCTACATGTGCTTTTATTTATTTTCTTTGTTAGTGGACATGAACCCCTCAAGGACAAGTACTTCCGCTTTTTTTTTTTACCATTTGTTTTTACCATTTTGTATTGAAGTTTATGTATTATTAAGGTAAGTTAATGAACACTTCGTTATTAAGTTAAATTATTTAACAGTTTATTGTGCAAACATATATATTTGTGGAAATATGTACAGTAAAAATGAACACCTTTCAGTTTCTTGACCTTGAGCATTAGTCAACCATGCTTCCATCAACCTTGTGTAATTTTTACATTAATTTACATAATTTAGCTTGAGATGACAAAGTAGTTTCTTAGCACTTTAGACATTCGTTGTCTCATAGAATATTATTATTTTTAAATAATTTACTTAAAAAAAAAGGCTAAATGGTACCTGTGAAATGACCCAAAGCACCTCTCCGTCCTGTTCTTGCATTAACTCGGAGGTTTGAACTCGGCGCATGTGGCATGTTGTGTGAGCTGACGTGATCGCACTGTAACGGAGCAGAGTAGGAGGGATTTGAGGGTGGGGATAGACAGCGAAAGAGTCCACCCTCCTCCTCTCCGTCCTCTCCATCCGCGCGCATAGCAGCCCGCGCGGATGCTGCGTCCACGGTCCTCAGCGCGCAGCTCAGCGAGGGGGCTCTCATCACACATCGCATAGAAAACCCAAATACCGCATCACCACGCTTCACCGCCTCTTTGATTTACACGTTCAAGAAGAAGAGTAAAAAACAAACAATATACCTTTTTGGCTCACTGGTCGGGACAGTCATCTCAAAACGATGTCTCTCCATCTCTAATTTTTTCCTCTGCGGAACCTTCATCTAACCAGGCAACAACTGCACTATTTTAGGATCCATCATCTCCATCCGTAGTAAACACACTGCTGAACACCTGGAAGATAAAGGACGACACGATAACAGCTACTGAGTGAATCCAGCCCTCTTGTGTTTCTCCAGGATAGCTGTTCCCTTTTCAAACCAAAGTCCTTGGAGCATGGCCTGGTGAGTATCAGATATTTACACCCATCAGGATGTCTTTGCCATGGTAACAGTTGGCAGTTCTCTCTGCCATACTGTTAAATTGTCGCTGCATGTTTTTCTAATGCAGATCTCCGTCATGTATTTTGATAGCTGTCAAGCACGTAAAACTACTGCATTGAAGCCTTAACGATCTATCAGTTGTCTAATTATTCACGTTTTCTCATCTATGAGGTGTTTTGTTGACTATTCACCATCGCTTGTCCTTTGGATTGTGGTGGACCGTATGACTTCCCAGGATGTTCTGACATTTTCCTGCACAGAAAATGTGTCATGTACTCTCGCTTTGTTACAAAATCAGCAAAACCCACGCACATTTACCTTATAGTTGTATTGCTTTTGTGTGACATCTCTGTGAGCGTGTGTAGCTCGCATTGGTACCCACACTGGTCACCTTGCGGAGGGGCATTGCGCTTGTTCCGGATGCGAGTGGCGCACCATCCTCTCACGAGCAGCATCTTCGCGATATTAATTCAATTAACACCGCGAGCTGCTCACGAGACTCGAAAGAATCGCGTTTGGCTTGTAACTATTAGAGCTGTCACACTTATTTTTGCGTGAGGACCGGTCGCCCTCTGAAGGTGACCAGTAAAGGTCATTTTATTGGTGAAAACAGCGCGATGGGAAACACACCTGACTGATGGAGCGCGGTGTGGGAACTTCACCGTCTGAGTTGCTCAAGGTGCTCTACTTTCATTTTCCTTGGCAACCGTGCGGACTTCTTTTCTCCTTCCTGCTGCAAGGTGTGCGAGTATGCTGGGTGTGGGACAAGGAGAGGAGGGGTGGTTGTAGTCTCGCATGCCTCAGACAGCTTGGTGACCGTGTATGAGTCCGTAAATCTATACTCGACTCTGATTGGCCAGTTACGTATGACCGTCAAAGCAGGATCCCAGTTCTGGGGGTTTACATAATTTCAGAGAGATTGAAACTGTTACAGAGTGCTGTGTGGAGGCTAAAGAGACGTTTAACATTTACCAGTCATTAGTCACTACTGGCTGATCAATAAGAACTGTTTTTGTGTTCTTTCTAAAAAGAGCAGCAGTTGATTCTCAGGCTAATCAATTATACCAGGCTTCTTTGAGTTTGTGTGTTGGTCTCCTCAATTTAGGAGGGGGCCAGGCAGTGAATTGTAACATCATCAGTTTAACCAATTACAAACGACCCACAGGGGTGAAATCAATCTCCTGACACCATCCTCCATCCAGGTGACAACAGACCGAGTGTAAGAATATGAGGAATTTACAGGACAAAGATGGTTTTGGGGTGATTTATGCCTGGCTTATTTGATTGGTAATCATGCTACTAAATGTTCAATGGCAAATGCTTATGCTTTATTTTATGTGTGACATTACACAAGCTTTTCTACATGCAAAACGTAATACTTAAATTCATATACTTTACAATATCAGTCAGGCATGAATACTGTATGTGTACTTTCCCTGGACTAATAAAAATATTAAATAATAAAGATATTAAATAGGCCTATATTCAAGTTTCCCAACTTATCCTATCAGTGTGGTATGTAGTTTTAATAGCATTTTTTTATATTTGACATTAATTTACAGTTTAGGGATACGTATTAGATTTTTTTAAACTAATTTCAAACAGACAAATGTGGGACTATTATGTCTAATTTGAATACATAAATCAATGAGATTTATATGTATGCTATAGATTTTCTCATTGAACATTACAATTTCAGTTCATGCAATGGCGCTGCCCATTAAGGCTGTTGCTTGACTGTTTTTGATTCCCTCATTGTGAGTGACTTTATATCTTTTAGCATTGCATTTGTCTTGTACAAAAACTGCTTGGAAACTTTACAGAAAGAGGAAAGAGTTGTTGGTGCTCCAGTTTTCTGTCCAGGTTGCCCCAGTTTGAATGCTGTTGTTGCAGCAATAAGGAAAGTTGACCTAGAAGATGTCTGGACAAAACTGCAGCCGCACTCAGTCTTATATGGATAAAAAAATATGTAAAAATTAATTTATAATTATAGTTATTTATCATTTTAATAAACATTATATAAATGAAAAAAAAGGAAAAAAAAAAACAGAAAGCCAGCTGTGACATCCAATGGACAAGGATTCAATATCAATATACATGTGTACTCTATGGACATTCATATGACAATGATGCTTTCTGCAGAGCGTGTGGAGTTGCGGATATGTCTTGACACATGAATAGCAGAGCTGATGCTGGGTTTGATAACATGTGCATAGACCAGGACATGGTGAAAACAAATGACCCATGGGATGGCGGTTCATGGTTAGATTTCATCTCCATAAGATAAAAATGTTTCTAGCTTGTTTGTAACACACAAATAGAACAAGAATCATCCCATCCTTGTGCATTTGGTCAACATCGTACAAATGTCTGGGCCATGAGCAGGTGTTTAGAATCAAAGCCGAGCAGCTTATGCTACTCCCTACAGGCTCTTACGCCAATGCAGTCCATGTCTCGCTTTGAAAGCCTGAAACCAGTGTAACGAATACAGGCCACTGCAGTAAAGGTGGATGGGAGGAGGTAAAAATGGAAGAGTAAAGAACAGATGGACAAAGAGAATAAGATTGAGGATAATGGAGTGCGTGTGGAGGGGGTTGGAATCCTATGAACTTATAAAGAGAGAAGGTAATGTTCACTTACAGTAGCATGCGCTGAGTGGTTTTGTGCCCACATGAGAAGATAAGCGAGACATAATCATAAATGAGGTAATTCATGCAGGTTTTGTTGTTGGGGAATGCAAATAAAAAAGTTCAGAAATCACTAGTGAGACTATCAAGCTAATATCACATCCCAGAAGTTGCAGCTACAGCTCTGTAGGTGTTATGTCAAACAAGTATGTTGATGAATGACAGTAAAAAAAATAAAAGTATATTATACAGCATTCACCAGTGTTCAGAGTCATTGTGACCCAAGGCTTTTTCTCCCAGTGAGTTGCTGCCTTTTCTTAATTATTAGCTTATAACATATTCCAGAGGGAGTGTGTCTGCTATGTCCTACTCCATCACCTTGGCAAAATCACCTTTTTCTCTCCCTCAGTATGACGTGTTTGATCCCGTTAGTAAAGCCCTGTCAGCAGCAGGCCTGCAGGCCTCTGTACTGTATTTACCCTTGTCACTGAGACACTACAAAAACAGGGAGCTCATGGGAACAAGAGTTTATTTTCTGCTCTTAAAAAAAGAAAAAAAAAAACCTACTGGTTGACAATTAGATGAGTCCTGTAAAGATTATCTGAATTTGTCATTCTGCAGAAATAACTCAAACATTACCTGTACACAAGTTGCTCTTTTGCAGTAAACCTGGATGGGGACCAGAGACAGTTTTGGTCCCCATTCACTTTCCTTGTATGGAGAAGTGCACAACATGCTAAATATTATTTGTGTGTGTTCCACAGAAGAACAAAATGTCACAGCACACCACAAAAAAAAAAAAAAAAATGAATTCTGACATCAGTTACTCACCATCATGTTGTTCCAAAGAAAATGTTGTTCCAAAAAGATTTTTTTTTTTTTATCATGGAACACAAAAGGAGATATTCAGCAGATTGTGCAAGCTGCACTTTTCCATACATTTAAACTGGATAGGGAACAAAACTGTGTCCACTTTTATTGTTTGATAAAGAGCAACTAACGCAATATGCTAAATATCACATTTTGTGAGACATGCAAGTTTGGAACAACATGAGCGTGAGTGAACGATGACAGAATTTCCATATTTTTGGATGAATTTATCTTTTAAGGCATCTCATGTCTGTTCAGATTCAGTTTATTTATTGTCTAAAAGCTTCTGTCCTTGAGGCCTATTTTAATCTGCCTCGTTCACAATAGTCTCATACAACTGGTGTTCATATTTGTTTTTATTTGGTAGGTGTTGAGGGAATATCTGTCTATTTTCCCATGGAAACTGTCATGGCTTGGTAAACAAGTTATTTCAGCTGACGTCTGAAAGCGAGTGGACGGAACTGCAGATAAACTACTTCGCACAGTGGTTGAGGAGTGTGTTCAGACTCTGTCAGTGGCCTCTCTCTGTAATAAGAGTGAAGTGAGCAGCACTCTGACTCATCAACCCTATCTTGCTTCTTATTTTATTTTTTATTTTTTGTGCTGCAGACATCTTGATTTTGAATGTTGCCAGTTAACAAAGTAATCTCCTGCATTGTTTCACAGTGCCAGATCACTGGCTCCTGGTGTGATAGACTGGTGTGGCCCTTATTTAATGTTTGAATATGGGTTAGAGTTTCTTCTAGCTTTAGGGGGTTGTGTTTGTGTGTGTGTGGGTGTGAGCGCGAGTACGTCTCTGTTGGTTACTTAGGCATATTACATAAGGCGCTGAACAATTTATGCAATGCTGGCCCCTCTGTCTCTCCCTTTTAACTTTAGCAGATTGGGTTTGGTCGCGGTAGTCAGGGCCGGTCTGGGCAAGGCAGACCTAGGAAATCTCAGTACACTATCAACAGTGTCTTACCGAATGGCATTAGAGCACACTTGCTGAAAGGTTTGGGAAAACACGGATCAATATGAATATTCAGCATAATCTCCAGACCATCTGCCTCCTGCACACTGAACATAACTGCACGTTTAAGCAGTCTCTTGGTGAGGGAAATCTGGGGCTGCATAGACCTGGAAGTGAGTGTGTCAGATGACAGCAAGTAGCCCCAAAAGATGCAAATGTGCTCAAACACATATCTTCCACAAAAAAAAAAAAATAATAAAAAAATAATAATAATAATCTGACCAGGTCTAAGTAAAATCTGCTGCAATCTGATTTGCTGGCTTTCATGTTCAGAGACTACCATACTGATGCAACTATTGCTTTTGATTTGCAAGGTTAGTGGCATTAGAGTTATGCTTGATGCAGTTCATTTCTGCATACACTAAAAAAGTTTAGGGTCAGTAAGATTTTTTTTTTTAAAGAAACGCTCAACTTCGTTAACACACTTTACTATGTTTAAGTCAATTCTTCCGCCAAAACTAATGCAGATCAGGTGAAAAATTCTGATTCTGTCTGGGCCTGCACGTGTCTCCTGATTATCTCTTGACTGTGCAGAACCTTCCTGTTGTGCATATATGCAGTGCACTAGAAAAGAAGAAAGGAGGGGGAAAGGAAGGCTGGGGTAAGTGAGTCAGCATGAGAATGATGACACCCTCTGTGTCACTCCTGCACATTACCGGCCCTATCTGCCTACACACATACTCACACAGCACGCTGCATACCCCAGACTCATCACCATATAAGCAGTCTTGCATAGTCAGACTTTGATTAAACAGCATATAGCCTGATCCACATCGCAGCTTCTTCGGCACAAGAACAAATAACTTACACAAGAAGATCGTCTGACTGACATGACCAAAAAAAGCAAATGAGCAAACCAACCACAAGTTCATTGCTTTTATAGTATCTTGGATTTTTCATTATTAAATTATATATTACATTTGTCTCTCTATATATATATTATACATTATGTTTATACATATTATATATATATATATATATATATATATATATATATACACCCCATTATTATATATATATATATACACCCATTATTATATATATATATATACACCCATTAGTATATATATATATATACACCCATTATTATATATGGGGGTGTGTGTGTGTGTGTGTGTGCGTGTGTGTGCGCATACACACACACAAACACAAACATATAAATGGGTAAGATTACTTACATTACTTAGGTAATGTGTTCTGACTACTTTTTAGATTATGTTTAGATTACTTTTTATTAAATTGTTTTAAAGTGGCCATTAAACATACAGATATAAGAAAGCAAAGAGAAAGAAAAAATATTCCTTGAATTCTTTCTTTCTTTCTTTCTTTCTGAATGATATAACACACATTTTTAGGAAGGAAAATTTAAATGAGGGAAAAAAGAATTAGGGCAAATCAACCAATGCATGTATGTATGTATTTATGTACAGTATATATAATTTAATATGATTTATTATTTATGATGATTTGAATTGATTACGATGACATGGCAAATTTTTCTCTAGACAGACTGACCGACATGTAAACTGACCAACTATTTTCCACTTTTGTCCTTTAGGGCAGGTTTATCTAAACTAAATTATACCACAATAATTACAAGCATATAAACATTTATTCATTTACTATTTTTTATTGAATTATTAAATACATTTTTACACTTTAAATAAATTTTTAATGATTAAAAACTAGCCACTTTTTCATTAAATACATTTCCAATAATTAATATTCCAATATATTTATCTACTCGGTGCCTAAACACAACTTTGTTTCCAGATGAACTGTTAAAAAACCCTGTGACTAGAGTCAGCCAATGATATTAGACCTTGCCAGATTGTGAAAGTTCTTATCAGCTTTGTGTGCTGTATGCATCAGACCCACAGTGAACGGGACGTGGGTGGTCTGTGGGCGTGCCGTCTGAGGCTGAGACTGTCATCTAAGAGAACATAGGGACATATAAAGAGGCATGCTGGGAGATGGAAGGAGAAAAAAGAAAGACGAAGAAAGATGATGGTATTAGGGCCAAAATGATAGAGATAGAGAGGAAACTCTGTGATAGTGTAGAGATGTTTGTGTTTGTGAGCAAGTGTGAATAAGAACCAAGCGTATATGTGTGTGTATCGGGGTTTAGCGAGGCCGAAGGAGCTTTGTGGGAGTCAGAGGCATCTGTAGGTTTCCATGGCAACTATGGGCCAATGCAGTGGTCTGGATCACTAGAGATACAGTATATGTTATATGCATCACCATCTGTGAGAGCACACATCCCTCATACTTTATACCTGTCCAGGGAGTTTAGTCGTGTTGGACTGACCTGTCCATTTAGCATAATTAATATCGCCAAGACCTGTCTAATACCTCATTAATGAGAGTAAGGAAAGTGTGTGACTCAATTAAAACACAAAAGACCTTTAAATTAAGGTGAAAATGTGCTGATATGTTTGAAAGCAGTCTGACTGCATGCTCGCTCCGTCTTTTAAGGAATGCCCACTGTACTCTGAGTTGCTGCCCACACGAACACTTTAAAGACTGTAATGTGTTATTCTGTCTGTGTGTCTCTGCAGGTTTCCTCACCAACCCCATCATCCCGCACCCTTTGAATCCTAACGCATCAGATCTACACAATATCCCACTCGGTTTTGCACACCCTCTTCGCTCTCGTTCTCTGTGTCCTGATGGATTGGAAGCGGCCCGATCCCTCGTTCTGTTGACCCTCGGGGTGAGGGGGTTGAGTGGAGAGGACAGGATTTCTCCAAATACGCTATAAGTGTCCGGCTGTCATTGTCCTGATTTCCTCTGATGGAGAGTTAGAAGAACGGGAGGAACTACCAGGGAGGGCGAGGAGTGGAGGAGCAAATTTGAAACCAAAAAACCTGAGCCAAGAATCATCACTAATACTGACCTCGTGTTGCTGAAACCTCCTGAACGAGAAGAAGTTATATAGATCAAACATCGTTGAACCAACACCCTAAGACTCAAGATGTCCACCACGGCGACCATGGGTGAGATGGCGAATAGCGCAGTGGAGTTTTACCCCAAGCGGGGTGGAGGAGGCGCAGAAACCAACCATGCTGGAGACTTTGGGGTGACGTTGGAGGAGCTCCGGTCCCTGATGGAGCTGAGAGGACCTGAGGCCTTGCAGAAGATTCAGGACAGCTTTGGAGATGCAGAGGGCCTATGCCAGAGACTCAAGTCTTCCACCAGTGATGGTGAGAGAAATGTTTTGCATTTCTGTTGTCATTTCATGAAGTCATCTCATTTATTCCCTGCACTCTTAAAAAGAAGGTTGCAAAAGGGGGGTTTCACATCAACCAATTTTGGTTCCATAAAGAACTTTTCAGTGAACAGTTCTTTAAAGAACCTTTTTTCTTAGTGTAAAGAACAATTTATTCCACTATAAGGGACATTTTGTGTAATGGAAAGGTTTCATTCTTCCTCTTTCTTCAGTCGAAAAGAAATTAAGGTTTTTTAAGGAAAACATTACAGGATTTTTCTCCATATAGTGGACTTCAGTGGGAGCCAAAATGTTGAAGGTCCAAATTGTAGTTTCAATGCAGCTTTAAAAGGCTCTACACAATCCCAGCCGAGAAATAAGGGTCTTCTCTAACAAAACAATTGGTCATTTTCTAAGAAAAATAAAAAATGTCATACTTTTTTAACCACAATTTCTTGTCTTGCACTAGCTCGACTTCACGCATTACATAATCATGTTGGAAAGGGCATGATTCATGCAGAAGTAACTACCTACCTATTACAAACAAAACAAACAAACAAAAAAAAACAAACCCCCACAAACAAAAAAAAAAAGGATAAAACAATGATGTCGGATGATTTTGAAGTTGGAGGAGAAAATGAGATGCAGTTCTGAACCAAAATACATATACAAAGAACTAACCACACGTGACCTTTTCATCATGATTACATAAAGCATGAAGTCATAGACACACATCAAAGAGCTAGTGCAAGACATCATTTTTTTTTTAGTAAATGACTGATTGTTTTGGTAGATAAGACCCTTATTCTTCAACTGGGATCGTGTAGAGCCCTGCATTGAAACTGCAGTTTGGACCTTTAACCCGTTGGCCACCAGTTAAGTCTAGTTATATGGAGAAAAATCAAAAACCTAATTTTTTTCCAATGAAGAAAGAATGACATCAACATTTTGGATGACATGGGAGTGAGTTAATTATCAGGAAATTTTAATTCAGGAGTGAACTAATTCTTTAAGACGCCTTTAAACCCCAAATATTTCCTTCTTTCCTCCTTTCTCTTTATTTCTCTCTCACCTCTTCACACTACTTGTCCACCACCTCTTTCTCGGTCTCACTCAGCCAACTTCCCACTCTGAGTGCACGCGTTGTGTTGGGTTGCTAGGCGACGGCGCTGTCGGTGGTGAGGTGGGTGTAGAGAGAGGGGTTACTGGGTAAACAGAGTTGGAGAGACTCACTCACTAGAGTCAGTGACTCGAAAGGTCCCCGCAGTGATCACAATTCTTGGCGTATCCATCCATCCTCTTCTGACTCGTAATTTAATGTGTTGCTCTGATGTTTTATACGCCATGATGACTGCAGAAGAGAATTTAGATAGAGGTGGGGATGATGCTCAGTCATGAGAAGCAGATAAACTAAAACTCAAAACCATAAAACTTAAATTGAGTTGTACTGATTGTGAGTATTTATAGATTTATGATTAAGCTGTTGCTTATGGTTCTTGTGGTTCTTTTGTTTTGCAGATATAAGCTCATAATTATTTTCCTGTTACAATCATTATTATTATTATTATTATTATTACCTTTTTATGTAGCCTTTTTTTTGTATACTTTAAAATAATACACTAAAATTTAATTAGGCATCACAAAAATGAAGAATTAGCATCAGGAATTTTTTTTTTGCTCAGAGGTTGTTTTTCCATAGCTCACTATGAGAAACATCTGAGATACTACAGAGATCTCATGTGCGACTTTTCTTTCCTGCAGGATGTCAGTGAGGGGTGAATGCCTACCGTGCAGTTTTTGCCTGGTGGTTCTAGTACTGCATCCTGCTGTTGCGTAACGAGTGCCTCACCCTGCTTTAAGGCCACAAATATACTCTTTGAATGCATGCAAATATTGATCCAAATGTTTAGCCCACACACTAAAAACCATTGTACACACTTGCACGCTTAAAAATTACTATAGCACTAGGAAACCTCAAGGGGGCGATAGAGTTACCTTTAAATATATCTCTTTAAACTGGATGTAATTTTTCAGGTTTCTGTACATGTAGATATAAACATATTAAATTTTCTACAAACTGCTGCTTTGCCATGAGAGAAGTTGATCTGAAGGAGAAAGTGGACAATAGAACACAGTTCTATAATGATGCTCATTATAGCGTCCCTTGAGGCCACACTGAGAATGCAATGCATAGTTGTGTTGTGTTACGATCAGGCTGCCCCATTGTCCACAACAATAATCAAAAGCCCCATATAGACATATCTTTCTAATATTTTTGTTCACAATTTCTACCCAATGAAATATCTTATAGTTTGGCATAATTGGACAAATATATTCATTACAAATACATTAAAATAAGAAATGTGTTGTTTCCTCAGGATTTAATTTTGTGCCTAATTTTCTTACAGTTTCCAAACTCTGTGCTGCACCAAAAGTTCCAGTGATCAGTGAAGCTAAATGTGGACGTGATGGTGCATAGAGTCTATTGCAATCTAAAGCATTTTGGAACACAGTGATGCATGAAATTGAGCTTGCGTAGCTTAAAGCATTTGCGTCTCCAGTAATGAATAAGCCTTAAAATATTTCCCGAACCAATTGGTAGACCATAGTTTGGTAGCAGATTAGAAGTGTAAAACATATTACAGTTTTGATTTGCTCATTTTTGCCCCCAAACAATCAAATTAGCAAGTAGCCATGTTTTTGTGAGTCTTGTGAACTTCATCCTATTGAAGAGAGAGCAGAAAGTAAAAAGTACCTTCAAAAATTAAATAGGCTTACTAATTACAAAAAAAATTTAAATTATTTAATAAAATAATTTAATTAAAGATATTTTTCTTAAAGGGTAAGATCCCCCGAGAGGAGCTTCTGTATTTCCCATATTTGATGAGCTCAATGTGCCTAGATCATGTATTTCCCATATTTGATGAGCTCAATGTGCCTAGATCAGTGTTTATATGTGAATAGCTTCTGTATTTCCCATATTTGATGAGCTCAATGTGCCTAGATCAGTGTTTATATGTGAATAAAAGTTTATCTGCACGTCATAAAAGCAATTTTGTCTTTTCACAAAATTTCTTGTAAGATGTCTTTATGAATTTTTTGTACAGTGAAAGTTTTGGTTTCATGGAGGAACAGAAATCTCTCAGGTTTCATTAAAATGGCTTTATTTGTGTTTTGGAAAGATATGAAGGTGAGTAAATGATGACAGAAATATAATTTTCGGAAGAACTTTCCCTTTAAGTAGGCATTTATATATGTGGTAGTTAGAATATCAGATTTTGCCCTGGTTTGTAAAACCCCTTTCATAAGATAAACCTAAAACGAACCAATACAAAAGGTTTCAAAACCTCCACACCTCCACTGGTGTCATGGTTGAGAAGACATGAAAGCTTGCAGACCAGCTTTATGTATGGATATATCTAACAGCTGTCATCAGGGACTGCTCTGTTGACAGGTGATAACAAAACCTGATGCTCCTGATGCTAATAGTCAAACAATAAGTGGAGTTTGCCTCTAAGTGCAAGTGGAAGCTGAACTAATCCTGTTACATGGCCATGACAAAGCAGAGACAACGGGAGAGGAGAGGAAACCAGAGGGGGAGGAGATGAAGTGATGCTGAATAAGGCTGACACTGTGAAGATGAGGCCCTGAAAATGGAAGTCCATTAGTGTCTCTACCTCCTCTCCAGCAATGCGTTTCAGCCGAGCTTCGGAGTGCAGACCGCAGATCCACGTATCTCAGCCTGCTCCTATAAACACTGTTTTCAGTGCACGGCGTGGACATATCAATCTGTCAGCCTGAACATCTGAGATACCTGTTCTGCAGCAGTAGAGCATGGAGATCCAGAACAATGGAGGGGGAGGCTGGAAAGAGATTGAAAAAGAGAAAGAGAGAGAGGGAGGTTAGAAAGGAACGGAAGGAGAAAGAAGGAATTCTGGTACAGCTTGCCGCATTGTCAAGGACACACCAAGGGGAGATGGCGAGAGAGAGAGAGAGTGAGTGAGTGAGCGGGGTGGGGGGAGAAGGAGGTGGGGTGTTTGAAAAGAAAGAGATTCTTTAAAGCGAATGGATGCGGGCATGGCTACTCAGCAGTTTTTCTTAAAGGGACAGTTCATCCATAAATGGACAACCGGTCTTCATTTTATCAGCCTCCTGTTGTTCCAAACCTGTATAACTTACTTTCTTCTGTTGAACACAAAAGAAGTTTTCAAGATGTGCTGATCGCTCTTTTTCCATGCAGATTATATACAGACTGGAACTTTAAAGCTTCAAAAACAAGTATCATGAAAGTGTTACATATGATGTTTGCTGTAAAATATTCTGAAATCATACAATGGCTTTGTGAGGAACAGACCAAACTCTAAATTCTTATTCATTGATAATCTCCTCTAGCGTTCATGAACAAATCATTTAGACTGATTTTGTGTACTTGATCAGTCTGAATCATTTGGATCATTCAGTTTACTGAAAAGATCTGACTCAGGAAAACAGTTCCTTCACAAATCGAACTGCTTCTTTCATGATTGTGCTAAGGAGATCTAGGTGAGATTTTCAGTGAATAATCACTTAAATTTCATTTAGTTTATCTCTGTAGTGATCTGTCTATCGCTGGAACCCGTTAGTGAGTCAGCTAATTTAGTCTGATTCATGAACGAATCAGTCCAGTCGGTCAGTCAATTCACTGAAAAGGTCTGTTTAAAAACCCATTACTTCTCAAATCAGACATTAGCTTATCTTGTGAATGTGTCAAGTAGAGCTAGGAATATTTTCAATGAATAATTGAAAATCATATGACTTGGAATACAGTGCATGATTTGTATAGATCACAAAAACCATATAGATTGTATAGATCACTGTATAGATCACTTTATGATACTTTTATCTTCCTTTGTGTCCTTGTTGAAGCTTGAAAGGTCCCCATTCATGTCACTTCTTATCAAATTTCAAATGAATAAATAAATAAAAGAGTCTAAATTTCTCTGCAAAATATCAGAAAGTAATACAGGTTTTGAACAACATGAGGGTGAGTAAATGATAGAATAAAACTTTACAATAAGGTCTCATTTGTTTACATAAGTTAATAAAGCAATGTATTTCTTAAAGCATTTATTAATCTTTGTTAATGTTACTTAATAAAAACACTGTCACATAAAAGTGCATTAATAAATGTTAACAGATATTACTTCTGATTTGAAAAATGCATTAGTAAATGCTGAAATTAACATTAACTAAAACTGATAAATGCTGTAGGAGAATTGTTTATTGTAAGTCCATGTTAACTAATGTTGTAAAGTGTTACCGAAGTGTTATTATTTTTAGGAGTACTGTCCCTTTAACACCTTCAGATAGCATGAGTTTGTCATCTTCATTCATCTTCTTTCCTTCCTGACTATCTCTCTCTCTCTCTCGCTCTCTCTGTCTTCTCATGTAGAGTGTTGTATAATCATGCATTCAGTAATGGTAATGGCAAGGTTAGTGCCGAGTGCTGGTATGGAGTGACTGTGTGATAAGTGTACAGTATTACCGCAGGAGCTCTTGCCAACAGTCGACCTGATGCTCTGACTCAGTGGCAGTATACATACAAGCCCATACATTCCTCCTTTGTCCACTTAAAATATTTTCTGGTTGGATTGTCCTGTCCTTATAAGTCCCTGAAGCATGTTCACTGCACACTCATAGACTGACGTCAATAGTGCCTCATTCAGCTAAACTGTAATGCTGGGTTTCACTCCGGGTGACTTCACTGACTTCAACACTGACTGAAAACATCATGCATTTTCTCTCAGGCTCTAAAAGACTCGCTGTCTGCAAAAACAGCTTCCACAGCAGACCAATCAAAAATCTATTATAAGGCTCACGCGGACCGCACCGAATCAATGACATCATCTGTAGCTGGGCGAAAAGGTGCCTGAAGACAGGAAGTTGAAGAGCAGCATGATTTGTGCTTGATGTCTTCATCACCATGGAAACTGCACCAATCTATGAAAGACTGAGAGTAAGAGAAAGACGGAAAGACATAGATGGCTGGGGAAAGGAGGGCACTGGGCACATTATACACAGTGTGTCTCGTGTCTTCATATCCATTTCTCTTTATCCTTACTGTTTTCTCTCAGCCTCTCGTTCTGTATAGGAGCCCTTTGAAATGAGCAGAAACATGCGATTAATTATTTACATCAGAAATTCAATATATGTGGCTCAGGCCGACTCGCATCGCTTCTTTCTTTGGAACAATCTGCTTTAACAAACTGATACATTCTAATACGCTTGGGTATTTTTGGTCATTTGGTTATGTTTTATTGTATCATACACACATGCAATATATTGTGTAATTTAACTCATCTTAGTGACCCTCATTTAAATCTTTGAGATTGTAAGATGGCTAAATGTGTTGTTTGAATGCGTGGTGATAATAGGAAAGGGAAGCAGTGCATATGTTATTAAAGGTGTCAGTTAGCTCCATGGTGTATTTAAAGCTAGCGAGTGTGTGTGTGTGTGTGCGCACACTTTTGTGTGAAATGGTATTGGAGTTGTTCACTAAATCTGTGAACTCTATTCATATACAATTTTTTTCAAGCTGTAAGTATTGGCTTGGTCCAAAGTGGACTGGAGATAGACTAGAAAAAAAAACTAAGTGACGTGACATACAGCCAAGTATGGTATCAGAATTTGTGCTCTGCATTTAATCCATCCAAAGTGCACACACACAGCAGTGAACACTGACACACCGTGAACACACACCCGGAGCAGTGGGCAGCCATTTATGTTGCGGCGCCTGGGGAGCAGTTGGGGGTTTGGTGCCTTGCTCAAGGACACCTCAGTCGTGGTATTGCCTGCCCGAGACTCAAACCCACAACCTTAGGGTTAGGAGTTAAACTCTCTAACCACTAGGCCACGACTTCCCCGTGGACTACCATGATTCTCTACTTTTTTTTACTTATTTGGTAAAAAGGCACCAATATATATAAGCTACAAATGGCTTCACTAATTCAGTTTAGTATTTGCATAACTGTTACCTAAACAGCTGTGCTTATTATTAACCTTGTAAACAGAAAGTTTACTTTTTACACATGAGTTAGGCTGCATCTTTCCCCACTACATTTGTTTGTGTGTTCTGTGACAACTGGCCTATAAAATGCTACGGTAGTTTTATATGTAGACTTTGATGTGAAATTTTGAAAGCTTTTTCTGAAATTTTGAATTTTTGAAATCTGTCCTGTAGCTCAAACAGTAGAGCATCACGCTAGCAACACTAAGGTCATTGGTTTGATTTGCTGGCAAAGCAAGAACTGATCAAATGTAAATGTGCACCTTGAATGCAATGAAAGTCGCTTCAAATAAAAGTGTCTGCCAAAATGCATAAATATAAATGCAAAGCACCCTTAGATGATAGAAACCTAGGTGTTTGTATGGAAGAAAGGGAACAACATCGATGTCCGTGAATGCATTTCACTAAACAGGAATTCAGACGGCTACTTAATCACACATTAGCAAACTTTATTTGGTAGCTAGCTTATTTTCAGTCTATCTGAACAAAATTCAAGCATAATATGCTTTTATTATGACAAAGATGATTATTTTAACTTTTTTATTAATGGAAATTAAGATATATTAAATTGATATTGATTGATATATTAAATGAATGTCAAGTTGTTTTGTGATTTTTCATGAAGTTTCAAGAAATGTATATTCTTCAATAAAAGCAATAATTAGTGCTGTTTATTAGTTATTACTTATTGTTACGGTTCACAGAAAAGTGCATAGTGTATGATGTACAAACACTGTTGTTGTTGTTTTTTAGCTTCAGATTGTGATTCCATCCAGTCAAAGGATATCAAACATGTTGTTTTCAACACATATTGTTTTCATCTGTCATGTGTCTCCTAGCAACAAGGTGCATGTTTCTGCATTAGGTTTTTTCTTTTCTTTTTTTTTCAGAATGAAAGTCTGGTAGTATGTGATGGCCTTGTGTTACAAATTTTATTTTCAGTGTTGCAAGCAACCTAGTAAAACGTGCACAACATTACAACTCATGCTGGACTATGATGGAATAAAATAATACAAATTTGTCGGGATAGATGTGTTCAGAAGGTTTTACAGCTTACCATAGTAAAAAGTAAAATATTTAAAATGCATTTATTTCATACTAAGTACAGTTAAAAATTCTACTCAACTCAACTCAACTTTATTTATAAAGCACTTTCAACACCACAAGTGGACCCAAAGTGCTGTACAGAAAGAATAAAAGAGAAACATAAAAAACCAAAACAGACATATAACATACACACTTACAAAGCATTGTCAAATGCTAAAGAAAACAAATAAGTTTTAAGTGCACTCTGAAAAACACCCAATGAAGGACAAGTTTTTACAGACAGAGGAAGGTCATTCCAAAGCCTAGGAGCTGCAACAGAAAACACCCGATCACCTTTACATTTTAAACGCGTTCGTGGAACCACAAGAAGCAGCTGATCATTCGAGCACAGAGAACTGCTGGATTGACAGCGGCTGATTAAATCAGTAACATACTCAGGGGCTAGACCATGCAAAGACTTAAAAACGTACAACATCGCTTTGTATTGAATTCTGTATCGTATGGGTAACCAATGTAGTTTAATTAAAACTGTAGTAATGTGTTCTCTCTTCTTAGTACCCGTTAAAAGTCTGGCAGCTGAGTTCTGAACGAGCTGCAAACGGGAGAGAGAAGCCTGACTCACACCCAGATACAATACATTACAATAATCATGAAGACGTGAAGACATAAAGGCGCAACAGCATTGATTTGCTGCTCAAATTTAAGCTCAGAGTCAAAAATTACACCAAGGTTCCTCACGCTAGACAGTTTTTTCCCAGGAAACAACCCCAGGCAGTCATCATCCATACACCCCTTATTTCCAAATAAAATGATCTCAGTCTTATCCTCATTTAATTGGAGAAAGTTATTTGCAAGCCAGCACTTAACTTCTACCAAACATGCATGAAGAGACTGAATGGCACTTTTATTCCCATGTTTCAGTGGTACATAAATTTGAGAATCATCTGCATAAAGTTGATACTGAATCCCAAATTTCTCAAAAATAGAACCTAGAGGGAGCATTTAAAGGGAAAATAAAATTGGTCCCAGTATTGAGTCCTGTGGAACCCCACACATAAGAGGGGCAATGGAAGAAAAATAATCCCCTAAACTGACTGAAAGAGTCCTATCCTTCAAATAGGAAGAGAACCATTTCAGGGCTAAGCCCTGAATACCAACCTGATCCCTAAGGCGATCAATGAGAATGTTATGATCAACTGTATCAAATGCCTCTGTAAGATCTAACAACAGCAAGACAACACGATTTCCAGAATCAGCACCTCATAGGATATCATTAGACACCCTCAACAGAACGATTCTGTACTATGACCAACTCTAAAACCTGACTGGAATCTATCGCAGATGTTATTCCTAATTAAAAAGTCATTAAGCTGTGTGTGCACAATTTTTTCTAGTATCTTTGAAATAAAAGGCTATTTTGAAATCAGACGAAAACTAATCATGTCAAATGGGTCTAAACTGGGTTTTTTTTAAAAGGGGCTGAATAACCGCGTGCTTAAAACTAACTGGAACAACACCAGATGACAAACTAATATTTATAATAGACAGAATACTTGGGCCAAAAAACTACTATGTATACTATATATACTACTGATATAAATATTATAATTAAACTTTATTTGAAGTACAATGCACATTTCTTAATATTGAGCCTGAAATGTGTTTTTATGTCACTACTGATGAGGATTGAATGATTTTTGAATAATATCGGTCTTTAAATGCAAGATATTTAAAGTATACTTGCAATAGTTCCACTTTAGCGTGATAAAATATACTTCATTATATCTTTAGTTGGACTTCAGCAATACTTCTGTTCAATTAAAGTGCATTAAACACAAAATGAGTTGTTCAAATTTAACAGATTTTAAGTAGACAAATTAAGTATACCGAAAATACAATTGCAGAGTATTTTTATTATTTTTATTATTGATACTGTATTTCAAATATATTGTAGTATATTTATTTTTTACTAGTGTATCTTAATATGAACCTCATGGAGCCTGTAAATGATATAGTCAGTAAGTTTAATGTTAAAATATATAATTTAGTTAATTCATTTTAGACAATTATTTTTTTTATTTTAAATGAATTACACTATATTGTAAATTTCCAATGTTGACATTCTGTTTCAAATATCCCTCTGTGTGTTTTTTTTTTTTTTTACAAATAACACCCAGACTGCATATCATCGTTATTAGGTAGATATCAAGGATTTATCAGTAAAATTTTATAGTACCCTTGTCAAAAGACATTAGTTTGGCCAAAAATGCTTCTTGCCAAAAGTCATTAGGGCTAAAGACCATTAAAATCCAAATTGCGTCAAGAGCCAGACTGCAGATAGCAAACATAAGCACCTCATTCTTAATGACTGTTTAAAAACAGTGTGTCCTGTATTGGGTAAAGCCAAATGTACAGGATGTTTCAAACCTTAAAAGGAAAGTCCCAGGCTCTGAGATGAGAGAGGCACACTAAGTTCCTTAATGGTATATCCCACTCAATACCCTGGGGGTGAGGGTGCCCACGCATTACAGAAGAATTGTGATGACCTCTGTTTGACTCTTCTTCTTTTCCTTTCAGGCTTGTCAGATAACCCGACAGATCTGGAGAAGCGCAGACAGGTATTTGGACAAAACTTCATACCCCCGAAAAAGCCCAAGACCTTCCTTCAGCTGGTGTGGGAGGCATTACAAGACGTCACCCTCATCATCCTGGAGATTGCAGCCATCATCTCCCTCGGCCTGTCCTTCTATCAGCCACCTGGACACGAGAGCGAGGGTGAGAGAGAGAGAGAGAGAGAGGGAAGCTACACGGGGATGTTAGAGGGATGAGGTGTGTAGAGGAAGGGAGTTAAAGGGATGGTGTGGGTCGAGGGAGGAGAGAATGACGGATAGAGAGTGGGAGGGAAGACAGAGAGAACTGAATCAAGGGAGTGTGGGAGGAAAAAGGTGAGAATGAAGGTGAGAAAATGGAGTGAGAAAAGAGGATGTCAAGCAGGAATGCAGAGAAAGAGAAACCCAGGAAAATAAACAGTAAAACATTCTGAAAGTTTTATACAATCGCATACTGAGTGCTGCATAACCTAAATGTCACTCTGAATAAAGAGGGGATAGTGTGCAACTGCATGAGCATTATTGAAAATGAACTCTGGCAGGGTGAACAGATTTCTGAAAGGGTCCATTTTTTTATATCACCAGCATTAATGCATATTATTCTATTAATAACATGGCTATTTACCAACATTTAATACTGATTTGAATGTTTTTTTTTTTTTTTTTTTTTTTTTTCAAAAAATGTTCTTGTATTTTCCAGCAAGACAAACACTCCAACAGTATTACAGCTTTAATTAATATATTAATATTAATCTGCAATCACTTTTCTATAACATATTTAGCTACAATGTAAAATCTTCTGCTATTTTAAAGGTTTTTTTATTCAGTTTTTTTTTTCGTATCAGTTTGTTGTTATTCAAATTGATATTTTTGTTTTCTTGCTTTAACTGGGGACTGCTGAGCATCTAGTCATCTACTGTTTTATGCTCATAATACACTACCATTCAAACATTTTTTTAAGTCTTTTATGTTTACCCTAGGCTGCATTTATTTAATCAATAATACAGTAAAGGCAGCAATGTTTGTGCTCAAGAAACATTTCTTAGTATTACTTATGTTGAAAAGTTGACTGTCATTTAATCAATTTTACTGTCAATTTAATTGCTCTTATTCTAGAAATTAAATTTCTTTAATAATATTTTCCCAAACTCTTTTCCCAAACAAATTGATGTGTGTAGATATTCAAAAATAAATAAATAAATAAAAAATGAAGCGCACAAGCTTGTCAGTCAGCTAATCATTCTGAGTTGCAAGACGGCAAACTTGAATTGGTATGAAACAAGAAAGACCACAGAGCAAATCGAAAGATATTAAAGAAATGCTTATCTCAGTATCTGCAAAATAAGTGTTATCATGATATCTTAGTCTAGCTAAACAAAAGAGCTTTCCTTAAACTGAAAACACAAAGAATTTGAAATATTTTTTTTTTGCTTATGTAATATGTGTTATGTTTTAAAAGTTTAAAACATATTTGATGCCTTTGATGTGATGTTTAAATGACATTAATTGGCATATTTTGATGTTTAAGAATAAATACATGCTCTATAATTTCTAATCAGGCACCAAAACATAATCTCAGCCCATTAAAAGTCTTCTCAGCTGGGTAGATAGCACATGTACATCTCCAAGAAGTCTGTTAAAGAGTACTTCATCTGGAATGCATTGCTCCCAACAAAAAGCATCAACTGCAATCAATCAATCAGAACCAAGTATTCCAGACACCCATGTAATAATGAACTTCTAACCTCTGCAGGTTGTGGAAAAGCGTCAGGAGGAGCTGAAGATGAGGGGGAGGCAGAGGCAGGATGGATCGAAGGGGCTGCCATCCTACTATCCGTCATTTGCGTGGTGCTGGTGACGGCTTTCAACGACTGGAGTAAAGAGAAACAGTTCCGGGGACTGCAGAGCCGCATCGAGCTGGAGCAGCGATTCGCTGTGGTGCGCAATGGAAACGTCATCCAGATCCCTGTCGCCGAGATGGTGGTTGGGGACATGGCCCAGGTCAAATACGGTCAGTTTCCTGTTCTGCTGAGGTCTGAGAATGGAATAAATGCTGAGATTAGGCTTAACTCCTCTAATATGAGGAAGGTGTGGATTAACACAGGGGTATTTTAGAGTAATGCTCACATTTCCACAAATCACGATGGGAACTCATTTGTTGATAATGTACTTTGTGCAATATAGCATTACTGGTAGGAACAGTGAATGCTTTTTGGCATATTAAGGATGCTCTACTGATCACGGGATATTTATTTGTCCCACTTTTGTTTCCTCTCACAGGTGACCTCCTACCTGCTGATGGGGTCCTGATTCAGGGAAATGACCTGAAAATCGACGAGAGCGCTTTAACCGGTGAATCAGATCACGTGCGGAAGTCGGCCGACAAGGACCCCATGCTTCTCTCTGGTAAGCATGCATACGTGTGTGGATCATACAGTAGATTGATAGACCATATTTAATTAAAATGATTACAGTTTCTTTGTGTTTCGGTTCACAGTAAAGCTGCTCTGAGAACCTGAAACCTGAATGAAACATGCATCTCATGCCTTTATGAACTCTAAAACTCACAGCACATTTATTTGCCTGCATTCAGTCAAAATGAAAGCATTTGAAAATTAAGAAATTAAGATGAAAATAGTAACTATTATAAGTTTACAATTGCGCTATAAATAATTTTATTACATACTTGTTTTTTTATTTTATAGTACAATATAATTATATTGTTTAATATTTTATTTAATAATTTCAGTTAAGGGTTAAACTTTATTTGATAAATTTTTAAGTACTGAGTAATATTAATTAACTACATGTACTTACTATATAGGGTTAGAATTAGGGTTTGGCTTAGAGTTACTTGCATGGGATTATGCATAATTTATTGTTATTATAATAGTAAGTACATGTGACGTGTAAACAAGGACACCTTAAAATAAAGTGTTACCCTATTAAATAACATTTTTTATTATTTTATAGTATTATTGAATGTGTAGTGGCTATGTGGCCTATGAAAACAAGTGGACAGAGTTTTTTTTTTAACTGTTCACTTTATGGTTATTGAAAGAAGTTATGAAAGAGGATTTAAACAGATACTTCACACACACACAAAAAAATATTTTTAGCTTTTAAAAATTGTTTTTATGTTCTGTAATCCCTAACAAAATCACCATTCTAGAATGATTACTTCTTTCCAAATATACTGTATCTAGTTGTATAGTAAAAATGTCTGCCTGTATATCACAGAAAAATTAAATACTGGATGTTTTTCCAATATTGTGTAGCCCTAGTTCCAATGAGGTCTCAAAATAAAATTACTGTACATTTTAATGAGAGATGCAATTTTTTTTTTTTTTTTTTTATATATATCTTCAGTCAAACAATCTCTTGCAAGAGATATTTCTTTGATCCACAAAATTAGGTAAGGAGTTAAGCACCCCATATGTCTGAAATCCTCTGGTGTGAGCCAATTTAATTTAACAATGAATTAAAACTTCAAAAATAAACCAGTAGTGAATGACCCACATTATTTGAGCCAATCATAAAACTAGCCAATCAGAAATGCTCGGATTTGTGGACATGACTTTGGAGGGAGGTATTTCTGCGAAACTTTTTTTTTTCTTTTTTTTTTTTTTGCGGATTTGTGGACATGACTTTGGAGGGAGGAGTTTAGAAAGTGGTCAGTGTGGTGGAAGTTAGCAAAATAACAAACTTAAACAAAAAGTTAGCGAAGCTGCTAAAATTGCTGACTGCACCTTTAAGATTCTAAATAAAGTCTTAAGGCCTGTTCACACAGAGGATGATAACAATAATTATACCTATAAAGTTTTAATAAATGCCTGATGCCTAGATAATAAAGTCCTTAACCAAGCTATAACAATATCAGTCTCTGGAATCATTTTAAGGACAATTTTTTCCTGCGCATGACCAATAAAAACATTGAAAGTCAGTCAGAATCCACTGACTTTAAAGAGTTTGAGCATTTAAAGTGGCAGACAACATACAGTAACTGCAGCACATTATTGTGTGTAGGTGTGAATGCTAATATTGTTATCTGTAGTTATCATTCTTAATGTGAATAGGCCTTTAGGCTTGTAGCAAAAAACTCGCTGTGAAGGTTGATGCCCATCACTTTCCTTAAGAGATTGGTCAACCTTTCTTGAAAGTGTCTAAAGTAGTTTTGTATTCTCCTCTCGGCTGCGCTCTGTCAGCTGTCAGTCAGCAGCACAAAGCACTCAGAGCATCCGCATTCTGTGTGTCAGAATAACTGAGATGCTGCAGTGGCATCCAGATGTTGTTAATTAGATCTGAGAATCTCTGTTTCCTGCTGTGAGCACTGGTGCATGCCCTCTCCCTTCCTCCATGCTATTCTTAGACACTTGGGATGATAACTTCATTCTCTTTATAAGGCTGTCATACTCTACTGATGATATTATTGAATAATATACCAATTATATTTTTGTGAAGTTGATGTATGGGGGCTGTTGTTGTGCGCGGTCTAGAGTCAAATGCTAATGGTGTACTGCAGCAGGCCAGGCTGTCTTTATTTGTAGATGAAATAGTCAATGTCTAAATGGAATTGTTGAGAAAATGTGAAAATAATCACAGAAATATGAGCTGCAACAACTGTCGTAATAACTGTCTTCGGTGATGCTACTTTTCTTAGCCAATTTGAATTTGTGCACTAAATGTAAAATGTCTTATTCAGTCAGTAGATTCTTGTCAAGGCTATTATAGATTAAGATTTTTTTTTTAATTGTAGGTTTTTTCATCATTTCAATCATTCGTCTACATTGTGTATTTTCCTAAATCTGTCTATCACTCTCTCAATCTTTCTTTCTCAGGTACCCATGTGATGGAGGGATCAGGCAGGATGCTGGTAACTGCAGTTGGAGTCAACTCTCAGAGTGGCATCATATTCACTCTGCTGGGAGCCGGGGAAGGGGAGGAAGAGAAGAAAGAGAAGAAAGGTAGGTGTAAGAAGGAAGAGCATCAAACCAAAACACACCATAATACTCAGAGAAAATGCTGAGGCTAGTGTAGGATGTAGTGAGAATGACTGCACACGTTGTGAGTAGCACTACCAGACAGTGGAGAATGGAGAGAGAGGGGGTGGGAGATCTGTACATAAGAGAGAGATGGGTTGGATATGAATGGAGGACCAGTGGGCTTGGAGCCTGCAGGAATATTTATGAATGGTAAGACGAGCAAGAGAGACAAGCAGAGCTCCACTGCTGCAAACTTTATGCCCATGTCTTGGGTAATTTAACCTGCAGCCAACTGGAGTGAAGGGAATAGAGAAGGATTAGGAGTTATATTGGAGGAGGCCGATTAATTATTCAGAGAAAGGGAACGAAAGAGAGAAACGGAGAGAGGGAGAGAAAGCAAAGGTTGGATGTGGGTGGATGAAGGATGAAGTGGCGCCATGTTCTGTTATGTGTCATCAGCCACCGAACGGACTTAGAACTGCCTCACAATCACAACTCAATTGTCTTTTTTGCTTTTGCGAAAGTGATTTGGAATATTTGTACATCTTTTCTGATACGCATAATTGTAGATTAGTAGAATGCACATAGAGTATGACAAATATTGTCAACAACCCTTTTTTATTCACTATTTAAGATCTGAAGTTAAAATCTATATGAAAGCATGAGGGATAGTGTATATTTAGTTTTTTTTTTCACCCTTTTGCAGTCCTGCAGTGTGAATTAAATAAAAACAAACATTCTTTTTCCTCCATCAAAAAAAAAAATAAAAAATACCATACGGCCATAAAAAATACATGTATAAAAATTAGGGCTATCAAAAAATTTATAAAATAATTGCTCAATGTGTTGATTAATCACAATGACATTTTAGTTATTTTGTTGTTTTTGTCATTTTTAGTAGTTGTTTTTAAATATGTATATATAGATTTTATATATTTTTATTTCAGTTTTAGTTTAACTAAATCAAAACTAAAAACTAGCTGAACTTGGCAACTAGCTTAAAAAAAAAAAAAAAAGGTTTTAATGTGAGTGTGAAGTGACATACAGCCAAGTATGGAGACCCATACTCAGAATTCGTGCTCTGTATTTAACCCATCCAAAGTGCACACACACAGCAGTGACACACACACACACCGTGAACACACACCTGGAGCAGTGGACAGCCATTTATGCTGCGGCGCCCGGGGAGCAGTTAGGGGTTTGGTCCCTTGCTCAAGGGTACCTCAGTCGTGGTATTGCCTGCCCGAGACTCGAACCCACAACCTTAGGGTTAGGAGTCAAACAAAAGTTTCAGCTTTGGTTTTAGTTAACTATTATATAAATATTCGCTGAGCAAAGCTCTCAAATGATGGTAATTAATAGACATTATATAAGAGTAAGTCACTGAGTAGATCAATATATTGTTTGCTTAACAAAGCAGATTCACACTAGACGTTAGCTTTTATTCTTTCTGCAGTATTTTTTTAAATTATTGATCTACTGTATATCTCTGTCCGTTGCTCTGTGTTTAACAGTTTTTCAGCATCTTGCCCCATAAGTGCTGTATTTTAGGAAACTAAAAGTGAAATGTAGTTAAAACACATCTTATCAGATCCTTCCGTTCTGTTCCATTCTGTAGCTTGTGAATCTTTGCTTGTAATTAATCACGCTAAATTAACTAGATTACTAATTTAACTAGAATGTTGACAGCTCAAATAACTGTAACACAAGAATTAGAAAACAATCTTTTACATAAAGCAGAATCATCTTGCAGGAACGTCTCACTGATGAAGTACTGTCAGTACTTGTAATTTCATATTAACAACCTACGTACAGGCAGTTTTGGCTTTTTTTCCCGTTTCCCTTAACACCACATGATCGTCAATAATTTGTCTTTTTTCTTACTTCTACCACCACCCAATCCTAACAATTTCCCACGATCCCCTTCCTCCACACCTGCACTATCCCTTTGTTTCGCTATCCAATCAGAGGACAGTAGTTACTCACTAACAACTATGGCCAGACCAAGTGGCATCACCAATGGTACGTAATGCACAGCCCTGTTGTTTTAAGTCAACTGGAGTTACAGAACACCTTCAGCATAGATGAAGTGATTACAATTAGCACTAAATAGAGTCAGATTAGCCCAGAATTGTGGTGGAGCACATTCACAGGTTTAACATGTCATAGTTTAAGAGCTCAGCTCAATGTGTGTGCCGTATGTTTGTGCATGTGTGTCTGTTTCCATAGTTCTGTGCGCTCTCATTTTCCCCACTCAAGAACACTGTGTGCCCTGTCTCTCATTCTGTCTCTGTCTGTCGCTTTTTATTCCCCCTCTACCCCTCTATCTCTCTCTCTCTCTCCCTCCCCACAGTCATACTCTCTCACAGGCAAGCAACCAGAGGCAGCTGTGGAGACCAATCAGAATAAAGGTACCACAGGGATAGTAGAGTAGATGAATGGAGAGAATGAGGGGTTAATTATTTTCTTGTTGTGGAAAATTTCTGTGGACTCCTCAGTTACGCTGTTGCTATATGAGGATAGCAACGGGAAATATAATCGCTAATACCATGTATGCACACAGCCACATACATAAAGAGGCAGAAACACACTCTTAATGTAACATCACACTCGGTTGCTCAACGGCATAAATGACGACCGCTTCCTTGCATAGTACATTGTTACCGTAGTTCATTGTTTCCGGTTTCGAGAAAAAGCACCCAAACACATTTTGCTGAATAGTGCCAGCTCTGTAGAACTCGAGAACTTGTTGGGGTCCGACTCTAACCAGCGTCAGTGTTTATGCTGTGCGCGTTCACATTTGTCTTGCTTTCCTTCGTTGTGTGTCCCAGTGTATGTGTGTATACCACTTTGGGCGTAAATATTCAGTGTGTGGTATGAAGGTATTCAGAGCTTTGAATGAGTCTTGTTCATGTCGGAGGCCTCTCACGATGCCTCTGAGTTGTGACACGACAGATTTGTTGTCCATATGTAGTGACGCTAACTCATGTCCCACCCACCAGCCAAAAAGCAGGATGGAGCCGTTGCCATGGAGATGCAGCCTCTGAAGAGTGCGGAGGGTGGAGAAGTGGAGGAGAGAGAGAAGAAAAAATCCAACGTGCCCAAGAAGGAGAAGTCTGTACTGCAGGGCAAACTCACCAAACTGGCTGTACAGATTGGCAAAGCAGGTGCGTGGGACTTCATGTGGCCAATTACGAGGTGATGTCATATATGAAAAGATAAATCACCTCACTCTGACACACTTACACTCTGCTGTGCTGATCCTATTGTCTTTTATTTTTTTATCCACATGCAAAGCTATATTCAGTGCTAAAGAATGTTACTTAAAGCAAAATGTTACTTTGAGAGTATTTCATTACTTCTTAAAAAAGTAATTATATGTAGCACATTTTAATTTGACATATTCTTGCATTATTAAGAACTGCTGATTACTGAATTTGCTACTTGTTATGAAAATTAATGTGTAAAGTTACTTTTGTGCAACATTTTCTCACTGTTAACTTAGCAGAAGCACTAACTGAAAGTGTTGTGACAAGTATGGTAAACCATATTCACAGTTTGTGCTACCCTCAGGTTACATATCCAACACATATCAGGCCACAACTTTGTAATGTAGTAACCTTTTATGAAAAGTCACATGTTAAGCATACGTTTTCACTTTCAATCATAATTGTTTATGATGCACACAGATAACTATCATAAAAAAGACAAAGAAAAAATATTCCCCTATTTTTATTTTTGCATAATAAATTAAATAATTAGAAATTGATCAGATATTATACTGTAATTTTGATAAGTAATGCATTACTTAATTTGTTATTTGTAGTCAATTGACTGACTATAGATTGATCTGCAAATATCCTGAAGATTTATTATATTGTTTTCTTTAAAGGTCTTGTGATGTCAGCCATTACAGTTATCATCCTGGTGCTGTACTTTGTGATCGAGACGTTTGTGGTGGAGGGGCAGAGCTGGTTGCCTGAGTGCACGCCCATCTACGTGCAGTATTTTGTCAAATTCTTTATCATTGGTGTGACTGTGCTAGTGGTAGCTGTGCCTGAGGGTCTTCCTCTTGCTGTAACCATCTCCCTGGCCTATTCAGTTAAGGTGAGAGAGAACAGGTGCACTGTGTGTGTGTGTGTGTAAACAGCAAATCAAATGTATTGTAGAGCTAACAGACTACATAAGCAAATTTGAACAAACTAAACAAATTTTTCCCTGGACGTTTTTTCATTTATTATTTTTCAGTATGTTTTGCTTTTGTCAACACAGTTTTTTCACCACCCAAATCTTCTATTGCTGTTAATTCAGAAAATGATGAAGGACAATAACCTAGTGCGTCACTTGGATGCTTGCGAGACAATGGGCAACGCCACTGCCATCTGCTCTGACAAGACCGGCACCCTCACCACCAACCGCATGACTGTAGTGCAGTCCTACATCAACGACCAGCACTTCCGTGAGATCCCCGACCCCAGCCAGATCAACCCCAACACCTTAGAGAAGTTAGTCAATGGCATATCTGTCAACTGCGCCTATACCTCCAAGATCATGGTGAGAAATTTGATATCATGAATTTAAAAAAAAAATGATAGAAAATTTTATATCCAGCTATTTTTAGCTGATAAGCCCTGGCTGAAATGGTCTTCAGATTGTCTAGCTGGACTCCCAGCTGAGCAAAGTTGCCTGCATGTAATCTGATCATTTTACAGTAAAAACACACAGCAGGGTTTGCCAGAACTTTACTATTAAAAAATATTTTAAGGTTACAGGATTGACTTAAATTTACTGTAAAAAATTTTTTATATTCCATTAATTAATATGTTAATATTACATCCTACTACTCTGTTTTGTACCTGTATAAAATACTGATAACAAAGTCTAAAAATTTAACAGTATTTTACTGTAAAATTACTTAAATTGTCCCCTATTAAAGATTTTCACCATATATAGTACCGTAGTATTTTTACAGTATTTTACTGACAAAATTACAAACATTTTTTACAGTTCTGGCTGGGAGACCAGCATGCCAGCTTTGGCTGGTAAGATTTATTTTTCAGAAGGGAAGCATTGTTAGCCTATTAAGAATTTACTGTTGTACTGGCTTGTCAAATATAAATAGAAACTTCTTCAGTCCAATTCTTTTCATTTTCTCTCCTCTGTGTTTCTTGCTTCATTTCAATTCTCTTTCAGCCACCGGATGTGGAAGGTGGTCTGCCCAAGCAGGTTGGTAATAAGACAGAGTGTGGTCTGCTGGGCTTCCTGCTGGACTTGAAGAGAGACTACGCCCCTGTGAGAGAGCAGATCCCAGAGGAGAAGCTTTACAAAGTCTACACTTTCAACTCTGTACGCAAGTCCATGAGTACTGTGGTGCAGATGCCGGATGGAAGTTTCCGTCTCTACAGCAAAGGAGCGTCTGAGATCCTTCTGAAAAAGTTAGTAAACCACAACAGCAGGGATCAAAACCGTAACATTGTTGGCTGTCATTAAACACCTCTTTTTGTCCTTCCTGCTTTCTCTTCTACCTCAGGTGTTCCTCGATACTTGGTGCTAATGGTGAAGTACGTAGCTTCAAGCCACGAGACCGAGATGAGATGTTGAAGAAAGTGATCGAGCCCATGGCATGTGAAGGCCTGCGAACCATCTGCATCGCTTATCGTGATCTTCCCTGCGACCCCGAGCCTGACTGGGAAAACGAAGCTGAAATTGTCACCGATCTGACCTGCATCACAGTCGTTGGGATCGAGGATCCCGTTCGACCTGAGGTACAGTATGCAGTGAGAACATGTTTCCTGTATCCTTGGAATGAGTTTTCTCTTTTCAAGCATTTCTCTGCTCCTCACGCAGGTCCCTGAAGCCATTCGCAAGTGTCAGAAGGCAGGCATCACTGTGCGCATGGTCACCGGCGACAACATCAACACAGCACGAGCTATTGCTGCCAAGTGTGGCATCATTCAGCCCGGGGATGACTTTCTGTGCCTGGAGGGTAAAGAGTTCAACCGAAGAATCAGGAATGAGAAAGGAGAGGTTTGTGAAAATTGAATCTCAGACATCTCAGCGGCAAACCAATACAGACTAAACTGAATCATGAATGTCCGTGCTCTGTGTACGTGCATGTGTGTGTGTTCGTGTTATAGATTGAGCAGGAGAGGATTGATAAGATCTGGCCTAAACTCAGAGTCCTTGCACGTTCCTCCCCCACGGACAAACACACACTCGTAAAAGGTGAAATACTCTTTCTACTCATCATTCTCAAACCCAGACTCGCTTGAATCTTACTGGACCCTACCATGTACAGTATTGGAAATATGTAGTGTCCAAAATTGTTAAACTTATATTTATATTTTAAATAGTTTTTTACTCAACATTTTTAAATTCACTTTTTATAGATTTTTTATATATTAAAAGTTGTAACCCTTTGACTGCAGCTTTACACAAATTAGAACAAACAGACATCTAGGTTATAAGATTTTAAGACCATGAGAAAGTTTGTAGTCAGTATGATTTTTTTATGTTCTCTTATGCTCAAAAGATGCATTTGTTTTATTCCTGTGATGCCAAATCTGAATTTTCAGCAGTCATTACTCCGGTCTTCAGTGTCACATGGCCCTTCAGAAATCATGCTAATATGATTTGGTGCTCAAGAAACAATATTTTATACTTAATATTATTAATATTGAAAGAAATAATGCAAACATTATTATTTAAAAATATCAATATACTTATATACTTATCAATATAATATTTTTGTGCAAACCGTGATTTATTTTTTCAGGATTCTTTGATGAATAAACAGTAACAAAAAAAATCATTAACATCAAAAATAAATATACTGTAACATAATAAATCCAATCACAATAAAATTATATCATTCAAAGCATCTTAGCAAACTAACTAACAAAAAAAATAATAACAAACCAAAATAATAATAATAATAATAATAATAATAATATAATAATTTTTAAAACAAAAAAATGTCCAAAAATTTTACACTTTCACAAGAGTATATTTATATTGTAATTTTGACACTCAGTAGGGCGCAACATCCAGTCAATTAAAATGTATCAGACTGATGAATTCATGTTCTGTGGTGACAGTAGTTGTATTCAGTGATTGGTCAAGGTTATGTGCTAGCTGGTAATTGTTTGCTTGGTGATGATGCCATTGTGTAGGCATCATTGACAGCACTGTGCTGGAGCAGAGACAGGTGGTGGCCGTAACTGGTGATGGGACCAATGACGGGCCGGCTCTCAAGAAGGCAGATGTGGGCTTTGCGATGGTAAGCACATCTGATGAACACTTCCCTCTAATCTATTCATATATATTCGTCCTTCCATCCAAGAGGTAGTTGAGAGATGAGTAATGGTAGGAGATGAATATTGATTTATTAGAAGCTCTACTTATATCATGTTCACGAAAAAGGGTGTATAATAACACAGGAAGATCTCCGGTGAATAAAAGCCACTTTTCTCCAATGAATCTGATTTTGATGCATGTATTACAGTACCTAAATCTCTTGCTCTTTCTCTTTCTTGCCGTCTCCAGGGTATAGCAGGCACTGATGTAGCTAAAGAAGCCTCTGACATCATCCTGACCGATGATAACTTCTCCAGCATTGTGAAGGCTGTCATGTGGGGGAGAAATGTGTATGACAGCATCTCCAAGTTCCTGCAGTTTCAGCTTACTGTCAATGTAGTGGCCGTCATCGTAGCTTTCACCGGGGCCTGCACAAAAAAACAAAAAAACACAAACACAAAACAATTAAAATGCTATTATAGTATTTATCAATAATATAATTTATTAATATTTTATTTTTAGTTTTAGTGATTTTGTGATGTGTCAGTTTAAGCCTTTAAAAAAATATTTCTATATAGCTTTCATTTTAATTCAGTTTTAGTAATTCATTGCTTCAATTTCAATTGATTTATTATTTTAGTTCAAGTTTTTATGGAGTATTTTTAATTTGTTTTATTAAATTAAGCTCAACTGACAGCATTTGTGGTACAGTGTTGTTTACCTCAAAAAATTATTTCGAATTGTCCCTGAAAAATTTAGGTTGTGGTAGTGCATGTACAATTAAGCCCATTTTTGGAGGATTTTAAAAGCAGAAATGTGAAGCTTATATTTTTACAAAAGCATTTGCAGTCATTTTTCTGTTAAAACGTGTAATTTTAGGTGCATTCGTCATATTAGAGTTTCAGGTGTCAGGTTATCATATCAATTAATTTTTAAAATTGGATATAACTACACAGAGAAGGTTAGAAAATATTTTCTTACATTAAAATCATGTTAACACATATTGTTTATATTTTATGGCTATACTATTGAAACAGGGAGTATGTTGACACGTTTATTCATTCAATGTGAGTGCCTCAATGTAGCCCAGATATGAGCTTTTTTTAAATGGGGGGGGGGCAAGGGGGACACATTTAAATTAATTTTGTGGTAATCAACACTATTCCAAAAGTGCTGTAAATTGAGCTTAATTTATTGAACCTGGAATATTCCTTTAGAAGTTCCCCTGCATGACTTGTTATTGCTTAGAGCTCCTGTAGCAGTTAATACTTCATTTACAAATGCAAATGATTTGAAACAACTGATAAGGGAGGGCAAGGGAATTTCACTTACTTCAATCATTGCGTCCCCCCAAATCTGCTCCTCAGATGAGTGCCGTTTGTCTTGTAGCGTTGCGGTAAGTGAGAGATGGCCACTCTAGATCGCTGATAGCTCTGTGTCAGGCAGGTTAGGAGAACTGACTGCATTGCACCTCTCAAGCTCATAGCAAAAGGAAGGAAGCTATAATTAAACCAGCCACTGAGCCTCCTGCTGGAAACTGGTGGTACTGCACACACTTCACTGGCCAAGAGCGTAATTCAGTACCTTCATCTGCAATCTCTGTGTGTTTGTGTGTAGGACTCTCCACTAAAAGCAGTACAGATGTTGTGGGTCAATCTGATCATGGACACATTTGCCTCTTTGGCTCTTGCCACTGAGCCGCCCACCGAAGCTCTGCTGCTTAGGAAACCCTACGGGCGCAACAACCCCCTCATCTCGCTCACAATGATGAAGAACATCCTGGGTCATGGAGTCTATCAGCTCGTCATCATCTTCAGCCTGCTGTTTGTCGGTAGGAGAGAGAGTTCAAGGATCAAAATGTGTTGTTTTGCATTATTTATAAGATGAATAATAGTGTAGCAGCTTACAATTCAGACTTAACATTATAGTCTCTGCTAAGTGGCATATACTTACATATTCATTTAGCAGATGTTCTGAGAGTGAGAGCAATACTAGCATAAGCAACTGATCTAAAGGGGAAAAAATGAGTGCATGCTGAGTGCACCTTTGAAACTTTTAAGAACAGTTTAATTTTGTATGCCTTCATCTCTTTCATCCTAACAAGGAGAGAAAATCTTCGACATTGACAGCGGCCGTAACGCCCCCTTACACTCACCCCCATCTGAACACTACACCATCATCTTCAACACCTTCGTCCTGATGCAGCTTTTCAATGAGATCAACGCTCGCAAGATTCACGGCGAACGGAACGTGTTCGACGGCATCTTCGGGAACCCTATCTTCTGCAGCATTGTTCTGGGAACATTTGGAGTGCAGGTCCGAGATACTGTATGCATTGTGCTCTATGAGCAGATTCACTAGATTTCTGCAGAATTTGTACCCCATTGTTAACAAAGTTCTGCACACCTCAAAAATTTTTAATCAGTATTTTTGTATTGTTTGCCTTTTGAAAAATCTTTCAAACAAGATGAATTTATTTTAGAAGCATTGTTGTGTGAGATAGTAAGACTAGTTCTACTCTTATTCAGTTTATATTTATAAACTATTATATTATAAACTATTACTGTACTGTATATAGTTTTTTCCCCTCCCTCCCCTCCCATAGACAGTAACGGAACTACCGTGTTCAAGGCCCAGAAAAGTAGTAAGAACATCGATAAAATAGTCCATGTAACACACGTGCGTCATGGTACTGTTGTTAACGTGCGTCGACTGATACGGACATTTTTGACAGGTGATTGTGTGATTGGGTTTAAATCGGGTGGGGCAGGATTTTTGCTTAACTGGTTCAAGGGGAAAAAAAATAGTTGAGGAAAAAAACCTGATGCTGTTCTAAATCTGCATTCATTTCTTTCTTCAGTGGATCATTAAAATTATTTTAAAGAAATTTGGTAAGCAAACACTTTTGGTTACCCTTCAATTTTTTTGTCTACAAAAAAATACAATGAAAGTTAATGGGAACCAAATCTGTTTGGTTATTATCATTCTTCAAAATAGCATCTTTTATTTTCCACACAAAAAGACATTCATACAGGTTTAAAACAGTAAATGATGACAGAAGTTACATTTTGGGGTGATTTATATAGACTATTTTTAAATAAAAATTATTTCTGAAATAATAATTCTACCTGTCCATGAGATTGTATGAAAGGTGATAAGAGGGTGACTGATGTGCTGCCTAAATTTCCACTGTGCTGAGTAGGTTAGTGTTGACTTTGTTTTGTTCTGTTGATCTGTGTGCAGATTGTGATTGTGCAGTTTGGGGGCAAGCCCTTCAGCTGTGCCCCTCTCAATATGGAGCAATGGCTGTGGTGCCTCTTCGTGGGAGTTGGAGAACTGCTGTGGGGTCAGGTAGGACAGAAAGAGACAAGGAGAACAACTATTAAAGATCTTTGCGTGACTGAAGTTGTGAAGTTTATGATTTTTCAAGTTTAAGATCTTTTTCCCCAAAGAATCAGATTTATTGTTTGATATTTGGCCAGTTTGAAATTACTGCATCAGCTGATAACTTTCCTAGACTGCCTTATATCCTATATCCTTATATCCTGCCTAGAAATATGTTTTAATATATTTTTAGTTACTTTAAGAAAATAATAAAATAAATGTCAATTATTTTGTGTGCATCTAATATACTTTCCTTTTTAATTGTATTATACAGTACACAACATGATCACAAGTATGTGAACACCCAAACTGTGTGCCACATGTGATTCATTTTAAACCAGTGTCCATTAATTGGGACTTTTATTGCTACAACAGCTTCTACTCGTCTGGGAAGGCTTTTTTTCTACTAGATGTTGGAACATAGCTGTGCGAATTTGCTCCCATTAAGACACAAGAGCATCAGTGAGGTCAGGCACTGATGTTGGGTAATGAGGTCTGGCTCATACCGAATTCATCCCACGGGTGTTCAGTTGGGTTCAAGTTCTTCCACACCAGACTCAGTGCAGCATTTTTTGGTGGACAAGCTCTTTGGTTCTTATCCTACTGTGAATATTTGTCAGTGGATGCATGAACCATTTTATGCATCTGAAAGTCTCATGAATTAGTGTAGCCAAAATAGACAAACACATTAAAGCGATTTTTAATTGAATGCTACCCCATTGCCTGATAGATATCACAGACCACAGATTCATTGTTTAAACAGTCAAAGTCAAGTGTTTTTTTTTTTTTTTTTTTTTTAATACTTTCTGCCTGTCAATCATTTTGCATATTCTTAGGGCGGTTCCTGCAATATGGGCAGCAGGAATGAACTGGATCATGCAAGTTAAGCACCAATTCCAGCTTCATAAGCATTTTTTCAGTTTTGTCTTGCAACAGTGTTATCTTGCTACCGCAATTCTGACAGCTCAGCAGTATCTTTGTTGGGCAGAGTTTTGAGAAAGGGGGTGTGGCTAATTCGACAGCTAAATCTGATAGAATGGGAGTACTTTTAATTAGAAGGGATCTATGTTTTTGTCCATAGTACCATCCTGGTGCTACAAAATGTGGTTACTCGATATCCAGCACTGCTCGCCATCGTATAGCATCAGTCATTCAACACCTCTTAAACCAATTCTTATTTTCATATACTTATTTTCATTTTAAGGCTGATATTAAAAAATTTAGACTATTTTGTCTAAATAAGTTAATAATAAAACACTGAAACCTACAATGAGTTAAGTGAATTTATACATCAAATTTTAATTGTACAAGATGAAAAAATAGGAAAAATATCTAATAGGCTACCGTTCAAATATTTTCAACATATTTTTCAAATATTTAATTTTTAAATATTTTATAAGCTTTTAATGTTACTCATGCTCTGCAAAAACGGCATCTATTTGAGTCAAAATTACAGTAATATTACAATTTAAAAGTAACTGTTTAGTAATCTATTTTAATATAATTTATAATGTACTGTAATGTATTTCTGTGATTGCGATGCCATCAGTATATGGTTTTGATGGCCTCAGTGATATCTTTGTAGGGCAGAGTTTTAGAAATGGGGGGGGTGTCTAATTCAGTTCCAATCAGTTCCAGATTTGTAGCATTTTTAATTAAACCAATTAAAACAATCATCATACCCAATAGACACCATAACCACCCTGTATATCCAGCACTGCTCGCCATCGTATAGCATCAGTCATTCAACACCTCTTAAACCAATTCTTATTTTCATCTCAGGTGATCGCCACCGTGCCCACTAGTCACCTGAAGTGTCTGAAGGAGGCGGGCCATGGGCCAGGGACCGACGAGATGACGGAGGATGAGCTGGCCGAGGACGAGGAGGAGATAGACCATGCTGAGAGGGAGCTACGCAGGGGGCAGATCCTCTGGTTTAGAGGCCTTAACCGTATCCAGACTCAGGTGCTGTGCATGAGACCCCTTACCTCTGACCAATCAATCCCTCTGGTAGAACTATTTAGAGCTCTAGTCACCTAAGATGGTTTTCACAGACAGTAGAGCATATGTCTCCTCAAAGAATGCTCTTTTGCTTTTCCTTTCGTTTCCTCCTCTTCTCTCCTCACTCTCTCTAGACCCTCTCTGAATCACCAACATTAGTTCATCCTTGCCTTCTTCCTCTTCTCTTCTCTTTCCTTTTCTCCTTATCTCTGTCTCTGCTTCCCACTGTTGGGACACTTTACTAAATGTGTATAGATTTCCCCCAACAAGAATCTATAACATTCCCTCCTCCCTTCCCGTGCTCAGAGCTCTGTTTTGTCACTCTATTATGTAACTCGAGTCCTTTAAAGTCCTAATTTATTGCTTAGTAACTAATTTGGCTCAGAGTCACATCACAGAGTCATTCGCAGCCCGGCGTGCTGCATGGGGCTTGAGAATGTTGCTCCTCAGCCTTGATAGCGCTCGAAAGATTTGATGAGGATCTGAACAATGTTTGACTCTGGGGATGCACCAATATTAAAGATCTGGTTGATATGATAAGCTGCTGATTATTTTCATGTTATGGCTGTATGTAACTCTATACTATTTTGTTTAAGATAAAAAAAAATCTAAAACCTCAAATCAGTTTATTTTAAATGCCAAATGTGAATTTCATATTGTACATTATAATGTACAGTACGAAATTAGGGGTTCAGAAGTTTGGGGTCAGTAAGATTTTCTTTAAAATATTTTTGTCTTGTAAGTCTTTAATTCTTACCAAGGCTACATTTATTTGATCAAAATACAGTAAAAACAGTAATACTGTCAAAAATTATTATTATTATTTAAAAAAAAATTTCAGTTTTAGCATATTTTAAAATGTAACTTATTTCTGTGATTGCAAAGCTGAATTTTCAGCATCATTACTCCGGATCCTTCGCCACCACCTGACCAATTAATATAGCAATTACCTATTCTATTCTATTCTATTCTATTCTATTCTATTCTATTCTATTCTATTCTATTCTATTAATTTTGGTCTAATTTATTTATTTAAAAAAAAAACTTGCTATGTGCACTGTGCTAGACTAACTGAGACTTGTCACAGCACTTGTATATTGTTAGTCTGATTGCTTCTACTTTGTAAGTCGCTTTGGATAAAAGCGTCCAGGGGCGTAGATTATAAAAATAAAAAATAAAAATTATACTGACTCTAAGCTTTTGAATGGTATAGTGTATAATGTTGCAAAAGCTTTTTATTTCACATAAATGCTGATCTTTGGATCTTTCTATTCATCAAAGAATCCTGAAAAAATGTACTCAACTGTTTTAAATATTGATCATAGTAATAATTAAAAAAAAAAAGGTTTCTTGAGCAGCAAATCAGCATATTAGAATGATTTCTGAATGATCATGTGACACTGAAGACTGAAGTAATGATGCTGAAAATTCAGCTTTGTCTTCACAGGAATAAATTACATTTTAAAATATATTCAATTAGAAAGCAGTTATAATAACAAATAAAAGCAAGCCCAATAAACATAACTGTATTTTGGATCAAATTAAAGCAGGCTTGATAAGCAGAAGGGCCTACTTTATAAAACATTAAAAATCTTACTGTTCAAAAACTGTTGACTGGTAGTCAACAGTTTTTATATATAGGCCTATATATATAACATTTCTGTCCCCCTCACTTCTGAAAAGATGGCTACGCCCCTGAAAGCGTCTGCTAAATGACTAAATGTTCAGAAATCATTCTAATATGCTGATTTGATGCTCAAGAAACAATTATTATTATCAATGTTGAATGCTACAGAGCCCCGCACATGGCATGCAGGAAAAAATAGTAGGCTAAATCGTGTGCCTGATTTACTATTTCGTTCCCTCGGTTTATAAATTGTGCACACTTTTTATAAATCGAGAGAACAAATTAATAAAATTGTGTGCACGATTTAGCAAATTGAGGAAACGAAATAGTAATCGTATGCACGTTTTAGTACATCAAGGGAACGAATTAGTAAATTGTGTGCAATAGAAAGCATTTGTGCTGTTTAATATTTTTGTAAAAACTGTGATATATTTTTTCAGGATACTTTGATGAATAGAAAGTTCAAAAGAATAGCATATAGCCGAAAGAGAAATCTTTAGACATTTTAAACTTTACTGTCACTTTTATCAATTTAATTTGTTCTTGCTGAATAAAAGTATTAATTTCCTTCAGGAAAAAAACTGACCCCAAGCTTTTGAACAGTATTTCTGCTGAAACAATAAACCACAATAAACTTCTAATATCTACTGATATAGTACTGATTTATAGTGCATCCCTATCTTACTCATCAAGGCTTGTGATATTATCATAAATGTGCCTACTTTAGTTACAGTATAAGATGAGAAGAATATACAGTTATTAGAATTAGAATTAGTTCTTATTTTGATTTTGATCTGTATATATAATCAACCAAATGTGCATTATACTATCTTGTTTCTCTGTCCATTTTCTGTTCACTATCTCTTTCTCTCTACAATTTTCAACTCAGCTCACAAGTTTTTTAATTATTCTTGAAGTAGCTTGATTTGAGTCCAAAGCTAAATTAATTTCCCTGAGTATAACTGAATTTTTCTAATGCTAATCATAGTTCTCGGTCTGGATTTTCTCTCTTAATGTGTTTCGGTTTGCCTAGAATTGTTGTGTGCTTGCTCCTTAAATTGAGCTAGAAGAAACTTAATAACGTCTTTGTGGAATGATCTGTTGTGTGGTGCACTTTTTTAGCATTACTTTTGTTTCCTGAGCAGAATTGCACTAGGTACATACATTATATTAAAGGTCAGCAGGCGTAGAAGAAGGTGGGTTGTGGTGCCTGTTGGTTCATGGCACTGTAACTTAAGAAAGAGCATTTATAACAGAACGCTCTCAAAGCACATGCATGATGCAGCACTCACTCTTTTGGCCATGTTCTTGCCAATATACACCATCAGTGACCAGACTTGATGGGATAGTAAAGCATTATATAGACATTTTTTTTAAATTTGGAGTGCCCAGTATGGATTGCCGAAGTGCTTGTGAAGCTCCTTACAAGGTTTCCATCGATTCCCTCGACACTGAGTAGGCAAAACACGTCACACATTATAGCGGCTGGCCTCATATCATCAGTCAGCCTAATCTAATCATGGCTTTCATCCTGCGTGACTCCACTGAGGAGAGCACCTCCATTTCTCAGTGTTGTGTTTTTGACACAGGGTATTTGCAGATTAATTATCAATGAGGTCTTATGCAAGATGATTGCATATTCTTACAGCATTTCCCATTTTGGTTTGGCCTGGTTTAACTTGTTCTTAAGGGCTGCATGTAAAATTGATTCAGCGCACAAAGTGAGTTTCGGAGAAGTGAAACATTTGGGGTGGTGGGGTTGCAGAGGCATCCAGTTGTTGTGTTAGCTTTTATTACAAGTTATGTTCAGTGAACTTATCTTGTGCGGTCTATTTGATCTTTTAAAAAAGCCATTTAGAAACAAAAGAATACCGCAGTGACATCCGCACTCTATTTCTGGAAAAACAGAACAGAATCCTGATAAATGAACTGACAATGCTGCATGTTTCTTTAAGGGAAATGCTTTTTGCAACCAGTTTATTTATTCTTGAGTGAATATGATATTCAGGACTTGGTTTTTATTAGAAAATGCCTGAATAGTGAAAATGTTATGACAGGTTTTAGTGGTCAGCGATTAAATGATTAGTTGTTTAATGACAGAGCAAGTTATTACATTTTGATGAATGATAATAAAGACTTTTATTTTCTTTGTTATATTATGCACCATTAAATCATTCTTAATAAGACCCAGTCCATGTACTAAGAAAGTAAACTGGGTCAATTATTATTTCATCATAACTTTCATTATGATCCTGGTTGCAGGTCCTTAAAGGGGTAGTTTACCCAAAAATGAAAATTATGCCATCGTTTGCTCAGCCTCAAGTTGTGTTATGTATGATTTCTTTCTTCTGTGCAACCCAAAAGGAGAAATTCTGCTGAATAATTATGCCGGCTCCCACGTTTCCACATAGTGACCCTGTCTGTGAAGCCCCTGTCTGTGAAGTCATTTAGAATGACATGAGGAAGAATAAATAATGACTGAATTTTCATTTTTGGGTGAACTATCCTTTTAATGGCTAAAGATGTACCCCTTAGTGCACAATGGCAACATAGCTTTGTTTTCTCCTACCGGGTGAAGTATCACAAGCATATTTTCTCCTCGCTCTGCTCCCTCCTTCTTGCTCTTTCTCTCTCTCTTTTTGCTCCGAAGTATGTATATGATGTGGTTCTCTCTCTCTCCTGCAGATGGAGGTAGTGAGTACGTTCAAGAGAAGTGGTTCGTTTCAGGGTGCAGTGAGACGTCGATCCTCTGTGCTCAGCCAGCTCCATGATGTAACCAATATTTCTACCCCCACTCATGTAGTTCTCTCCACTGCCAATGCAAGCGCCGCTCCCGGGAGTGAGTTCCCTGCTTTCCCTACCTGTGTCAGACACGACACTCACACACTCAGAAACACTCACCAAACATGAAAACTCTTACAAACACACACACACATGCTCCAAGCATTCCTCCTCACACACAGCAGCACATGCAACACCCCACCGTGTGTGCCGTGGTACTTCTGTTCTGTAATTGAAACCTTCTCTGTAGTCGTCTCTCTGTGATTGAGTGGCTCTTTGTAAGATGGCCTGTCTGGCTTTGACTGATCCTCTATGAGCCGCTATTTGTGTCTCCTCCCCGAGTCCCTCCTTGTCCTTCTCTCGATTTCTGTGTGCTGTCTTGCTGTGTCGGGCCTTTTCTCTTGTTGTTGGGTTCTTCTTTGTTGTCTGAAGGTGCTGGTTTTATTTTCAAATCCCTGTTTCTCGATAAGCCATTCTCTGTCTTCTCTCTGTCTAAAACTAAACCTATTACCTACAACAAAATGCATACAAAACAGCGTTAGTGTTAAGTGCATGGAAAAAAAAGATCTTTTCTTTGATTTGAGTCTGATTTATTTTGAAGTTTATTTTAAGTTGAAGTGGTTGTTTTTTAAGCAAATGGAATTGCAAAAAATATGATAGATCAGATTTCATAAACATAAACCACTGTGAACCATCCAATGCCACTGGTTGCGACAATGTTGTTTTAATCGTGCCACAGAGAAACACTTTTTGGACAAATCACCCTACAGATTACTCATTTATAGTTGTCTATGGATATTTTGAATTGTAATAGAATAATAAAAAAAAGACACATCAGCTTTAAAACAAATCTTAAAGATTTGTTATAGACATTTGGACAACAGAATATATCATATAAGACATGGCTATTAAAATATCATACACAACATGACTTTGATGTATATTAAATAATTAAATAATTGCTTTTAAAATTAGTTTATTAAAAAAAAAAAGGTATGTCTGTATGTTGCAAGCAGAACCTGTATTAAAACCTGGATGTCGTCCAAAAATCCACAGAGAGAATACAGAGAGAGAGCACTTATGTTCCGAGAGGCTTCTGTTGTCAAGCGTGGTTTGCTAAAAAGATGAGGTTTTACAGTAAGCAGAGGTACTCAATGTGCTGCACTGCTATGGCTTTTGAGCCTACAAAGGGGTAAACCTTCGAGTATAAGCCCTATAATGTTCTTCTCCCTCTGATAGTTCTCTCTGTCTCTCTCTCTTTTTCATTCTCTTTCCCTCTGTTACTTTTTTTCCAGATAATGCATCTTGTAATTTCCATCGTGAGACTGTGTGAAAGCATCCTCTAATGTCTCTGTGCTACTGACTGCATCTCCCTTCCACAGATCCTCACAGTCTTTTTCTCTGTCCCATGGTTCACATGGTTCATGGCTTAAATCTATTTTTACCTGTCTCCTGTTCTCTCCTCTGTAGGCATCTTCTAAACTCTTCATAACTAACAGTCTTTCATTTTCTATCAAAAGTAGTCCATTAGCATATGTCTAGATATCATTCTTTAAAGGGTTCAAAACGAGTTCAGCTCTATTGATAGCATCTTTGCCATGCTGTTGAAAATAATATCAGCTTGTCTGTCAGTTTACAAGAACGAGCAAAGATTACAGATGCTGTCAAGTGAGTTACAAGTACATAAAAATACATTTACTAACTCTCAGGCCATTCCAAACCTGTATGACTTTCTTTTGTCTGTGGGACATGAAATAAGATGCTTTAAAGAATGTTCATGCTGCTCTTCCTTACTATTAGAGTGGATGGTGACCAAGTATATAGACCACACTATATTTAAACAGCTTTGTGAGAGGAACATACCAACATTTAAGTTGTTATACACTGAAAATATTGAAGTCCTTTTATTTATGGTCACCATTCACTTTCATTGCATGGAAGTTTGTGCTTGGACTTTGGATTTAGCTATAAATATCTGCTTTCATGTAAAAAATAAAAAATAAAATTAAACAAATAATAATCATAAAAAATAATAATTATAATTTGGCTGAACTACTCTTTAAGCTTGTTTTGAACACAGAATAATGCTTTAATACACCCTGATAGTATTAATTAGTGAAATTAAGGATGTGTATTATATGTTTACATTTATAGCAATACTTAAAAAACAACACTACAACTTCAATACTTAAAGTTTTTTTTCCTAGCGATTTCTCCATCTTTGTGGTATTTTTTTGTTTCAGGCTAGAAATGTTAATTATGACTACCATATATCATTGTGGCTGACTGCTCTTTGATGTGCTTCATGTGTATCTGTACATTTTTCATCACATTTTTTCCCTTTGTGTTTGCGGACTTGTGCTAATGTGGGTGAAATGTGCCACTCTACTCACTCTAGTCTTCTTTTTTCAGCTCTATACACATAGTTTTTGTCGTTTTTTCTCACTCTGAATTTTCTTTGGCTTTAACTGAGATTTACAAACACTAACATCATTCTGTCAACCTCATGTTAGAAATCAGACTATGGAAACATTTAGTAGATGTTAGTGTGTTAATATCTTTGCCTAAATGTAGTATTTTTATTCATTTATGATGTATGTATTTATACATCATCTGTACGTATCTTTGAAAATCATTTCATGCCCGCAGTGTAGCTCTTTAGAGAAGAAAACACTATATTTAGATCAATCATTCATCACAGCTCTCCAAACATGTTTTTTTTTTTTTTTTCCTCACGGCTGTCTCGCACACAAATGTTTGTTTAAAAATATTTGACAGATCTACGGATCAAGTTTGTTTTCATTTTAGGTTTTGTAAGATGGGTGCACATTGTAACCCAGAGGTTGAGAAGAGACGCAGTGCTGGCACTGATAGATTCATGTTTATCTCACTCATTTGCTCAAACATTTGTCTTGTACGGTAATGGTTCACTGCTCAACACAGATGCTCCCTATCAGTAAAAGAGAGTCAGTGGAATATATTTTCTCGAAGTGGAAAGGTCCAAGCAACGCTAATTTATTAAAGTTTTCCTAGCTTTGATTACTACCATCTGATAAAAATAATCATATTCATAGTTTGTGTCACTGTGCGAATTCTGCCATCAGATTATACAGTGCATTTTATAAAGTGCGTTGCTAAATGCATAATATTGTATAATTTTATAAAGATCACCATAGTTAAATTATTCAAGATGCAAATATGTGAGATATGTGAGATAAATCACAAATTATGGCAAAGAATATCAAAACAAAATACACATTGCTGCAATTAAAAACAACTCCTTTAAAAAATGAGTTGCATTAATTGTATTAATAGAGCAAAATCTTAAATTCACTACATGAAGAGAATTGCACTGTATAATTTACGGCATTTACAGTCACTTCTAAATATAAATTATGTCAAATTAAAGACAGCAGTTAGATATATTAATAATTCACTCTTATTTTTGACCAGCTTCATTATTTACCCATTATAAAGAGTGAAAATAGGTCCATGTCTAGCGATTACCCTTTAACAATCTTTATGCATAAACCTTTTTGAATGCATTCATGCAAATTCAACATGAAATCATTATTTCATCACTGCTTTGTTAACTTCTTCCTCTCCTTTCCTGCATCTTATCACTTTGTCTGCTTCAAGTCTTTCTGTGTAGTTTTATTTTCATTTCAGACATCTTTGGGAAATATTTGTTGAGTAAAGAAGTCTTTTTTGGTTTTAATGATAAAGTTTTTCCATCAAGCTTTTTTTCTTTGAAGGACAGCGTTGGGGAGACAGTGGATAGCAATCTGGCATGCAAACATCCAAAACAAAAAGGGAAAAAAAACTCAATCAGTTTAAACAAACACACATTTCCCAAAAGTGGGCGATATACTCGAACGTTTACCTATATACACGAAAAAATACAAATAAAAAATAAAAAACAAATAAAAAATAAATAAAAAACGGAAAGAAAGAAACTCAAAGAACAAAAATGAAAACAAACAGTTTCCCGATTCAGATTTGCATGACTTTTTCTCAACAAACAGGCTCTTTGGAAAAACAGATAAGCACTTAACCAAATGCTTGACCGTCCCTTCCTGTTTGTTTGTTTTGTCTCTTGTAAATTCTTTCTTGGTAATTTTAGCTTCTTTTCCTTTGCTGGATGAGTGTTGAAGTGAGGGTTGGGATGAGCGGCACCGGCCTGTGGTCACAGCAAAGGATTGCGCTCTCAAATCTCCTTCCTTCTGAATATATACACACTCGAGAGATGCGTGTGTATATGTGCTCCAGCCACATTTGAGTTATTCTTACAGCATGAGCCTGACTGCTTACCATCATGCATTCAAGTTTTTGAGTTTGACCTTGACTTTCATTGTTTCTGTTCCTGTAACACGACAACGAGACAGCTGCACTGGAATGAGCCTTTTGCTTTCTGATCGGTTCCCGTGCTCCTTCTTTTCTCTGCATATGGACTGAGGCAGATCTCATCAGCACTCTTCAGCTCTTCTTCTCTGTGTGTCATCTGCACTCGACTGCTCTGCTGCATGCCTAAAGATGCTCGCACTCTCTCTATCTCTCTCACTGAATGTGCTTTTCCACACCACTCTAAACATTCACAACTGAATCTGTCATCCGAACAGTAATGCAGAATAGTATCCCTTACTGAGATAAAAAAAATCAAATCAAATCAAATCCAGGCCTATGATACTGTACAAAGGTGTGATCCATTTGTGCTGATAAGGTGACTTTTGTAGAAACCAGAGATGCTGTGACCTTGTTTATTGTGCCTGCTCTGTTCTTGTCAGTGTTATAGTGCTTGTTAAGGTCTTCTGTCACAGCGGTTGGTGTCATGTAATCAATGGCTCAGTGCCAGGAAGTGACTAGTCATCATCATCCGTGTAGATGATGCCTCTGGAAATTGTATAACTTATCCTTTGGCAGTCAATGTAATCTGAGCCTGTGGAGTAATTTATCATAGGCCTACTAGGGCAGACGCACATCTGTAGATAATTTGCATGTGTTTCTTCAAATATGCACTTTTATGTCATATGAGTTGATTTAAAAAAAAAAAAAAAACTATTAAGCTTAAATACTTTTTAATATGTAGGTCACAATAAAACTGAAAAACCCTCTAATTATGATTCCACTCTAAAAATAAAAAATATATATATTTTTAAATCATATTACATTTCAACATTTTTATTGTGAAAATTAATTTTAGATTTTTTTTTTACACAAATTACCGTATCCTTGTTCGTGCAATATATATATATATATATATATATACACGTGTGTGTGTGTGTGTGTGTGTGTGTGTGTGTGAAATTAAATGTAAAATTACAATTTAGTTTAAGGATAAATAAAATGCTAGGTATAAAATTACTGAATGAATTCCATTTTATACAATGTCACAGAATTTTATTTTTATTTTGATATGTGCATTTCACTAAATAATAAGAGAATTCTCCTTCCTTATGATTTATGTATGTCTGTTGCTGGAAATTGTTAATAATACAATTGAAGATAAATTATAATAGTGAGAATATAAGAAGCCGCCTTTTTCTTTTTTTTTTCTTTTTTTTCTGGAAGTGCCCATAATTGAAGAAACACATGTTTTATATTATTATTATTATTATTATTATTATTATTATTATTATTATTATTAAGTGGAATTTCCATTTCCAATAATTCATAACAGTATAATTCAAACTGGAATAAAACTCATTTTGCTGATCAGGGAGAAATATAAATCCACAGATGAGATTACAGATCCTTTGATATTTAACACCTCAGCTACAGTATATCTTCATAGCTTATGACCTATTTTCACTCATTGGCATTAACTGGCATCATTGGTGATAGCCTCATTACGCATGTTGTCTCCATGGCTTCTGTTATGACATCACAATCACATTACTAGAGTGCCATTGCTTCCTTGTTAACACACTCCTGAATGCTGCTAGTACACTTGAGGAGTATGTCATAACTCCTCCAAGAACAGCATACCCCCAGTCCCCCAGCCATGCATCTGTCTATTCATAACATCTCCTTTGCTTAGCACTGTGTTGCAGATTCTTACCCACTGTTTTTTCCATTGGCTGTGTGTCTATGTGTGTATCAAGACATCCTCCCTTATGTTTCTCTTTCTCTTTGTGTCACTACTTCAATTTTCACCACTGATAAGTCGATATACACACATGGCATATGTTTTGTATTGGCTTTTTGTTTGGTACTTTGTGCTTCCATTCTTCTCTTTGTTTTAGGCTTTGTCTGTTTTCTGTTTTGAGCTTATGAGAATGTTCATCACCTTTAATTTTGAGTGATAACTGTGAACTGACAGCTTGGGTCCATTTCCTGTGTCTTAGATTTAGTTTTATTTTGTTTGTCATCTGTCTTTCTTTGAGAAACTCTTAAGATCTGGTTGTGCAGCTTTAGTATAAAGCCTGTGTTTATAGGTATTAGAATCTAAAAATGAATGTGCATTGTGTAATTTCTGCAGCATAAAACCTAAAACAGAATTGCAATCTGTTTGTCTGAGCAGCCCATAATTGGCTTAAGCAATGACCAGGGGAATTATGCATGCATGGTGAATGACCAAAGGAAAGAAAATGACTACTATTAGAAACCAGTAAAAAAAAAAAAAAAAACGTGTATAGTGTTTTTGTAATGGTATGGTTTTTGTTACAGATCCCAACCTATTAGGCAATATCATTAAACAAGAAGGTTGAATATTAAGACCAGTAAAGAATAACACAATTGCAAGTATCGTATTGTTTTTATTCAACAGTTCAATAAATAAAAGTTCAAACATTAGGGGTAACTCATCAGTTACTTTGCCTATTTTTGGGTCCAATTGAAGCCACAGCAGAATTAAACCATAGAACTTATTCATTCCCTAATGAATCAGTGATTGAATTAATTACTGTCAAATGGAGTATACTTTGAAAGGCTACATATTCAGCAGTAAATATATGCTAAATGTTTGCATCAAAACTAAAGTATACAGTTTCAGTTTTGATAATTTAGCATTTGCATAAAAACTGGAACATTCTTTGGGTTTAAGCATTTGCATAAAAACTAGAACATACTTTGGGTGTATGAATTTGCATTAAAACTAAAGTATACTTTGGGATTTAGTTTTGCGCCAAATCTGAAGCTTACTTTGGGCTTAAGCATTCACATTATGGGTTTTCATTAAAACCGAAGTATACTTTGGGTTTAAGCATTCACATTAAAACTGAAGCATACTTTATTTTTAAGCGTTTGCATCAAAACTGCAGTATACATTGGGTTTAAGTGTTCACATTAAAACTGAAGCATACTTTAGGTTTAAGCGTTTGCATTAAAACTGCAGTATACATTGAGTTTAAGTGTTCACATTAAAACTGAAGGATTATGTACTTTGGGCTTAAGCCTTTGCATCAAAACTGCAGTATACATTGGGTTTAAGTGTTCACATTAAAACTGAAGCATACTGTACTTTTGGTTTAAGAGTTCATATTAAAACTGAAGCATACTTTAGGTTTAAGCGTTCAAATTAAAACTAAAGCTTTCTGTACTTTGGGTTTATGCATTCACATTAAAACTGAAGCATATATTGGGCTTAAGCATTTGCAACAAAAACATATATATATTTTCGCAATTCTGTTTTTTGTGACTAGAAATTTCACATTGCACCTTCAAGTACCAAAATAAAATTATTACTCTGAAATAAAAAAAGACAGACAGATTCAGTTAGTGCAACCTGATCTTGAGCTGTCTGTGCATTGTAAGGCATGTTCAGAACAGGTTCTACAGTGTTTCAGGTCTTTTCTATCACACATGTACTGAGAGATTTCTTTGCTCCTACCCTCCTCTGTCACAACCCTCTCCCTGTCCTCACTTCTCCCACTCTGTTTTCTCTCTGTGCCTCGTCCCCTCTGTTCCCGTGTAGATGCGGGTGGTGAAAGCGTTCCGTAGCTCCCTTTATGATGGAATTGAGAAACCCGCGTCCAGGAATTCCATCCACAACTTCATGGCGCACCCCGAGTTTCTCATCAACGACTTCATCCACAACATCCCGCTGATCGACGACACTGACATTGATGATGAATCTGAGTGGTCGAGGCACAACCACCACTTGCATCCGGCCTTCCGAAAGCCCCCTCCTCCTCCGGTCCAGCATCCGCAGCGTACCCGCCCACCACCCCGTCCCTACCGGCAGTACAGCCTCCCCGACACGCCTAACCGCAACAACAATGCCATCGAGAGTGGCGTCTACCACCTGAACCTACCCACAGGCCCAGACGGGCACTGGACAACCCCCTCTCGACAGCTGTACCCCCTCCTCGCCGTGGAGACCTCTCTATGACTTACCACGCTCAAGAGGATAAGACCCTAAGAACTCTGAGGATGCGGACCTGTGTGGGTCAGGCTGGTGGGGGAGGCTCCTACGGACACATTGTAGGTGGTTGACCCCCAACACTAAGACAGGGTCAGCCCAATCATTTGCCCACTACCACCATCCACCGAAAGCACTATCACTCCTCATGTCTCAACAACAGCCCCACAGACACCTCTCCTCTCACCGTGTGGAGAGGAGGCCAGTCTGCTGCATGTCTGTGGTTCCTTTGGACAGACCTGAGAAGGTGAGGAATCCAGACCCGATGGATTTTAGCGGCTCTTTAGTGCTGGTGACTACTGACTTCTCAGAATGCAAAGGAATATGTTCCCTACGGGTGGAGTAGGGGTCCATTCACTTTACTTTTTATTGGTGTTACTAAACTCAATATTATTATTATCATGTTTGACTTCTTACTATCGTCACCGTCATCCTGAGTGCTCGGATTATCATTGCGATATCACAGAAAACGACTTTTATTACTCTGAGTTATGCTTTATGGATTAGGTTTAAAACATTTTATTGATTGATTGTTTGATTTATTATTTATTTATTTATTCATTTATTTATTGTGATTAGCCAGATTTTCTTTCATTTTCACTATGTCTATCTCTCTCTCTATGTGTGTCTGTGTGTGTTGTGTCTGTCCTAAAAGCATAAAAAAGCTAGAAAAAGAAGTACTAACTAAGCAAAGATAATATTAATTTGAAGCTTAGGCTAATTCAATTATAATGCGTCTGCTGATAACAAAAAGAAGACAAAAATGTTGCCGCACCATTTTAACGATCATTGTTTACAGCATTTTATGTAAAAAAAAAAAAAAAAAGTATTATTTTAGGGTAATTTGTAGCTTCACTCTAAATGAGAGTAAGCATTTTTAAACACAGAAATCATGCTCATGATATTTTAAACAATTACGCAACATGTTTATGTTAAAAATATACTACAGGGTAGAGGTTTTGGGCAATCCCATCACAGCAATTCAGTGATCATGGATGGGATTTCGGTGGTTTTCCATCTCAGCAATGGCAATCGGCCTTACGACAAAATGGTCTTGTTAATATCTTATACCTTGTTCATAGTAGCTGAAATTGAATTTAAGGATTTCAGTGGGTTTGCCCAGACTCCACATTTAATGGTGTCTTATATTTCTTTCACATAAAAGCCATTAAAATTCATGTTGCGCAGATGACACCAACAAATGCATCAACCCTTTAAACATGTTCAAATAATTCTACTCAGTACATACATATCTGCAGGCCCTTTAAATACATTCGCACTCACACTTGCTTTCCTCATGTATGTGAATTATTTATTAGATTGTGAATATCTGCAGACTGTGGTCACCAGGGTAGGGAATCCATCTTATACTGCCACACCATAGTTAAAAAAAATATCAAAGATACTAAAGATGGACAATCTGTGAGGGTATCATTACTTTTGCACAATATCGAGGTTCACCGTGGACTTTGATAGACACACTGTCTGGCTATTGGTCTATATCTTAGCATTTCAGAACAACAGAACAGTAATCCCTATTATATATGTAAAGAGATGCATGATTCTCCAGTGTGTTTGATTCAGTTACATTCCATTGACGTTCCACTGATCAGTTGTACCATCCGGGGTTACCTCCTTTTATACCCCATAATCGTCTGGAATGGTACCGTTTCTATCATACCACTTCAGTCGATGCATTGCAACTTATTACAATCATTTTGGGGAATGAGACCGGCACTTATGCAACAGACTGCCCTACCCACAGCTCTGTGAAATACGCTTCACAACATGTACATATGGATCTCGAAAAAAATACCTTTATCTGTATAGAATACTTTTCTAGATTGTCCAGTTCAAAGAAACTGGCGAATATTGAAAGCTGACAATGCAAGCATGAGCGTCACTAGATCATGTCATTGCATTGGTCGGTCGTGTCTTTGCAGAGCATGTTGATATCATATTGCTTGCTTTACACCGTCATTGTTTGACTTCACTTTTGTCTGTTGATGCTTCACTGTGGCTCTTAAGCAGTTGGTGGACACACGTTTTTCCTCCCAGCGCATCTGTGCTGTCATTAATGTGCTATAGTCCATGCTGATGTTCTCCTCCTGATACTCTGCCCTCTCTGTGGCGTGGAGCCTGGAGGTGGAGCAGTGTTGCACTGCCAATCTGACTACTTGTTATATGCCAACAAACACATTGCCTAAAATGGGTTGACTTGTTCTACGACTAGCAGAATGTTTTGTCGTTGGATCTTTAAATGAAAACCCATTTGTAAAGGAATATTCTGGGTTCAGTCCCTGCTTTTGTTTAAAAATCTGGAGGATACAAAAATACTCTCAATTTAAGTAATACAACCACAAGATGTTAAATTAAAATACTAATTGTTTCAGTAGTAGATTCAATAGAATATGAATGATGATGCTTGAAACAGCATAGACCACAAAACCCTAAAATGATTATAAAAATGATTGTTTAAACAGTTTTACAGGTCAAATAATGCACATTTATTTTCACAATAGAATTAATGCAAGTGCAGTGTTTACGATTATAATTGTCACATTTTTGCTTTTAAATCCATCAAAAACCATTAAATTTCATTGTAGGTGCTTCATCGCAATCTTGATTTTTGCAACTTTATTTATTATCAATAATATTATCAGTAATTGTCTCTCATTTTCTTTTAAATGTTTTAATTTAAAAGTATTTATTGTGGTAATCGACATTGTCACAAATGCTTCACATGCATTGAACCCGGAATATTCCTTCAAGCAAAACTGTGTTTTATCTGCATGAGTGTGTCCGACCTTTTGCTGGGTTCGATCTGGATCAGACAGTTCCAGTGGAGTCTCTAGTGTCGAGAGCGCTGGCAGGTCTCACAGGCTGAACCCATTTAAAGGCCCACACACAGTCAGCAGGCCAAAGTGGTGGTCAGGGAGGATAGGTCAGTGAACCTGCTATACCATAATAAAGAAACATTTCCTTACCTTATCTTATCCTCAGCAAAGCTTAACTACCAAAATAGGCCTCAAGCTATGCTCGTCTCGTAATAATTTTTAAATCTAACAACTATATCTAAGATGTATACCCCAATCATTGAACTCTCCAGACAGTGATGATATTTTTTAAAGTGGCATATGTATGGTATCCCTCCTCTCCACCACAACAGACAGCCACTTTATCAAGACTCCTGATAGAGTGACAAATATATATACGCATATATATATATTAAAAAAAAAAGAAAACAGATAATCCTAAACTCCATCATCTGCCTTCATTTTGTTTCATTCTGTTGTAGAAAAATCATGCAAGGTAAGGTGAAAAAGAGTAAATAATATACTATATTTAATAAAAAAAAAATAAAAAATTATACAACAACACCCACCATCACTGTACATTTTGCCAAAATGTGCACATGTGCATCTTTCGTTTACGATTTAAGCACATTTTTTGTTTTGTTTTACTCTATTGTCTCTTCTTCTTTCGTTCTCCTTTTGCTTTTTTGTAAAGAATTAAAATTGAACAGCTTGTACATTATTATGATTACTATTATTATGAATATTATTATGAATATTATTATTATTGTCTTTTTCCATCAGTGCTCTTTTAGCTGATGGAAAAAAAAAAACAGTTGCACATTATCCTGAACATACACTTACTGCTCTACAATGGAAAAAATAGAAAAAAAAATTAAACTATTAAATATATTAATAATTACCTGCCTGTTACTTAAGAGAAAAAAGTATCTATATATGATGAAAGAACACAGCTGTATACTGTAGACTAAACTGTATGGAAATCTAAGAATTTAATGGGAAAATAAGTCAACACCTTTTGTCTGTATAAAAAATCAAATCAAAGTATTCTACAATAATAACTTTGACCAGTGTCTGTGGTTGTGTTTTATTGTGTGCCTGTGATTATTTCTTCTGTTTGATGACATTGCTTCACAAACTGCCAGAACACTTCTTCCCTTAAAGGAAATCTTTTTTGGAAAGATGAAGTAATCCTGGTTATCATTTTGGGGTGGACAGCAAGGTGTCCAACACTTTTGAATCATATATTGTCAAACTTTGTATTCTGTACATAGTTTGTTCTGGTTCTCAATGCAGGTTACTCTGGCCACATAGATAGGAAGAGAACATGTGAAGTGATTAACTACCATTTTTACATGCCATTTATCTGTATTAAATGATACCAGCGGGAGACAAGGTTAATGTAACTGTCTTACTGCCAGTGATGGAGCTCTGCTTTATAAGAATATATAATATTTACTATTTGGAGCTGGGATGGTGCAGGGATGCTGGATGAATTGTCATGGAATGAGGTAAGTGAGCATCAGTGAGCATTTCCTGGCTTGGCTGGAGCAAAACATCCTGGGAGTACACAATTCACATTCATAGTTTGTTTTAAGTCAAACTTCTGATAAATACATAAGATAATTACAAAAGATCAGATTGTTTTATGTTATACTAGGTTTTTGTTATTTGTAAAAATTGGCTTGGTAGATTAGTTTTAAAAATATCTAGATGTTTTGTTGTGTCAAAAGAATACATGAGGTGAGTAATCACTGTGTAAACGTGTTGACTTAAAAACCTGTAGTTAAAGGGATGCTGACGTAACTACGACAGCTTCTGACGTAACCATGTGAAAAGAGTCCCTGAACGAATCATTATGACTCTTTTTACTGAAAGTAAACAAAAGATTCGAGTCACTGGGATGAATCAGTCCTCACCACTACTACAACCAAAAAACACTGGGCAGAGCTGAAGGTGCAATCAGTTGTTTGTTATGTTTTAGTGAGCTAATTAATTCGTGAGCTTCTCGAATGCTTCTTTTATAGTCCAATTAAGCAAAATCTTCAAATCTAAGCATCCATCTCTATGGAGGAGAAGCAACCTCTCAATGAATCAGGAACGGTAGAGGTAACGTTTTTCATGATGTTTGATGCTTTTTATTAAACAAACGGAAAAAGTATTTACTTTTAACTGTTTTAACGCTAAAATTATAAAGTGGAGATGTGTTGTGTTATTTATCTTATAGGGATAACTATAGGTGCTCATAATGGTTTATATTCTGTATTATTCGTTCTTATCACTTTATTTACAGGTTTATCGATTAGCTAACCTATATTCAGTTTTACAAAATATTATAATAAACATCTATTAGAGTGCATTTGACATGTAAAAGAGGAATTAAACCAGTTCTGTTTTTGTAACACTATAAATAGCATGTTAGGGAGTGTACTTGACTGCTTTTACAGAGGTTTGAAAGAACTGGAGAACACCCTTCATCACCACCCAAAACTGCTATGTGGACAGACACACAACTGCAGCCCTACCTTGGGGATGTTATCTTCCCCATCTTTTGTATATAACTGAAACAGAGTTGTTATCCTTAATCCCTGTTTAAAATATATCCATCTCTTGACTATACAGGAACAAACTACACGAACACTTCAAAAGAAATGTAAGATAAGAAAAAAAATTCTTGAGAAATAAAAAGTTATGATTACACATATGACAAAAACATAATATTTGTATGAACTTGAACGTATATGTTTCATAGCACTGACCTTGAAGACTTAACCCTTAAGACATATGTGACCCTGGATCACAAAACCAGTCTTAGATTTATACATCAAAGCTGAATAAATAAGCTTTTCATTGATGTATGGTTTATTAGGATAGGACAATATTTGATCGAGATACAACTATTTCAAAATCTGGAATCTGAGGGTGCAAAAAAATCTACTGTCTGGGGTCTCAGTTACTCAATAACTCAAAAACCTATGTTGTATTCCATCAGGGTCACATATAGGCTATTAACCCTACTGTCTGGGGTCTCAGTTACTCAATAACTCAAAAACCTATGTTGTATTGCATTTGCCCGCAGGTTTTTCAACATCTTAGCAATAAAAATCATATGTACGCTCTCAGAAAAAGGTAGAAAAGTTGTTACTGGGATGGTACCTGTACATTATAGATACTAATATATACCTTAAAGGTACAAGAATGGAGCCTTCAGGTGCAAAGGTGTACCTTTTGAAAAGGTACTGCCCTAGTGACAGCTTTTTTACCATATTTTCCCCCTGAGACAGTGGGAATATCACTAAAATGTGATATTATTTGATACTTCATGTACCTAATACGTATTTAAGCATGTGAACAAGTAGGATAATACTTAATATTAAATGCATTACATGTTAAGTATTACTACAATATAATCATGACATTTTAAATTATTTATTATGATTTATTTTTGGCTGGTGAAATACACACACACACACACACACACACACACACACACACCAACATGAATCATTACGCTACTAACAAGAGTTGTTTACAGTGTTCACCAGTAGATTTTTTTATGTAATGTTCACTCCCTGTCAGGCTCCTGGCGCAGGGAACGCACAGCATCGCTTCAACATGAATCATTACGCTACTAAGAAGAGTGCGGCACAGAGCATGTTGGATGTGGCTCTTCTGATGGCGAACTCCTCTCAGCTGAAGACTGTGCTGCATTCAGGAGCACAGCACCGCTTCTACGTTCCTCTCATCGCTCTGATCTCACTGTCCATCTCACTGCAGGTCATTGTTGGCCTCCTGCTCATCTTCATCGGTTAGTTATCTCTTTGAAAGTATCCTGCTGTAATTTCACTGATGTAACACTGATGTGTTTTCTCTTGCTCCCTTCAGTGAAGTATGACCTGAATGATGTTAAGAAACAGCCAAGGCTTAACACAATGAATGATGCTGCGACTGTGTTTGTGTTCTTTACTGTTCTTATCAACATCTTCATCACAGCATTGGGATTTGAGTCCGGAGGGTGAGCAGAGTAACAGCACAGTATCATTAGAAAGTAGATTTATACTCATTCTTTCCATTATTTTTATAGTTAAGTTAATTGAGGTAATGTCCCAATGAAAAATCTGCACGTCTATGAACATCTATCCCTTCTTTATTTCCACATCGGGATAATTCTCAGACTGTACTAACTTTACATCTCATCCCCTTGTTTCAGGGGCAGTGTAATATTTGAAACTGCACTCGCTCAGACCAGATCTTTAAACTTCACTGATGATGTATAAGCACACAAGGACTGCTCACATGATCGTATTGCCACTCAACCTGCCTTTCATGTCATCAACATGTATTTACCAAACAAATTACTGGAAACTGTAGGCCTGCTCCATAACATATCTCAGCAAAAGTTCTCATGTGATATCTTGTAATGTTATGGCAGCACTTTTTTAACAAACTATGAATTTGTCTTTTTCTCAGTTTATGTGAAAGACACCTTTTTACATAAAGGACACAATAGAGAACATAGTAAAATGTTTGTGATTTTTTCCTTTCTTGGTTATTGCATCTTTATAGCAACACTGCTGAAAACCTCTTTGAAATAAAAACATATTTTTGTCCAAAAATATTTTAGATTCATTTAATCAAGTTTCATACGTACATTAAAGATTTGATTTGTACCAGCAAAAATATTTGGGATGTATTGATAAGTCATTTTGCATATGATCTAAAATGAAGAATTAAAAGCAGTTTGGGGATGTTTAGAAATATAAACACATACACACATCCATACCTGAAATATAAGAAATTAATAACCCACACTATTTGTTTTACTGAATCACCAAACAAAAATCCTCAGTTATTATAATTATTATAATGCTCAAGGTAAATATTATAACCCTACTTAGGCCTGTATAATTATAGTAAGCCCTTGTGAATTCGTTGTAATATGCTTGTGGCCGCCGGGGGTCGCTGTAGCCGCATGCGCTGAATGACGCTAACGCACGCAAACATGCTGTCTGTGCGAGTTTACAACACCCTTCAGGTAGTTTACACATCTTCATAGACACCACACACAGAAAATGACACACTCAATCATTTTCTGATGTTTCGCGAATTTAAAACTGGCTGTGTTGGGTTTGTGTTTTAGGTCTGTGAGCTACTAGGACACCATTTGTGTAATACAAAAAATACAGTGCAAAAAATACAGTGTATGGGGCAAAGACGAAAAGAAGTTTTCATGCATAAAAACAATCTGTTTTAAAAAAAAAAAAATGTAAGCTTTAAATTTAAGCTCTACATTAGAATGTGTCTTGTTAAAACGTATTTTTTTGTGCATAAAATAATGACTGCTTACATTTTTAACAAAAATAAAATAACAATCCCACCTAATTATAAATTAATTAAAAAACAAATATTATAACAATTAATTTTATACATTTTAACAAAAAATAAGCACAGGTTAGAATAAGTAAGTTGTTTCAGTTTTGCATAAGTATACTCTGATATTTATTTATTTATTTACCAAGAGAAGATCCAACAAAATTTCGGTCTGCTCTGTTTCAATTTTTTTTTTTTTTTTGTTATTTTCTTGTGCTTATTGTTTAATATATGGTTATATATACTTATTGTTTTGTTGTGCTTTCTCTCTTGCAGACAGAACTTGCACGGTTTGGTTATGAAATGATGTTATGTAAAGCTAACGACCAGGATTTAATCAAGGTATGAAGTTATACGATGCTGATCTTTATACTGTCTAGTGTAGTTTATGTATAGAGCAGAATAAAGATTCCTCTGAAATGTTTTTGTGTTTTTCACATGCTCCTTTAGCAACACTGTTGAATACTTTGTTAACATGACTGAACAAGCAAAAATGTTTGGGACAGATTGATACTTGGTTAAGAACAACTATTCTTATCTAATCATTTTACATGTATTATCTAAAACAGAATGAATGAATGTGTCCTGTCGTGTCTGTTATATTTTCAGGGTCTTGCACCACAATTACAGCAGCTGAGGTTTCTGGAGCAGCTTCTAATGGTCATTCAAGCAGACTCCTCTATAAACTATAGGTATCTGACTTTTGCAGCTTTTTGTAGCATTGATTTAACATCAACCTTGAGTCCTGCCCTCCTAAGCCCCTGCGATAATTTAATGTGGTCTTGTTTCTATGTGGTTTGTTTTGATGGATGTAGGCAGAACTCATCCTCTGGTGATGACAGTGTGAGGAATGATGATCTTCTTCAGGAACTAATGTTTCAGGATCACTTATCAGACCTGGATATGCTCCTGAATCCGGATTGCAACCCTTGGCCTGCGCATATCCGTGAACATCTAACAGTCAACTCACAACTAAACGAAAGGAAAACAACACAGTAAACCTAGTGATTTCATAAACAGGTCTGTATGATTGTTCTGCACCCATGTACGTTTTCAACTGTTGTCTTTAACACGGTTGTTATGTACTGCCGTTGAAGGAGTGATCAACATTCCCGACTAGGAAGTCATGGAGAAGAAAGCCTGACAGAGGCCATGGCACTGCTGCAGTTTACACAGAGCACATTAGATGAGCTCCACAAAGAGGTGGAACCATCATGTGCCATTTTTCACATCTGATATGATGTGTTTGGTTTCCATAATAATAGCATGATCCTCTCTGTTCCTCAGTGTGAGTTCCTACAGTCACATTCGTCAGGTTCGGTAGCTGTTCTGTCCCCCTGTGAGCTGAAAGTGGCCATCTCAGACATGTCTCCGCTCGTGACGGCTTTCAGACACACCTACAACACAGCCTTTAAGGCATACTTTCAAAGAGCCCCTCCGGCCCTCAGTTCTGCCGCTATTGTGTTTGCTGTTAATTGACTTTTTTGTATTTAGTAGAACAGTAAAGATTATTATTATTATTATTATTATTATTTTTATTTTTTTGTAGCTGAAACCATGGTCCTTGGTAATGCGTGAAAAACAAGTCAATGGCTACAGTCACTTTGAAAGTAAAAAAAAATTAAAATCAGGGGACACAAAATTTAATACATATGGCTCCTGACAATATATTGAGGTCTTATGAAGCAAAATCATTGCTCTGTGCAAAAGAAATTGAACATTAATACCTGTAGTTCATTCGGAGTTGCATGATTTTTTAGGAGCAAATGCAAAGTTTCTTGGCAGAATGCAGTAGTTTTGCGAAATAATGCAAAGTTTACTCTAGGAAATGCAGTAATTTTGCAGGAGAATGCTAACCTTCTGCAAGTGAACCCAAAGGATTCTTGGGGAAATGCAATACTTTTGCAAAAGCATGAAGAGAGTTTTGAATTACATGGCTGGATACTCTCTGGACAGCCCTTGTATATTTTTTGCATATTCAAATACAAATGTTTTTTATATTCTTCATTTATGTTTCAGGAGCTGGAGGCTCGTAAGCAGCTGTCTGAAACCTCGTCATCTCTCACACAAACAAATAAAAAACTGCATACAAACAATAAAATACCCTTCTAAAAGGAAGCAAACAAAAATGTGTAAGCTTTTTTTTTGTTACCATACTAAACAGCTATAAACTATAATCCTCTTTCTTTACAAAAGCCTGTGATTAGTATATGCAGTAGCAAACACAAGTGTGCCTGCGTTTGATTTGCAATCATACTGTATGTCATGACCATACAAATAAAAACTCACCTTCTAGAAACACAAGGTGTTTTTAGTTTATAAATAATTAACATTTGTGTTAACACAACTAAAGTTATTGTCTGTCTGAAACCTCGTTGTCTCTCACACAAACAGTGCCACTAACACTAAACAGTGACACTAATGGTAGGGTCTTTCTCTCAATGTTCAAAAGCACATCTTTTAGAAAGAGCCAGGAGTTTTAGTGTAAAACACTTCTCAGGCTGAGCTGGTATGTTTGCGAGCGTCCTGTAAACATTTCTGTTGCTAAACAAAACCCGAAGAAAATGGAGAATCAAGCCCCTAATCAACGCAGAGAGGTGAGTAATAGATGTCTGCTTTAATCTTTTTCTTGTTTGTTTGTTTGTTAAATATGCTGCACAGTGTTCCAAAAGCATTTTACAGCATCTTGTAACTCCATAGAGCCAATAATATATGCTTTATATGAATTCATTTGTTAAATCTGGTTTTGTTACATGCAAGCAGACTATCCACAAGACAACATTCCTCTCATTGCTCTGATCTCACTTTCCATCTCACTGCAGGTCATTGTTGGCCTCCTGCTCATCTTCATTGGTTAGTTATTATTTCTGGAAGGATTTTTTTGTCTGCTGTAATTTCATTTATGCAATGATGTGTTTTCTGCTGTTTCCTTTAGTGAAGTATGACCCGAATGATGTTAAGAAACAGCCGAGACTTAACACAATGTGTTCTCTACTGTTCTTATCAACATCATCATAACAGCATTGGGATTTGAGTCTGGAGGGTGAGCAGAGTCTCATTAGCAAATTACATTATTTTCCAGACTTTACAGACTCTGCAGGAATTTGTCAAATTGTAATGTATTCATAAATTGATTTTTAAAATCATGAATACTTTTGTCTGGACACCTATACTTTAGTCTTTACAATACATTAATTCTAATACTATACTGCACTTCTTTACTGACTTTACATCTCTTCTTTTTCAGAAGCAGCATCTGATATTGCAGTCCCTCTGAATAATATTTAAGGACTGCTTACATATATTTACACATAAGAAGTTTTATTATTTATACTTTTACCAAACCTCTGAGTTGCTACCATTGACTGTAATTGTCAAAAACTTTTTTCTGCCCTCCTTTTGATCCGTACAGATATCGTCATGTTTGGTTTTTGATGTTTTTATGGAAACCTTCACTTTGATAAAGCACTCATATCTGAGTAAATGTATAATTTGATGTTCTAACTGAATTTCCTTAGTTTAATTTTTTACTGTTTATTCACTTTATTGACCGCAAACAATAATTATAATTATTTTTAATTATATTTTATATGTAAATATAGTTAATATATAAACATAGCATATTTTTCTTAAATGTATACATGCATGTCTTTGTATTTATATATACATAAAAAATATGCACAGTACACACTCACATATTATGTAAACAAAACTTTTATTTTGGGTGCTATTAATATATATATATATATATATATATATATATATATATATATATATATATATATATATATATATATATATATATACATATATATATATATATATATATATATATATATATATATACATATATATATATACACATATATATATATATATATATACACATATATATATATATATATATATATACACATATATATATATATATATATATACATATATATATATATATATATATATATATATATATATATATATACATATATATATATATATAATAAAAAGGCATTTTGGTAGTGTTTACATCTGTATCGGTTTGATTAAAAAAATGCACAAAGCAAGCATTTGGATAAAACTTTACGCATTATGCACAAGTGTATGTACGACAACTGGTACTAAACCTCACAATCTGTACTCAAACAGATTATTATTTGCTCTTATTCCAGGCTATATTCTTGGTTGTTCTTGTACTGAATCAGTTTAGTTTGGGGCTGATGAACATATATAAAACATCTCACTGTTCCTCTACTGAATGCTTTTAAGGGGGATCTCCTCTGCAGGCTCCATACACGTGTAAACGTAATAAAGAAACACAGCAATGATAAGAAACACCAAGACACGAAGCCAGCCCGGCACACCTCCAGATTTGCTGGTCTCTGGACTGGACTGACCACGCTGCATGGATGTGGAGTCTGAGGGGCCTGGCCGAGAAGAACTCTGATAGGACGAGCGAGCTGGGCTGATAATGGGCCTTCAAAATAGACAGAAAAGACATATAATTTATTTCCAAGTTGGGTTATTGTATTACAGCATTATACACAAATTGTAGTAACATATTTTAGGACAAGATGAAAATAAGATAAACACTGTTAAATAATATTGTTAAAACATTAACTCACTCATTGTTATAGCCTATGTCTTCATCTCTGTAATCAGTCAGCTTTGACCTCCGTATGCTATGGAGAGATGCCATATATCCAGTTAGCATTTAGGTGGCAACCACTTTTAAGCTAAAAAATTAGATGAAAAAGGAACAACTGAATCTCACTCGTGGGCAAAATCGGCACCGGTGACCTTTGACCTCCTTGTGCTGGGGAAAGATCACACATATACAATTACTGTAAGCATTTGTGATCTCAGATGTTTTGATAGATGTTATGATTTCAGATTACTGCTTAACATCAGGGTTTCTGCAGGTTTATTTTCTGTGTATGTTCTGTGTCAAAATGTTGTATAACTTCAAAGTTTGAAAATAGAACTTCCATTCATTTTACAAAAACAGAATATGGAAAAAGTTTTCATATACTTCTGACAGATACTGTATTTCTTCTTGTTTTAAGCATAACAACCCTCTACATTTTTTTTTTACACTTTTTTTTTTTTTTACAGACAGGACGGAATGAACCAATGAAGGCTCTGTAACATCCAGCCAATAAAACCTGACAAAAGTGTGTGGCAAAGCCCAACTCGCCGCCACACAAATGTCCTGAATTAAAACGCCTTTAAACAACGCCCACGAGGTGGCTAACCCACGGGCACTATGAGCCCTCAGCCCATCTGGAGGAATTAGACCCATGCTATTATAACAAAATATAATAGCTTCCACCAGCCAGTGGGACAGGCGCTGAAGAGAAATAGGTTTACCCTTATGAGAATCATCCCATGAAACAAATAACTGATTACTCTTTCTTAATCCCTTCGTCCTGTCCACATAATGACAAAACGCACGGACAGGGCACAAACAATATAGCCGCTCTTCTTCCGGCGAGAAAAAAGGGGGGCGATGAAAAGCCAAAAAATCTACCTGTCTACAGGCGCAAGTTGACTTGCTCACCTTAGCCACAAATGCTGGGTTAGTCTTGAGAGATACTTCGCAAAAGGAGCTTCAAAACGATATTATCTATCGGCTCAAAAGGCAGCTGAGAGAGTGCGTTAAGGACCACGGACAGATCCCACGGCGGAATCAGCGGCTTTGAAATCCTGTTCAGACGCTGTGCACCCCTCATAAACCTGCACACAAGCGGGTGTTGGCCTATAGTATTCTTGTCAATCCCCACACGGCAAGGAGAAATTGCAGCAAGATAAACCCTAACAGTAGAGAAGGCTCTCCCCTTATCTAAAAGTTCTTGCAGAAAACACAACACCTCTGCCACTGAACATTGAAAAGGTACAGTTTGCCTTTGCGTGCACCATAACTCAAATACATTCCATTTCCTATCATATGCACAGTGTGTCGAAGCCGCTCTCGCATTTTGAATTGTTGCAATCACCCTCGGAGACAAACCCGTAACACTTAAATTCAACCTCTCATGGGCCAGGCCCAAAGAGCCACTTTGTCTGGTGCCGAATGAAAAATCTCTCCGCAAGCTTGTGAGAGGAGGTCTCTGTGCAACAGGAGAGGCCAGGGCCGATCGCGCATAAACTGGATTATATCCGTCAGCCACAACTTCCCTGACCAGTTGGTGCGATCAGAATTACTGAGTGACCGCACTCTTACTCTTTTTAGAGTTGGTATGATCAGACTCAGAGGAGGAAATGCGTAAAGCGGTACGTTTGGCCATGGGTGAGCCAAAGCATCCATACACATCGGTGCACCGTCTCTCGCCAGAGAAAAGAATAGGGGGCAATGGGTATTTTCGTGTGAGGCGAATAGATCTACGACAGCTCGGCCGAACCTCTCCCACAACTGGTTCACTACCTGAGGGTGGAGAGTCCATTCTCCGTACCAAGGATTCCCCCTGGACAGGAAATCTGCCCCTACATTCATTATTCCCAGGACATGAGTCGCTCGTAATGAATGAAAATGCTTCAAGTCCCACACAACGAGTCGTCGTGCTAGACTGTGAAGCTGGGGAGAATGTGTTCCCCCTTGGCGATTTATATGTGCCACCGCCGTTGTGTTGTCCGATCTGACCAAAACGTGGTGATTCCGTAGGAACTGCACAAAATGTTTCAATGCTAGAAACACTGTTAACAGTTCCAGGAAGTTTATATGTGTGTTATGTAGCGAGATGAGCCATTTTCCTTTCGCTATTCTGCCCTCGCACACTGCACCCCAACCTGTGAGCGACGCATCCGTCGTTACCACCTTTCTCAGAGAAATAGCTCCGCTCCGCTGGAGTCCCTGATTCCAGAAAAACGTGATCCCTCCAGCAGCGGAGAGTGCGCAAGCAATGTGACGACACTATCACTTTGCGGTTGAGGTGGTGCTTAGGACATTCTGGAAAAGGGAGAGACAACCACGAATTGACCTGATGCGCTCCTCTGATAAGGACGCCTGGTACAGGTCTGAGTTCAGCCTGAGACCCAGGTAAATTGTTTCCTGCGTGGGCACTAAGCAGTTTTTCGTGTCCTTTATTTTGAAGCCTAAGCCTTTTAAATGAGACACAAGCAGATTCGTATCTATCTCCGTCTGTCGCCGTGATGGAGCAGAGAGAAGGAGATCATCCAAATAAGCTGACACTCTGAGACCCGCTATTCTCAGCGCTGTTAGAGCTGCCTCAACGCATTTCGTAAAAGTTTGTGGAGCCAAATCCAAACCGAACGGAACCATCAAAAATTCGTATGCTGTTCCCTGATAGGCAAACCTGAGGAGTTCTTTGTGCGCCGGAAAAATGCTTATGTGAAAGTAATCTACTGATCTTCAGATCTACTGATGTAAACCAGTCTCTGGGACGAATAACATTGTATAATGTTTTTACTGTGAGCATTTTGAACTTGTACTTTCTGAGGTGCTTGTTGAGGTTCCGCAAGTCCAGGATGGGAAGGAGACCCCCGCCTCTTTTGGGAATGACAAAGTACCGGGAGTAAAAACCGTGCTTTCTGTCTTCCAGCGGCACCACCCGAATTACTCTTTTGCTCAATAGAGAGGTTATTTCTTCCTCTAAAATCTGAGCTGACTCACAATACCCTGTTGACATTTACACACTGTTGAAAAGTGGAGGTTTTACAGCAAACTGCAAATGATAACCCCGTTCTATCGTGGATAATACCCAAAGGTGTACAGTGCATGCGCGCCAACTCTCTGCGTGTGCAGAGAGCGGACTGCTGTAGCTCTCGCTCACTGAAGGCGCCATCCATCGGTGGAGCTAGGGGTTGCAGCTCTGATTTGGATGGCCCACTGCCTGGATGCACAGGAAACATTTTTATTTCTATCAAATGGAAACTTGTGTAAACTTTCGTCCTCTCTCTTGCATAACCCCGTGGGTGGAGAGGAGAGAAACAACATGTGGGGCACTGGATGAACTGGTGCCAACACTCCAACAAGAGAACTTCTGTCCTTTGAACATTTTTCTTGAATCACACCCAGATGCTTCTTTGCCAGAGGGGGGAACAAGACTCCTGCATTGTACAGAGACTCCGTGAGTGCTGTAGTCCCTCTTTTGACCCAAAGCCAGACCACAGGTTAGGTCGCCTGCCGCTTTTTCCCTATCTGAGGGTTAGTTGGGTGATGCTTAGCTGCTGCTGCTGCAAACGAGGCTGGGGCTGTTTTGGGTGAACCTCCCTCTGCATTGGCTGCTGAGGTGGGGGGGGGGCTAAGGTTACTGTACCCTGACTGACCCCCCCCTGAACAAAAGGCAAACCCTGGACAAACAGTCTGGGCTCACCGAGAAATCCCCTTGATGAGCACAGGTTGAGATCTGCAATGACACAGACCTCTTCCCACAAAGCTGAATCGGGTGACCCAGCATCAATCTGCCTCCTCATCTCCTCAATGAGCTCAGCTTGGTATGCTGTGACCAGTGAGGTGGCATTTAGGGCTCTGACAGCCAGGGCAGAGGAGCGGTAAATTTTTTGAAAAAGAGAAGCAGACAACCTCTCTGTCCTTCCTGGCAGAGAAGGAGAGGAGGAGGATAGGGCTGCTTGTCGACTGAGGTGGATGTGACTTGCCACCGACAATTCGACATCCTCAACTCTTCCATATTATGAACGTCCAGCCGAGAAAAACCTTTAACAGGAACCCTATGTGAGAAGGGTTTGTCCCAGTAGTGCCGCATCTCTGTGACACATGCTGGGACGGCTGGTATCAGCTGCTTGACTGGGAAAGTACGCTATGGCAGCCTCTTCCCATCATATAAATAAAAATCCCTCTCTACCCTGGCCCTCTTGCTGAGATGGCCAGTCGATAGAGAGTTTAGCAGCCGCTCTTCTACACATTTCAATAAGGTCCAGTTCCACTGGCATGGGGGAGGGGGACTCACCCATCGCACTGCCAGGCCTGGAAGAAAGATTAGGAGGGAGGATAGCGTCCTCTTCATCTTCCTCCAAATCCTCCTCTTAGAGACGAGCAATTGTCTCATCATCTTCATCCTCCTCCTCTTTGTCCCCTGCCAAAGGGTCTGATTCAAAGAGGATAGGAAGTTACGGAGAAATCTCGTCCATCAACTCTCCCCAGCTCTACTGGGCCCGTGAAGCAACCTCATTCATTTCCATGGGAGGCGCGGAAAAACTCGGGTCCCCTTTATTTGTGGCCGCGACTCTTACTCTGCTCTCCAAAACCCTTAACAGGAACTGAGAGCAGTGTGGGCAGCACTCGGGATTAGCGAGCGCAGCCTGTGCATGTCTAACTCCCAAATACGCTATATACAGAGGGTGAAAGTCTCCAGTCGAATTGTCGGTGGCAAGTCACCTCCACCCCAATCGACCTGCATGCGCACGGACAAGAGGGATCTTTCCCTTTCGCTGTGCTGCTGGATGGGATCGCAGTCGCCATAACAGAGATGCGAACACCGAGAGATTAACAAGATCATCACAACATGCCTCTCGATAAGATGTTAAGTTAATAAGTCTTACGGCAAATTATTTCCGCAAATGCGCCGGGATCGTACCGATCCATCCCACCTCTTAACGTGAAGGAATATTTAAGAGAAAAAAGCTGTAACTGCTCGATAAAGAAAATGAGAACCCGCCTGGTCCCCACTGCGAAACAAAAACAGCAGAAAGAAAATATTCACTTTAACAGAGAGTATTTTCCCATCCAAAAAGCAGCCGCGTTCGGTGACGTACCTAAAAGTCGGCTCGTCCGTGAACAGTTTAGTGGCCACTCATCGAGGATCTGCTGAGGATAGCTTCCAAAAAGATCTTCACGGGGAAGAGAACGAGAATGAGGTGGGGACCGTTATGCAGTGGTATATATTGGGGAGGCAGGACTCCCTCATCACTGTCATGATTGGTCTGTCAACCGACAGACGTGGTGTAATTGGTGCTTCCAGGATTGGTTACACCCGAGGCGATTTCCATAGTGAGATACCGAACAAATGTTTGAAAGAGAACCCCTCTATAAAACGTGCATTTTACCCCCTGGACCCCCTCGAAACGCGATTGGGCTAGTTTTGAGTAGCAATTGGGCAGGTTTTGTTGTGAAAACCTGGCAACCCTTGCACACTACAAGCAAAAAATGTTTTAAAGCGTAGCCTATATAATATGAATGAACGTACTTCAAAATGGCACATTGAAATTACTCAAGCAGTAACAGTGTTAAGGTTCATTTCATTACTGAAGACTTTACCTTTTTAAATATATTATTTTAAGGTTGATATAAATATTCTTATTTATTTATTTAAAGTCTTTCTAAAGCCGTGGTTCTCAAAGTGTGGGCGCACGGGCCATCAGCAGAAAAAGAAAAGAAATAAAACAGTAAACAGCAAAAGGACGTAACTTAGAATTGGAGATGGATTGGTTTGTGAAAGGGAATAGAAAAGCCATATATGATGTCGCACAGACCCTGGCAGATGCTGGTCATTCAAAAGCTAAATGCAGAAAATACGACGAGGCATATCTTGCTCTCGACTTCACTCACTCTGTCTATACCGGACGTGCCGCAACAGCTCTACTGTACACTGGACGCGACAAAGTGACCGTTGCAAATCATTTTAACTTTGTGTCAGTACGTCATAAATAGAACAAGGCATCAGTTTAATGTCGGGTTTTGTTCCACCGTGCCACATTCAGTGTAGACAGCGTCACTGGGTTCTACTGTATTTTGCCACAGCTCGCGTCCGGTGTAGACACAGTGTTGAATGTTGTAGGTGAGGAGGAAAAACTGTGTGTGTCCTATGCCTTAGCGGACAGCATGAAACCCACAATAAATAACAGAGATAATAAATATAATAACAGTTATTCTCTCTATGCTATATTTCAATGTTTCAAGTGATGCAGGTGTTTTTTCCCTGTAGTTTTTTTTTTATTAAAAAAGCATACATATTTCATAATGTTTAGTGAAATTATTTGGCTAGACCAAAAATGTTTGGGAACCACTGGTCTGAAGATAACAGATTTTAAAAAGTGCAGTCCACATGTTTACTTATGTTTATTACAGTGACTTTGAATTACCTAAAGTAGTGTGACAAAGCAACATATTTGTTTTTATATTTCTGCAATCTACTTTAGTTTGTGTGATTTGTTACTGACTTTCATATTAATGTTTACACCAGGCTTATTTGCCAGTGCTTTATGTTGTCATAATTATTACATGCTTACAAGGTTGGAAGTTCAACAAATCAGTCAATATACTACTGTAATTGTAGTTGTTTAATAAAGATGTCATTCATATCAATTCATGCATCACCTAATTTCATCGTAACATAGCCCTGGCCTACAGAAAAGAACATTTCTTTTTAATATATCTAATATTGTGTTGGTCATACTGTACAATGATTTTTGGCTTGTCTTTGATGAATAATACAGAACATAAAGAGCTTTAAAAAATAATCACATATTAAATTGCAATCGCAATATTGGTCAAAAAAAAACCGCAATTACATTATTTTCCAAAATCGTTCAGCCCTACAGTACACACTGACTGAGTGCTTCAGAGTTTCTCTCTCCGTCAAGCGATCTGTGCCATTTTTCAGTTCATCTCAATGGATGAATTTAAGATTTTCTGCTCTGATTCAAGACCTTTTTCAATGCCTTAAATTGTGGAAGGGCAAATTAAGTATTTAAGACCTGAAGAAACCCCTTAACATAGTCAGGAAAATGAAATAAGCTACTTACACATCACCAGATCCATCGTATATGCTCAATTGTGGCTGCCGAATTTGGAAAATGGCTTAATAATAATAATAATAATAATAATAATAATAATAATAATAATAATAGAAGAACCGTTATCCTTCAAGTTAAGTTCAGTTTTTACTTACGGGCTGATAGGTAATATATTCCACTTCCTCCTCTACGAAAACAAAAGCAAATTTTAAAAGTGTAATTCTACACCTTAAATATGGGGAATGTCAAAGCCTGTCTTTTTTTTTTTTTAAAGAGAAACCTTACGTTCTTCTCGGTAGTACGTCTTGTTAGACGAGGAAGGCTTAGCATTTTTGGTCATAGCTTCACTCAGTTTCTTTTTATAGAGATTCCGTGTGGATTCTGCAAAAACAAAAATCACAGCACAACTTTCTCCACAATCATTGACAAAAATAAAAAAATAAAATAAAATACATAAATAAATAAAATGCAATGTTTTTTTAAATGTTTTATTTTTACATAATAAAAAAAAATATATATATTTTTTATGACTATCATGTTACAATTTATTCTATTATCACAAACCTAGTATGGGTCCATGTTTAATGCCATATTCATCCAGCAGCTGGCTGATCTCCTCATCAGATTTTCCACTTAATGAGGACATATCTGCAACAACAGGATTTATGTAAAGGTTTAAGATTTAAACTGTGATGACTCATAATAATGTTCTCGCGTGTAGGTAACTAGTAGGCCTACTGGTTGACTGAGAAACGTAACGTAAAATTATTATTTTATTTCTAAAGAGATAAAAAAGTCTGATATGTTTTTTCAGATCAGTCTGAAAGGACAAAATCGATAGAGGGATACTAGAACCAGCACTGCATAAGAATAAACAAAGGTACTTCAGTGTCAGACTGCTGTAACATCTGGGGCTGAATGTCACACATGTGCAACAGCTGTAAACTTTGCGAGGTAACGAAAGACACGTACTACGCAAAGATCAAGCGAACATGACATCTTCTGTCAGGACATTCGGGAGAAAAGGAACACAAAAGCGTTTTTCAGGCGAACAAATGGTCAGAGAAAGGGATTTCTTAGATCGCGCTAGCAAGCGAAACCACTGACACAACTTCAACAGCGCATTTAGCATGACTTAGGACAGAAGAGTGAGCAATAGTAATGCAATAGCATTTTTGTCGCCTACATATACATGTTTTTGTTTAAAAAAAAAATGTATAATTGAATTACCTTGGACGTTAAAAAGGCGCTTTCCTGAGCTGGGCGTGTCGCGCTGGAGTAGGAGACACGCATCACTTCCTTTTACGCCTCGCAGTGACCGGGCGTGTTTAATGCGTCGAGACTTATATATATTATTTTATTTAATTCACTGAAAGCAAAATGTTTGTGCAAAGCGACAAAATCGGCGCCATTTACAACAACATAGCTTACTGTTGTACATTCTGAAGAAAAGCAAGAAATATGATGTTAAAAAAAAATAATGATCATAATAAAAATATTTTGTTTTTCTTTTAGGTAGCAAATGCCCCATTCAGCTGATCTAAATAGACAGTATGTATTTGAAATGGATATCTTAACAATGTAAAAGTACTGTATAAATTAGGGAACTTTTTGAAGCCTGAACTCATCAGTCCAATCAATGCAATATCATTAATGGTTATTTTTATTTAATTATTTTTTAAATAAAACAATAGTCGACATTTACTCTGTGTTTCACGGAAAAAGTGAAATACTGGCTCAGAACGACATTAGTGTGATTAGAAATGATGACAGCTATAATCTTTGGGTGGACAGTCCCGAGGTGCAATGCACTTTTCTACCGCTGAGGGGCGAAATTACAACTAATGGAGGACTTCGATGTGATATTTTTGAAGATGGGAGAAAACCCAACCTGTTTGTTTTCGCGTTGTCATGGACAGACAGCTATAACGTGACTCACTGTCACGCTTCTCTGAAGGGAAGCTCTTTCCTTTTATACTCACTAAACCACCGAAGCTACCTGTGTAAATTACTTTTGGTGCGGATAAGGCCAGTCAAATCATCATATTTATTCAAATCAAAGTAAACGTAAAGGCCGTCACAAGGTGGTCAAAATTTTCCTTAAGAGGGTCTTGCAGTAACAAACAGAGCTCTGTAAACCATACTTGTGCCACTGGACCGGTCATACCTTATATGGACAGAGTACAGCTGTTTATGTACAGTATCTTGACTCAGCTGCATGCCAGTCTTGGGCGTCAACCTGATTTACAATTATTCAAAGGACTTCATCAGGATCCACAACTGATTTGATGAACCAGTAACTAAGCAATTACAGTAGTAGTTTTACTTTTTGTGCCAGTGTAGGCACAAAATTATAGTTACTTTTACATTGACAGAAACAGTTGTAGTTAATTTTACTTCCCATTGTGACTTGTATCGGAGTGAAACGGCTTCTTGAACAAGGACAAAAAAGAAAAAAAAAAAAAAATGTAATCAAGACTTGATTTTGGCCTTATTACAGTCAGTTTTGATTAGATTACTAGAGCGTATGAATGAATGATTTGCATGGCTGAATCATTTAAAATAAACAACAGTACTTCATAAAAGAATTGGCCATTTTGATTTCATGGTGACTAAGGTGATCTCGGATGTTCTCAATTAGTCAATTTTACTTCAAATATGGCAGAGTTTTGAAGTTTAAATGTGCTTAAAACTAGCTCAAAGGTCTCCAGATGTTTTGCACATTTACAGATCACCAAATTTCAAGTTACAGTTATCTTAAATGCATAATCCATATTAAAAAATTTAACCATGAAAACACCATTCATTAAAATAAACTCCAAAGAGTCCAAAATCACAGATGTACAAATAAAATGAAAACATTTACACACTGGTTGACAGAAAAATAGTTAAGACAACTTTATTGTGTATCAAAATACTGCAAGTCAAAACTTTTAATTTTTTTAGACAACTAATTCCTTTTTTTTTTTTTTTAATTCTGGAATACTGATTACACATTGACATTGGAGCACAAAGGGCTAAAGAGCTGACATAGTGAGCGCAAATAAGTGACGTTTTGCCAAATGTTACAACTTCCAAGTGCGTTTTACATAACCAACAATAAACTCAAGCAGTATGCATCAAAAATCTTCCTTTCGTTATGCCTTCAGCCAAATGACATGGTCAACATCATCTTTATTCTGCCGTGTAACTTCCCTTTGATTGCTAAATCACTTGGCACACAATCCTGGTTTTAAATGGCACGCAAATGACATTCAAAAAATGCCTTCATGGTCAAACGGAAGCAACATGCAGCTCTGCAGACTGAAAAATATTCAAAACACTCAGACAGAAGGTCAGACCCACAGAGCTTCGGCACCAGTGTTAATTCAGTCTACGGTTAAGCACCTCTTCACCCAATGGCAAGTAAAATGAAAACTTTGTGTTAGACAAGCGGCTGAATCACATCTGTATTTCTCCTGCTGCTAGCAATGGTTACTCTGTACAGTTATGACTGGAACAGCAGTCTCCTAAACCAGGCAAAAGATACTAGCAGCTACTCTGTGTTCGAGACTAGATCAGTAACGAACCAAACACGGAGCAGAAGCCACCAGGACCCTCTGATTTAAAGGATTACTGAATGCAGCAAATGTAACAGGATCCAAAAATGACTGACATACAGTGACAAGGTGCTTCTTTGAAATCCATCTCTTGCTTGAAAGCTGAATAGCGGTGCAGGAAGATACAGGAAGAGAGGATCATAAAAAGGAAGGAGGACAAGAGAGTTTTCAGTGTTCTTGTATTTGATGCTGGAGGTTTTGGTGGAGGGCAGTTAGACAGTGATGTGATACGGGCTCCCGGGGATGTGCTCGTCGCCCCATTTCACCACCAGGATGTACTCTCCCTTCTCCTTCAGCTGGTAGGACACATTATAGAGACGGTTACCCAAGTGTTTCACCAAGATCTCCTCGCAGGGCACTTTGGGTCCGTCCACTCCAACCAGGAGCATGTTCCTCCCTGTGGAGATTGATGGAAATGTAGTGTCAAATGCTTGCAATTAACTGGAACCGACTGAATGGCCAATTGTTCAGTTTCAAAATAATCAATTTCTAGATAATTCATACCTGCTTTACTACAGTCCACACTGAAAGAGTTCTTCTGTCCTATGAAGCCCTTGTTGAGTCCAAGACCCTTGGCAACCACACGGCTGGCGTCGGAGCTACCCCAGCCTGGCGCTGCCTGCTGGCTGCTCGTCACGCTGCGGGTCAAAGGGTCAACTAGTACTGATGAAGTCTCGTGCATGCTGTGGCTATTGACCAATCGGGAGCCTGCAAAAGACACATTTGACCTTACAGACGACAACAGTTTCTGTCCACCACAAATTAAACACCATGATAAAACACTGAATTTGAAAAGCTTTTTTTTTTCTCCTTTTCATACCTGTAATTTTAGCTTTGAATGGGCTGCCAACAATATGGTATGGTCCACCGTATTTGATAGAAATTAGGTAGTTTCCAGGTGCCATAGGTGTGTAGGTGACCTTGTAGCCCTCTGGGCATTCCTGACAGTCCATCTTCACCTTGGAAGGCCCATCGATGGTCACTGCCAAAGCTCCTGGGCCAGCTGAACTCGTGTTCACAATGAACTCACATGGAGATCCTGAGAAGGTGGTCATGGTGTACGGTCAGTTTAGTTCAGCTGCACAGTTTGACAACTATAAAAGATCACACTCTACATGATATCTAAAGTGCATTGTACCAGTGGTGCCTCCCTCCAGACCAGCTCCATAAGCAGACACCATTCCTGGATCTCCAGCTTGGCCAGTTTCACCAACACGGATCTTGAAGGGGCTTCCAGGGATGTGAGAACCATTGAATTTCACATCTATTAGGTACAGGCCATTCTCCCTGGGGATGAACCTCACAGCATACTTATCTGTGATCAAAGGCAGAGAGAGGAAAGCAGATGAAGATAAATTAGAACTACATTTTCTAATTACATGTGGTAGCCTTGAGGAAATACAAGTAACAATTAAAGTCCTTTTTGAAGCTGTTAATCTTTCTTCTGGATGCTTCATTTCCAAAAACATGTAAATGCCTCAATGGGTTTCATTTTGAAGTGTAAGCATACAATGCTAAACACCTTTAACCCTTCGTTACCTTCATCGATCTCTGTAACACAGCACTCCTCAAGCGCTCCAGATGGGCTGTGAACCTTGGCATCGATGACTCCCTTCGCCCCATTTAGGCTCACAGCAAAAGAGGCCGGCTGGTTCACCTTTAATCCGGACTCCTGCATTAACATGACACTGCCACACTCAACCAAGGATCAAAAACTGCATAAAAGTCTGACACTACAAACATGTAACAGCCCCTCGCCTAATACAACACTCCACATCTCTTACCTTCAGGCTAACAGGGTTAAAGAGAGAGGCTTTGAGAAACCAAGAAATGAAAACCCTCCACCCCCAGCAATACACAAAAGGAAATAGTTCAAAGTCAAGAACAGAAAGACAAACAAGCCTCTTTTGACCTCTTTAACCCTTTAGCCTATCATTTCCATCCATGTTGGTGGTAGGGCTGTTGGGAGCCTTTAGGACAAGGCACGAGAAATACAAACAGTCCTTCAGTATCCCAGAAACCCCAGCGCAGCCCGTGAACACAGCAGCAACTGATAACTGTGGCCTTTTTGGTGTGATGTGTATGCAATATTTTGACTTCATTTATCAATGGTTGAAGTAAAAGATTTACTCTTTAGGCAGTTATCAAACATGTGCATGTATGTGAGGGCATGTGTGGTGCTATATGACATTTACCTCTCCTTTCCTGTATTTGTGATAGTACCATGACATGAAGCTAAGTTTGATTTGTCTAATGTGAAGTAATGTTTTCACAGTCATTGTGGCTGCTGTGTCAAGGGTGGACTTGGAGTTGTTTTGGGTGGACAAATGTCTGTCTTTCTCGAAGCCTCACCTGAAGACTGGCAACAGTGAGACGGCGGGCTTCATCAGATGGCGAGGCCACAGGCACCACAAATGGACTGTCAGGGATGTGCTCATCATTGAATCTGATGGATACTTCATAATCGCCTGAAATGGATGGAGAGTAGTCAGCTTTGACACTTAAAATCTACCATAAGGAAGAACAGGGAGAATCCAGAACAAAAGCCTCACCAGGCTCCTGGACAATGTAGGAGACACCGCTGGATCCATCCTTGCGGTCTTCAAATGCAATCTCTGCCTTGCTGGGTCCCTCGACCGCAATGGACAGACCACCAGCTCCTGCTTCACGGGTCCAAATGCTGAACTCAGCTGCACATGGGGAAAACATGAAGCATTAAGATCACACAATCGGGATTTTAGCTTGAAGGTGAAAGATATCCCAACACAGATTTTGCATCCCAACTCATGTTGCCCAATGGAAAGCTGCTTGATTTGAAAGTGCATATGAAATTTTGCCAAAATGTGACCACTAAAACTAATATGACACAGAATGTGTGAAGACAAACCAGCACCTCATACCTGGTACACCCGCCTCTGCTCTCTCTAATCCTGGGCCTCCTGCACGGACCTTATGGGCACCTCCCTCTCCAAGAGGACCCACAGTGAACTGGAAGGGGGATCCGGGGACATGCTGTCCTTGATACTTCACACTGACAGTGTGCACACCCATCTCTGTGGGCACGAAGCGAATGCAGTACGTGTTGTTTTCTCCCTCCATGATCTCAGCCTTGTGTACTTTGCCTGATGGGCTGGTCACCTGAGCGGTCATGTCTGAGATGCTGATCTCTGTGATTCAAAAAGTACAGAAGGCGACAGATGTAGGTATGTTAAAGGAAGGAATTGTTTATGATGATTATGTTAATATTGTTTCCACAAGTTTTACCTGGGATCTTCAGGCTGAGGTCGCACTGGCTGCCAACATTGGCCACAGAGGCAGCTCTTCTTCTGCGGGTGATGCTCTCCTTCATCCGACCCTCTCCTGTCACTTTGACAGTAAAAGCACTTCCTGTTGGAGGAGCATAACGGGGGAAGTTAAAGACTGTGTAATCATACATCAAAAAAGGACCAACTAAAACTGCCATTCTGAAAGTGCAACACTGCTAGTAAATACCTGGAACATGCTGGTCTGCAAATTTGATGTTAATAATGTAATTTCCTGGTTCTGTGGGGCAATAAGTGACTTTGCAGGTGCCATCTTCCTGATCTTCAGTGTTGATATCTACTTTACTGGGTCCCTCGATAGACAAACTGAGTCCTCCATATCCTAAAAAAAGAAAATTGAATAAAAAAAATTATATATATAAATTAACAAATACAAAAAATAAAACCAAAAATAATCAGATACATAAATACATAAGTACTAAAAATATGACAAATGACCTGCATCTCTGGTGTCAATGACAAATTCTGCAGGCTCAAAGGTGCGGGCTTCACTCAGGCCTTGACCAGTTACACGCACACGGCTGGCATCACCGATCTCTGATTGGTTGATCATGACTGAGATGGGGCTATTAGGAATATGACGTCCATTTTTCTTAATGTTAACCAGATGCTCTCCAATTTCCTTGGGCACGAAGGAAATGCCGAGAGAAAATGCCAGAAATAGATGTGATTAGAACAACTGCAGACTTCACATTTCATTCCACATACTGTCACTTCCATCGTAACACTTACCCACATGCCCATTCCTGAGCATCTTGAGCAGACACGGCTCCTCCCGGCCAGAGGGGGTGGTGAGAGACGCGGTCAGCTGACTGAGGTCCAGTTCGCCGATGTCTAGAGGGATGTCAGCCGCTGAGCCCACCTTCAGATGAGACATGCGCATCGAGTCGTCGCCTGCGGACACACAGATTTGATGACTTCACTTTAAACAACGGAATTTTTGAATAAAACAATTGTTTTCTTTCAAAACAATTTTTGCTTCCAAATATCATAGCAGCAATAAAAGCACCTGTGATCTTGGCCATGAAAGGGCTGCCGGGAATGTGCTTGTCGTTGTACTTGACAAGGATGTTGTAGTCTCCAGGAAGAACAGGGAGGTAAGAGACAGTACAGGTACCGTCCTGATTATCAGTGCAGCTGATATCTGCCTTTGACGGACCCTCGATGGCCAGAGACAGACCACCTAATGAACACAAAAGAAATATTGTAACCAGTTTTTCCATTTTGGGCTGTTCACACTAAAAAAACAGAATGGCTTAAGCATCAGTATAATAAATAATTAAACAGGATAAATAACACAAATTAAATAAGGATATATAATAAACAGGATATAAAAAATATAAGATAAAACTAAGGAAGTTAGAAAAACAAATAGGATAAATAAAATAAAAACAAAAAAGCAGAATTGGTCAATATGTGAGCATCTATACCCTCTCCAGCATCCTTCGTGTTGACAGTGAAGACTGCAGGTTTATTAACCATGCCATGAATTAGACCAGGACCATAGGCAGTCACATGACCACTGTTGACATAATCCACATAGAACTGCAGTGGACTTCCTAAGAGCCAAGAGAAGGATTTCTTAATTGAGCAGTTTATATACTTTAAAAACATTTAAAGTATTTATCTCTAGTAAACCTGCTTGTATGGCTGGAAAAAGAAACAAGTGACCAATTACAGGTTCTTTTACCTGGGATGTGTATTCCGTCGTATTTGATGTCCATCTCATGCAGGCCAGCCTCAGTTGGGGCGTATTTCACTGTGACCGTACCGTCCTTGTTATCAGTAATATCAGGCTTGGCCACTTTTCCAGAAGGCATTCTTACATCACCTGTAAGGCATCGGGTACACATCAGAATCTTTACAAATCTGTCCAATAACAGAAATGTCCTGATTCATACAAATAGAATACCTGTAATTTCTCCTTTCTGGATGGTGAAAGGAATGACCAAGTCGAAGGGTCTCAGTCCAGCTACGTCCAGTCCATTCATGCCCAACTGCCTGTCTGTAGCCTGTGAGGAAGGAGAGGGGAATGAGACAGATCAAAACTAATCATGAGGTGGACACTGAACTCAGACTGCCATCAGAACCTGAAGATCTATTACTAATTTGTTTCTGAGGCTTATGTCAAGTAATCAGTATTTGCTTATTTGGTTCAATATTAATTTTTATTCCACTGTGTGTTTAATTTGCTAGGTCATGAGTCGATTAAAAAAAAAGATCAACAGCAGACAAAAGAATATTATTAAACTGACATCCTGAGAATATAAAATTATGGCTGATGTCCACATATACTGCTTTTAAAAGTTTTGTGTCAATAAGATTTTAAAATGTTTTTTAAATGTATTTAACTGAATTTTGACAATTACGCCAGTCTTCAGTGTCCCATGATCCTTCAGAAATTATTCCAATATGCTGATTTGGTGATCAAGAAATATTTCTAATATTATCAATGTTAAAAACAGTTGTGCTGCTTAACATTTGTGTAAACTGTGCTACACTTTTTCAGTTTCTTTGAATAATAGACAGTTTTTTTTTAATAAAATCTTAGTGACTCCAAACTTTTTAACGGTAGTGGACTGTATATTGAATTTGATGTCATGAAAACAAACTTTCTATATATATATATATATATATATATATATATATATATATATATATATATATATATATATATATATATATATATATATATATATATATATATATATATATATATATATATATAATAAATGGAGATGAGTGCACAAACAGCAGACATGACAACAGTACCCTTAAAAACAAAACAAAAAACAATGATAATGGAGATGAGGATGACGAGGATGATGAAGCAGCCACCAACACTGTGAGAGAGAATGACATTCTAATGAGAGATTGCAGGATCAGTCAGTGATTGACCAATCCGGAGAAGGGGTAGAGAAAAAGCCAAGCAGACAAGTGACAATGTGACCAACGATGATATACCACACACAAAAACAACAACATCTAATGCCCACGCAAAAGACAATGAAAGTGTCAAACACAGCTTAAGCTCGGCAACAACCAGCCATTTTGTTCAAATGTGTGATTCCTCACATTTAGTGCTTTCCAAAATGGCTGTCATTCTATGATTCAATGAAAATGTATTTAAGAGTCCACATAAAGCAGAATCATTGGAAATGAGGTGAAATAAACCCTAAACCTGGAGGAAGAGGAAAAACAGGAGGGTGAAAAAAAAGAAAGGACATAGGACCGATTGGGGACTCGTAACAGTAACAGAGCAGGAAATGGAGATGAGGAGGGAAGAGGGGCGTGTCAGTACCCATGGCTGGCCCATGTTGGGCGCGTAGGCGTACTGCGGGTTCTGGGTCTGCTGCATTAGTTGGTCAGGAGAGGCACCTTCCAAAGCCTGAGACAGGGCAACAGAATCAAAGATGAAATCCCTTCAATAACAACCAGCTCTGCTCAAACACTAACCAACCATAAGACACCTAAATACATCAAAAACAACGCCAAACAACAGTTCATTCTAAAATGAAAATAAAATGCTGCCATTTTTTACCCTTACTTTTTTCTAAAATCAGTTGTTGTGCGAGGAATTGGCTAAAATGTCACTAAATTATATTTGCCTCAGCACAACATTAATTCTTCACACCAGTAAGGACTATTAATAGAGCCTAGAGTTTTCAATCCATGACTAAACTCAGGCCAGACATTCAGGTTATTCTGACTTTCTGTATGTTGTATTTTTCCCACTGTATGATCAGACTTACGGTTTTCCTTAAATCAATGATAAAAATCTCAACAGTCCCATAGATCTACACTGATGACTCTTCAAACACCAACTGTCAAAAATTCACATTTAAACATTCAAACTTAAATTTAAAGTCTATCTCAGTAATTTGCTAAAACATGTTAGAAGTATTAAAACATGCCAGCAACATGCTAAAACTTGCTATGAGCATGTCGCATAACATTAAAAACATTTAGAAGATTAAGGCTTGAAAAGACCTTGTCCTAAAAGTTTTTTTTTTAACTTCTCAAATCTATTTTAAAGAAACATACAGATACAGTATCTTAAATCTTACAGAAACCACAAAATTATTTTTTCTTTTCAACTTGACATATTATGTCTTCAGTTTAATATATTATCATTCCCAGTTTCTGTGAACAAAATTTAAAAAAAAAAAAAATACTAAATTAAAAAAAAAAGCAGCACCGTCTTAACTACAGAAGAAACACATGAAAAAATATCTTTGCCAATACTGAGGGGCTTTGAATATTTTGGTTGTTGGACAATGAGGGGCCTTTGAGTCAAAAGGTTGAGAACCGCTACCCTAGAGGAAAGAAAATCATACATTTTTACAACTTTAATTTTTGGGTGAACTAATCCCTTTAATTGCATGGTGATGCTAACAACAGTGTAACTGCAAGAATAAGCTACGAATTTATTCACATTGTAATGAGGTTCACAGTGTATATTTAACACGCTATCCTGCTGGAAAGATTTTCCTGTGAGTGTTCAACATTTGAAATGAATAAACAGTGCTCCATATGAACACAGGATCTGTGTGGCATATATGTACCGTGACTTGGAAGGGGCTGTTGGGGATGTGTTCTCCACCGAAGCGCACACAGATGACGTATTTGCCAGGCTGGGGTGCTGTGTAGAAGATGTCAAATGTTCCATCCTCATTTTCAACTACGTCCACATCCACCTCGCCTCCATCTGGAGTGCACACCGTGCACGTCACCTTGCCCTTCCCAGCAGCCTTCGCGTCCACGGTGATGACCGTCTGCTCTCCGATCTGAATAGTTGGACCAACTCCAGCTCCTACGGAATACAGAGAAAGGTTTAGTAACAGGTAACATGCAGACAGATGTCTTGTTATTAGATAGTTTAGTACCCATCCCTCCACAGTTACATTCCACCATGCACTAGACGCAAAACGTCTGGAGCGTCAAGGCAACAGCTTTAGAGATTTGGGATCCATCATTTAAAGAGATCTACTCTGTCTATGCAGGTTAAGATTTAATACTCCCTCTGTGACTTTAAAATGATAGATCCACTATCCTTTTTGTCTGTTACCTCAATTTCCAGAGCTGTCGATTTAATAATGCGACCACTAATTCAGAATAAATATACGCAAGCTGAGGAAAACAATATCAGTAAATGTACTTTCAACCATACTGGCATATTAAAGACCTGGTAAGTTAGTCATTAGTCACCTGCAATCATCAACTACTTTGCTGTTGTACTTAGTCATTTTGAAATGGCAGGAAATGCAAGATAATCTACATATGGACTACGTCTTAGCTATAGTAGCGGATAGGATGGCAAATTATGAGGCCTATGGTATCAAGACACCGTGCAATTCTGCATGCAGTACCAAATGACAGACTAGAGCATTATTCAAAGCGCTTACCCAAACCGTGACCTCCGATTGAGACTGAGAGACCGTGAAGCAGAGCGAGAAAAAGTGAAAAAGTAACAATCAGGGCAAAATACAACAATGTGTGCAAAAGATAAAACAGAAGTGAGAAATGAAGTGATGGGAATGTGAGCAGCGCTGCACAACAGGAGGTGTGTTTCTGGGTGGGGGATTGAAGATGAGAGCAGTACACAGAACAAACTTTACACAAAAGGATAAAAATGTGTTCCCTTGTGACAACCAGCCTGAACACTGAGGTTTAGATTAGATGGAAAAATGGTTCAAAGAACACAGCGGAGAGTCATCAAAACATTCAGTTTCCAGTGGCTCCAAAACCACAGGATTATTCTGATCCCTCCACTCAGTGCACACTGCCAGACCATCTTAAGACACCAGATATGGGTAAATAAAGAGGCACATTTACCCTCTCCTTTCTGTAATATGGACATCAAGCAGTTTGCCTCATTTTTCAGAAAAAAAGTATTTTGAAAAACTGACACTGCAATTTTTCTCTATTGTGATATGAAAACAATACAGGGATTTTCACTAAATGATTTGAATAGTTACAATTTTAAAACCTGAAACTTTTTTTTTTTTTTGAAGTGCGACCCATACTTTTGTAAGAAAGTGTTGAACAATTCATAAAACTTGAAAAATTTGGTTGTTTTCATAACCAAATTCTCATTAAATTTTTTACATATAATGTAACTGCAAAATATACCTGATTGTAATTGTTGTATTAAGTAAAAATTAATATAAGAAATATTGCAATAATACTACTACACTATAAAAAAGTGACTATTTAAGAAAAATAAAGTACAACAGTAAAAACAGCACTAATGTTTTCATTTTCAAGTGTTCAACTGTCATGCTGTTGGCAAGTGACGCACTGCCAGTTTCAGAATGAAGCAAGGCACTGTGTACAGCTCAGGACACAGTGTTTCAGCTGTATTTCATATTATTTTCAATCAATATTGAGCAATTTGATTATCACATTAAGCAATACCGATTACATACTGATTTTATTTCAACATCCCGCTGCCCTACCAAGTTATAATATTGCTTTCTATGTTTAGAGCTCAATAGATCAGTTTAAAATGAATGGAAAGGGGCCTGCAAAGGGTAGCAATCAGTAATGAATGGAATGGGAATTTATTTCAACTGATCCAACCTGAGCATTACATACCTGTGACTGTGCATTTGCTGGCATCTCCCGTTGGCAGGGCTCTGATACGATATGGAGAGTATGGGATCTCATCACCACCGTATTTGATGAGAATAGTGTAGCGGCCAGTCATGTCAGGCACATAGGACACAAGATACGTCCCATCCTGATTATCACGAATGTTAGCCTTCTTTGGCTTCCCCTCAGGGTCCTAAAACAAGCATTAAGAACCAAACAATGCATAAAATGTTGAATGAGAGACCATGACAACTTTATGGCTGTAAAGAGAAGCATCAACTCACAGTTATCTGGACCGCCAAGAGCCCCTCTCCTGCATCTTTGGCATCAATAGTGAACTCCACAGGCAGACTGGCAGGCACACCAGTGGTATTCAGACCAGGGCCGCTGGCACGGACCTTACTAGCATCATGAGTGGGCAGAACCTTCACCTTATAAGGACTGAATAAAGAGACCAAGAAGAGTGTGAGAGAGGGGAAATAAATAGCAGGGAAGGACAGGAACCAAGGGACTTTAAAAAAAGCACCAGGCCTGCTATAATATCAACTCCAGTAGTCGATGCCAATACCACTGAAACTTCACAATACTTTAATGCCAACTGAAGACTACAGCAAAACTGATTACACTTCATGCTGTTAAATGTTAATATAAAACTACAAAATACATCCTTCAAATATTTCTTAATTGAAAGTACTCAATATCAACAATGCAGAAGGTACAGATTTTTTTGTTAAGCCATGTCAGTTTCTATGTATATTTTCTTAATGCAAAATTCCATGTAAAAACATAACCAGAAACAAAACAAAAATTTTTACGATCCATTTTCAAAACTCATTTTGGTTAACAGGGTGGAAGTCACTGATCTGAGCCTGGAGTTTACCTGTGTGGGATCTCTTCATCAGCATACAGGACATTAATAGAATACGGTCCCTCTCTGGTGGGTACATAGCTGACTGTGTGAGTCCCGTCACCATTATCCACCACCTCAACAGGCTCCACGACACCTACACAACATAAACAGTCCTCTTATTCAATGGAGGGGGAAAGAGAAAGCCAAATAAACAAGATAATTATTGAATCACGGTCTCACCTTTGGGTCCCTGCACTCTGACCTGCAAGGGAGCCACTCCAGCCTTGCTTGCATCCACAGAAAAGACCTGCGGGATATTGGCACGCACGTTGTTTCCAAGCCCCTGACCCAGGCATTTCACTTTAGTTGCATCAACAGTATCATGGACAGGTACAGAGAAGGGGCTTCCTGTGGACAATAAATAAAATAAATACAATAAAAAGAAAAAGAAAAAACAAGTTATAAATTACAATAGATAGACAGAAAGAAAGAAAAATACTAGCGCATGAGGCAAAAATGCTGACCAGTGATTGGTTGTAGCGCATGAGGCAAAAATGCTGACCAGTGATTGGTTGGCCTCCATAGGTGACATTGAGGTTGTATGTGCCTGGCTCATATGGGATGTATTCAACACAACAGCTGCCATCTTTGTTATCAGTGCAGGACATTTTGGCCTCAGAAGGTCCCTCCATAGCCAGCCCCAGTCCACCTGTACCGGCCCCACTGCATCAAAACACACACATGAAGTGAGCCAGAGAACCTTAAAACCAGACCCATTGACACGGTGACTGATTTTAGCTCAAAAAGCCAAGTGCTGAATCTACCCACCGGGTCTCCACAGTAAATTTGTTGTGTTTGTTAGTGATGCCAGACTGAAGTCCTGGACCATGTACACGCACACGTGCTGGGTCACAACCCTCAGTCACCGGCACACGGAACGGGCTCTTGGGAACTGGGGCATTATCGTATGTAACCTCAACACTGTGTGTGCCTATTAACATACAATACAGAAGACTGGTGTAAAAGCAACCCAGAATATACCAGAGTTTTAAAGGTGGTGCTGAAACTCACCCTCCTCATAGGGCGTGTACTCCACTTGGTAGGTGCCATCTCCCAGGTCTCTAATCAGAGCTTCGGTGCGGTTGCCTGATGGGTTATTGACACAGGTCTTGATATGATTGCCACCCGTTTTTGTGAGAGCACGAGCATCCACAGTGAAATCAGTAGTGGCTTCCCGGAAAACACCTACAGACAAACATTCAAAGTGGCTAAATAAGCAAAGACAAGAGGAACTCCTGCTTGATGAACCTGAGAACACCACACTACCTTTGCCTTCCACTCCAGGTCCGAACACTTTCACTCCAGTGGTTTCCACAGCAGGCTCCACGTTGAGTCTGGCTGGGAAGTTTGGCACATCCTGATCACCGTAGCGGATGGTGAGAGTATAAGCTCCAGGGTACAGAGGGATGTAAGTGATGGTGTATGTTCCATCCCCATTGTCCTGGATATGGACTTCAGCCTCGGTGCCATTGTCTGAGATGATCTCGATAGTCAGCTCCGCAGGACCAGCATTAGTGCAATCAACCACAAACTTTCCTGGCTCGCCAACCTTAGCTCGCTCCAGACCTGGCCCAGAACATCGCACCTAAACACGAGAAAAGGGGATATGAATGAAAGAGTACATTTGTTCTACTGCTAAAGCCAATATGGGACTCAGAGAGAAACCACTCGCTGAGAATTCGTGCAACATTAAGCAAATTAGAGTTTATTGAATAAACACCCCACAAAGAGCTTTTCCTGACGCCTTTGTCGTCTTGTTAAACTGGCTATAATATTTAATTCCTAGGTTTCTAAACTGGATTACCTTAGATGGGTCAGTAGGAGCAATGGCTTCCACGGGGAACGGACTGCCGGGGATGGGGGTGCCATCATACGTCAGTTCAACCTCATAGGGTCCCTTATCTCTGGGGATAAAACGGACCTGACTGGTTTCTGGGCTCAGGCCTGGTTCAACTTTACAAGGCACCGATTTGCCAGATGGACCTGTGACCTTGGCGCCAACCTTGCCCTGACCACCTGCTCCTTTGGACTTGACTGTGATCTCCTGATCCTTTCCGACGGACATTGCTAGAAATTAAAGAGCAGATAGTTTTGACTTGTAAAAGGTTAAAGGTGATTCAATCCAATCGAGGGTTATTTGTATAGCACTTTTCACAACACATCGTTTCAAAGCAGCCTCACAGATGTTTCAATGTTGCATTCAGTCAGATGTCAAAGCAACTCTCATTTGTGACTCTCAGGTTAACTGGCAAGCTAGACAAGAAAAGTGATAACTTACTATCTCCAATACCAGCCACTTTAACTTTACTGAGATCCAAGGATGGGGCGACTGCTACAGCAAACGGGCTCTTGGGAATAGGATCACCACCATATGTGACATTCAAACCCATGTTGCCCTACAGAAGAAAATGAGCACTTAGATTGCACCAGTACTCAATTACAAAACATTTAGAAAACCATAGTTACTATATTCAAGCTGCAATATTCTTTTCAAAATGAAGAATCACCAGTCATGGAGATTACATCAGCAAACATTGGCTCACCTGTTGAACAGGGGTGTATTTAACAGTGTGGGTGCCGTCATGATTGTTGATGATGTCAAAGTCACGGACCGCCTCTCCCTTGGTGGGTCCAGTGAACTGTGCATCAAGCCTAGCTTTGCCTGCGGCTTTGGTGTTCACAGTGAAGTGAGTGGGTTTGTTCAGCTCCACACCTTGAAAAGAAATAATAGCATTGGAGATTCACCTTTAAATTAAAAAAACAAAACTGAAAAACAACCTTTATGGTCATACTAAATAATGGTCTACTTATTTGTTTTTTCATTTTATTAAATATTTTTTCCCCTCACCAGTACGGTTGAGTCCAGGGCCTTCTGCTTTAACCTTGCTGGCATCATGAGAGGGATCAACCTTGATTCTGATGGGGGTCAGGGGAATGGCCTAGAAAATGAAATGAGTTTGAAAAAAAGAAACCTCACTAGACCATTCTCCACAGACACTTGTGCCTCCTCTTACCTGATCAGCAAACAGCACCATGATTGTGTAGCTACCCGCTCCAGGTGGGGTGTATTTGACGGTGAATGTGTCATTGTCATTTCTAATGATGTCGAAATCGATGTCAGCCTCAGCAGGTCCCATAACTCCTGGGGCGCATTTGATGCCTATGCTGATGTCACCTGAAAGACAGATAACAAAAACAACACTAAGCTTATTTGCCCCAAAAAGACATGAAAATATTAGTTTACATCTAGTTCTTTTAGAGTTAGAGTTCTTACCCTGTCCTGCCTCGGCACAATCCACAGTGAAGTATGTTGGGTCAAACGCCTTCAGGCCAGTCTTGGCCACTCCAGGTCCTGATACTTTCACCTTATTGGGATGGCACCCTGCCCCAATGTTCATCTACACAACAAATGCAATGAGAACACATTAAAACACTTTTCATTAGTAATTCTAAGGATGTCAACCATATCTGAAGGACTACCCACCCTGAATGGGCTCTCTGGGATGTTGACTCCGCCCCAGGACACCATCACAGTGTGTTTGAGTGGTTTTCGAGGGGTGTAGCTGCAGCTGTATGTTCCGTTACCGTTGTCCTTCACCTGCACATCCACTGGTTTTCCATCACGGTCCTAAGAGGGAAAGAGCTGGTTAGGGCTTTGATTTTGAGAAATGAATCAGTCATGAGCCATAAAGCAGAATCCACACCTGAGCTTGAATCTTTAGAGGAGCTTTGCCACCTAGTTTGGCATCCACTGTGAACTCTGCTGGTTTGCCGACTGAAAGGCCAGAGCTCTGCAGACCTGGACCATGAGCCTTCACCTGAATTACAAAATGAGATGCATCAAAAGAATAACCAACAACAGACTCGTTTAGAGTATGGACTACCAGCTGCTCATGCTAGGAATAATTTCACATCAAATATTTCTAGAAAGAAGGCAGATTAATTACCTTGTCAGGGTAGAAGTCTTTTCCTGGAGCAGGTACGACTTCGGCCATGAAAGGGCTGAGCTGAATGTCCTCGTTCTTACAGAGCACATGAACTGCATATTCGCCCGGTTCTGTGGGCCAGTACCTCACATCACAGGAGCCATCTCCCTTATCGTCACATTCGATCTTAGCCGGGGATGGGCCCTCCACTGAGAAACCTGAATGGAGAATTCAGTTCATATTGGATTAAAAAAAAAAAAAATACAATTGTATGTTGTTCAAACAAACGGATGAAAGCAGAGCTAATGGAACGTACCCAAAGTGCCCACGTCATCCCCGAGAGCTTCCACCACAAAGTCAGCTGACTTGCCTACCACACCACTCTCCAGTCCTGGACCCCATGCCCTGACCTGCTGCGGTCCCGCTTCAGATCCAATCTTTACCTCAAATGGACTGGAAACAAGAAAAAGGAATTGACATTTACCAAGTCCAATCACTACTCTCTTATTGGGAATAGAAACCCACTGCATGAGATTAATTATTTACCTGCGTGGGATGTGTTGTCCACCCCATGTGATCGTGATGATGTAATTCCCAGGTGTGGTGGGGTAATATTCAAAGCTGTACACACCATCTCCCAGATCCTTCTTCTTACAGGGCTCCTCAAGACCCTCTGCGTAACACATTTAGTTGTTGGGTAACTAGCTCTTAAAATATTTGTACTGTAGCTTAAGTTAATACAGAGGGCTCTGGCACTGTGAACATTGTGAATGAGTATGGCGTCCACTCACTGGGCCCTTTGATGGTGACTTTGAGGTCTCCAGTGCCAGCTCCTTTGGTGTAAACCTTGAACTCTGCAGTCTCCTTGATTCTCAAGCCTTTAGGCTGCAGACCACGGCCCTTGGCTTTACACAGGCTTGGATTACAGGCTGGTGAGAACATAACCAAGTTAGTACAAATTTGTAGTTAAATGTGTACCCTTCCATTTAAAAAAAGAAAGCATTCAACAGAAAAAAGCAATATCCCAATTAGTAAATAAAAAATAAGATAAAAGATTAAATTTCAACTGTGAAATTTAAAGTCATAATTAAGAAATAGTGTCACTATGTATAATGTATGATATCCTTCCAAGTTATTGAGTTAACAGCCTCTTTGTGGTCATTACAGGATTGAAATATGCTAACTGTTTGTGAAGAGCTGTGTAGGTGCTAGTTCACAAAACAGTCTTGTGTATGTTCAACATTTCAATGTAATGCTTCGCAACACAGACTTTAACTGTACACTGCATTACTGAAAAGGTGTCTGGTATTTACAAACTAAGGGACAAGTTGAAATTTATGATTTTGATTATTTTAAAAATAAAAACTTGTACTGCATCTCTGTTCTTAAAAAAAAAAAAAAAAAAAAAAAAAAAAAAAAAAAAAAAAGGCAGGCAGGAAAACACAGAGCATACTGCAGGAGAGATACTAGGCTCTGCTCGTGGTGTAAATTCTTATCTTTTTTTTGTCTTGATCCAAACAGCCTTACAAGAGGAAGTGGTAAGAATGACTGTACAGTGCTGAATAATACTGGTGGAAAAACTGTCTGATAATAAAATGCTATTTTTAATGTTCCATTTGACTACTGCTACACACATTACTGAGTCACAGGAATTTTGCTTGGCTTACAACGCCATGGATAACATTGTCTACACGAGTCTCCGGAGAAACGAACATCTATTAGCACTTATATGGGCAGTTAAACACTTTCTGGTCAGTATAACCAGTGGTCCAAAATGATGTCATGTAATTTCATTGGCACTGTAAAGGTTTGTAGCCTAAAGCGAGGGGCAACTGAAAACAACAGGACATTGACAGAAAAGCTGCAGGTCAAGTACCCAAGACATATCCAAGGAAACAGGAAATGACATCAAAAGCCAAAAGGAGGCCGATCCAAAGAGAAAAGGAGAGATACCAGTGGATCTAGACGACACCCGTCCTTCAAAAGGAGAGACACAATAGCCAGTGAAGAAAAACAGAGGAGAAAAAAGGACAGCAAGAAAAAGCAATGCAGGCAAGGACAGATAACAGAAACCTAAACTTTTAAATGAAGTTTTTTTTACATGCTATTCAGTGGTAATGGCCTTTCCATGCCTCATTAAAATGAATCCTGTGTGTATGTCCCTTTCACCTACTTCCCTTTCCTGTCTTACACAATATATTTATGCATAGCCCTTCGCTGGTTCTTACCCTCTCCCACATGGACAGTGTAAGGGCTCTTGGAGATCTGCCCCCCAGCAAAGGTGATATAGATGGTGTGCTGGCCCTCCTGAGTGGGCTTGTAGGTGCAACGGTAGCTGCTGTTGCCCTTATCCTCAACACTGCATTCAACAGTGCCCTTCTTTCCACTGGGGTCCATAATGACCACCTCGACCTCTCCTACTCCAGCACCTGAGAAAGAACATGTCTTATTTAAATGGTATTTATGGTTGGTTTAGGTTAAATTATGTTAATTATTTAGATAAACTAATAATATGATGTTTATTTTGCCAACTTCTACCCTTATTTATCTAAAAACTAAAACTAAGCTTATTTAACTAAAAAAAAAAAAAGCTTATTTTATATACTTTATTTTTAAAGCATCAGCTACAACCAAAATAAGCATAACGTATGATATACTAAGGACAAGTACCAGCTGTGTAGACATCAAAGTATGTGCTCTTGTTGGCAATGTTGCCAGCAGGCTCAAGTCCTGGGCCCTGGGCAGTGACCTTGCTGGAGTCTCCCTGAGCCATTCCCACATCCACCTCAAATGGGCTCTTGGAGATGTGTTGCCCTGCAAACAGCACTGTCACCTAGGAGAACAGACACAGGTCTATTACAAACCAGGCAAGACCTGTTTGCTTCCATATGGTGATGCACTACCCTTATTTTAAAATATCAGTGTAATTTATTTCTTTTTTGTTGGGAAGTTATATTCCATCTTTTTTCATGTAAACACTTCTGGGTACCTTGTGTTGTCCAGTAACTTTTGGTACATAGAATACTGAGTAGGTGCGGTTCTTGTCATTGTTGGCTGTAACTTTGGCCTCTTCACGGTGGCCGGCTGGGTCTTCCACATAAACCAGAACCTCTCCCTGACCAGCACTGATGGTCTCAACAGTGAACACTGCCTTCTTCATCACAACATTACCTGTGGGCTCAATACCTGCATTGCACAGAACGATACCCATGATTTTTCACTTTCCAAGAACTGCATCTCAAACACTTATATTACAACAATCAGTTTCAGACATAACTAAAATAAAAGCCATATCAAATATGCAGCTGGTCACAGTTTACCTGGTCCATAGGCACGGGCCTTTTTGGGGTTGAGCTTGGGCCGCAGGGGGGCACCAGGCTTGAGTTTGGCTTTGGGGAACTGGGACAGGTAAGTCATAACAGAGTGCTCGTCCACATTGGGATCAACGATTTCTTCTGGAGTGATCACCTGGTGAAGAAACAACATTTGTAGACATTTTGTAAAACAAGGTGTTTGTATCGTGCCATGCCAACAGGAAGTGTATTAAGATGCAACTTGAAAAGTCTGTATCATAGTAACATCAGCCCTAGGGACGGAAACACCTAACCACATGCATAACTGACGGCACGCAACATGCCAGCCTTGGCACACCATCAGCATGTGCCGTTACAAAGAAACCTCACTAGGTAGTTTTGATAAATCAGTAGAGAAAAAAGTGATTTGACTCAGTTCCCTATTTGTCTAGTCCTTTACCAACTTTACAGTTACGACCAAGGGGAAAAAAGCATGTGGCGTGACAGAGCCAAATGCTTTTTCATTTGTTTCCTTTCCAATTCAGGTCATGATGAAACCACAAAAGCTGTGGTTGTTGCATTGAATTAGATACATGCCAGGTGGGGGCTCTAGAACATTCTGTTCTCTGATTATTCAGTGGTTAATGAAAAGGCCAGAGATGACTGATCTAAGCTAAAGTACCTGAGGAACACCAAGCCAGTCATCAGCCTGCTGCATGGCCTCCCTGGCATTGTCCACAGGCTTGGTCTGGTCCCAGGAATCCCAGTCCGGACAGAGACCTGCAAACCAAAAATAAAAATAACTGTATTTGCTCACGTTTTCTAAGGACTGTGTCAGACTTGCTTTAAAATACTTGCTGGTGTTGCTATCGACAGCATGACAAAAAAAGTTGTTCATTAAAAAAAAAATAAAAATATTTAATTAAATGAATAACTGGTTATTACTACAAATCCAAGCAGGGACCTCTTTAAACATTTATGAATTAAATTTAATAAAAAAAAAATAATGTATATAAACAAGCTGAGCAAATGTATATATTTAAGTCTATTGATCATGATTCAATCATTCATGTAGACTGAACATACCTAATAGTAACACCAAATTTAATACTAAAGACATTCTCAGACCACTAAACCCTGAGATCTCTAAATTCCCCCAAAACACCATCTCAGATATTTCACCTGGAGCACAACTGTCCACCAAAGCTCCAAGGGCTTTCCCTGACTGCCAGTCTCGGCTGAAGTTGGTGATGGGCAGCTCGGGCAGCTTGTTCTGGATCCATCCGAGCAGCCTCTGTTTGGGTGTCTTCTGCTTGCTTTCTTCGGTCTCCTCCTCCTCGTCCCACATGGGCATGGAGATGGAATAATGGAGAATCAGAGTCCATATCAGACCCAGGATCAGCTTCAGGTTCCCATCTACTATGGCCTTACTGTCTGTAACACAGAGACAGAGAAAAGAGTTACACAGAGTTTGCCAAAACGCATTTAAGTAAATACGATTTTTTTTTTATCATCTGAGGGCATTTGTATCTATACAAATCCTTTTATCATTCAGCATAAGACGCTGCAGTAAATTGCAGACCATGCCACAAATGGTCACCAAACAATGAAGCACTTGTATCTGCACTGCACATGTGAAACATTCAGACTTAATGCTGGCATGACTTCAGATTCAGAGTGTAGATAATCAGAGGAGACATTTGTAGATTAAACCATCTAGATTGTTGGCACCATCCCAGCTGAGGATTATTTCAGGACAAAATTTCAATTTGAAATCTAAGAGCTGGATGAAGTCTGGTAGCCTTTTATTATTTGCTCTGCTCTTACTGTTCTTATAAAGGATGGAAATAAATGTAAACCCATCTCCTCCTCTAGTCGCTCCACCCTGTGTCGACATCAAGATCTGATCATAGTCTGATCTCCACCCTCATACAACACTTTCACACTTCCCTTTCCCCTGCCATTTCGCTTTAACAAGAGCATACGCCCATCCAAAATGTGGTTATAGGCTTGCACATGCATCTTAAGCTACAGAAGAGACACAAAACAACTTTAAAGCACAAACAGGAGACTCTTGCCGTATCCTACGCTGCATTTAGTATGTAAGTGAGGCCTAATCCAAGCTGAGACAGTTAGAGAATAAAGACATATTTGAAGAAAATGTGGATAATTGTTCTTTGATAGCGCTCCCATGCCCTGGGGGAGGACTTGGGCAGGGCAGTGCAATGCAGTGCAACTTCCTGTTTTAACTGACACATGCTCCACTGAGGATGCAGTTAACCTTGCAGGGGACAAAGGGAGGGGAGGCTATTTCGATATAACCCCAATATACATAAAAATATTGATATGGCATTTCATAACCAAAGTGACACTTTCAAATGAACCACACTGTGAAAGTTAAGTACGCTTCATTTAAGCATTTATTAATGTTAATTTCAAAACTTATTTATTAATTTATTTTTTTTCTTTATATTGTATATTTAATGGAACTGACTGAGCTATCATGAACTAACAAGGAGCGGTTTAATTTTAATAACCAAATGTCAATGAAGATTCATGAATATGGTAAAAAAAAAAAATAATAAATATAACATTTTAATTATAAAATAAACATTTTAAAATTTTAAAAAAAAAAAAATCATATTTATGAAGAATTTGATTTCTTTGACAACTTTGAAGCTTCTAATAGTTCAAAATACTGTAAAAAAAAAAAAAAAATCATATCTAATCCATATGAATCAAGTGGTTTAGTCCAGTTGAGGCTTTCACTCATCAGTAATGATCAACGCACATACATGGAGCTCATCAAATATGGAAGACACTTGGAATGGACTCATAAGGATTATTTTTACAGTTAACTTTTTGAATCAAGTTTTTGAGAAATCAGACTTTCAGAAGAGGTGTGACGTAAAATGACCGTTTTCATTTTTGGGTAAACTTTCCCTTTTAAAACATAGCAAAATTTAATCTATGAACAAATCATTGTCTCAAGGAGAAAAACAAGCATTTGATCAGTTCAGAAATAGACTCAAAATGAATGCACTGTATATTGTGAGATCTCACATAACATTTTATCCCCCTCCTGACCCGTTCCCAGTTATCCAACAGTGCTTGTTTGGCCATGTAAAATAATACATTCGCATTTTTCTCTAGTTCTGGTCTCCCGGTGCGGTTTACAAACCATGAGCCCCCAGAGCCTGCTGGAATTCATCTTGGCTTCTGGTGAAGGTGCTATTGAACCCTCTCTGATCCCTTTATTCACAGACCAAACACACTGGGCATGTGCTTCAGCATCGGAGCAATAATATGGAAATTTATGGACTCATAAAGAAGCGCTATTATGGTTAATGCTGGAAGGGGAAGTTTAAGCATCACCAAATTCTTCCAGAGTCAGCTCAAGTAGAACGTCCTGTAGATTGTGCTGACTTTGACTATGATTAATTTTTATTCCTACAAGGGTACTGATGAGAAAAAAATATGAGTGAAATATTAGAAAAACCTAAATCAGCATAATACAATAGTGCAGACTATGATAAGTGACTATTACAGTCTGATTCACTGTTATGGCAGTGAAGAGAAGACAGAGAAATAACAAAAAGAGTGTTATTACATGGGAACTTGTTGGCGCTTGTTTAAGGTATTAGAGGCGGACCTTACCATCAACTTAAGGCAGGGCGGGGCTTACACAGACATCCTGAGGGCTGTACAAATAAAATGATCCACAGTTATTTTTCGCCATGCAGCATTTTTTAGCCTTTAGGGAATTGATCAGCTTTTGACATCCAACCCTCTACATTGTGAGTAAATCACTCTCATATGCAACTAAATCTTCAATCTTGGCGACATGATGTCTAATATTAGCTACTGGCTAATAAATTCTCGGATTTTACTCACCAGTGAGAGTTGAAGGCTATTATAGAGGTTTTTTTTTTTTCACTCGAGCACACTGAGTGCTTCAGAGTTTCTCGGTCAAGCGATCTGGGATATTATAAATTCATCTGAATGGATGCACAGTGCACCCGTGTTTGACGTACTGTAAACTCTAGTGTAACTGCGCGATACTCACCATCACTTTGTCTCACACACACTCAGAGCGAGAGAGTCTTGCATACCATGCAGAATTGACACGCTACATGTAAACTATACACTTTGTTGTATTTTCCTGTCAAAATAATTGTCAAAATTCATCAGCTTTTAAGAACTGCAGAGTTCTCCGTTAGTAGGCGAAACTAATGTGCAGTACACAGGTGGAGTATGCTCTTCTGTGTCAGCCGCGCTGCACTGATGCGCTGTTTTCTTTCAAACCAAAGCATAAATACACGTAAAAAACATCATTGTGGCACGGCTGATACAGAAGCTCAGATTTGCTCAGATTTGTCAAAATGGCGCTACACTGATTTGGAGAGACACAGAGGAGAGGAATTGTTGAATAAAGTCATTATTTTTGTTTTCTTTGTGTACAAAAAGTATTCTCGTCGCTTCATAATGTTACGGTTGAATCACTGATGGCAGATGGACTATTCTGATGATGCTTTTCATACTTTCCTGGACCTTGAAATTGTAACATACTTGGCAGTTTATGGGACAGTCGGGGCATAGAGGACCTACAATAATGTACAGTATTTGAAAAATAATGTTTTTAACATTAAAGCATGTCAACATATTCTGTTACACCCAATACACAAAATATTTGGTGTGGACTCTGCTATTCTTTGATAGAGAACTATTTTTAGAACTATATCTTTATATTTATCGTCCTTGGTGTGAACGTGGCTTTAGTGTCCTTTTTTGGAAAGACATCTAGAATTTATCTTGAAAAAACGCTTGCAGAAAATATGACAACAAAATAAACATCTGAAACAACTACTTGTTTTTCATAAATGTATTTTACAACAATACAAAGAGCAATGTGTAACATTTGACCAGATTTAGTCCTACACGTATTAACTTCTATTTGTCCCCCACTAAATAATGTTGTTTCACTAAATGTTTAGTTTAATGTTTTTATAAAATTGTGCATTTTTCTAGAATAACTTTTGCTGCTGAAATATCCACTAACCTAATTTATAATAGTTTTTTTGTCATAGATTATGATATATGTTTTCATTAAAATTAAGTTGTCTATCTTTAGCAGATTGTGTTTAACACACAAGGGTGACAATCAGGTCAACACACAGAAGTATAGAAATTGACAATGATTTTACAAAAACTGTGCTGTTATTGGATCGGAACTGGCCGATACTCAATTTTTGGTATCAGATCGGTTCTGAAAAAATGGTATCATTGCATCCCTACATTAAAATTCGTCAGACGTTCATCTGTCGCAATTCCTGCTTTAGTATCACTGCTAAAATAAAACACAAGCTGACCTCACTAATAAACTTGGTTCACGCATGACCACGTGACCATCCTCGACCATGTCTTAACTGCGGCTGGGTGGGGGTCGGAGGGCAGAGGCACAGGCACTGTGACGCACTGCACACAATGCCAAACATATGAAACATGACAGGAATCTGTGTTGGTGCAGCATTCCCACCACACACTGCAGGAAACACACAGCACACTCATTCCTTTTAAGGACATTTGTGCTCACAGCTCTCCATCAAATTCCCAAAACATGAATCTCACGTCCGAGAGAGAAAGCTGGCAGTGACTAAGAGAAGATAAATGAAAGAAGGCTAAGAAAGAGATAGATGACGGAAAGGAGAGAGGGAGAGAACCAGAAAAAAATCCAGTGACTAAAACAGTCAAAGACAAAATATACAAAGGACAGAGATGGCTTGTGTTCGAAACGCAAGGAAGCGGCATTCCTGCCCAGTCACTCGAGGATTAAACTCATTTTCTGCATGAAGGCATCATGACATCATGTCTGATGATCCAAAACAAATCTAGAGATTTAAAGATAACCAAAGCAAATATTTAGTGACCATAATGCTTATTTCTCTGGAGACAGAAGGACAGCTCCATCAGATGCTGTTATTTTCCACCAACCATCGACCACACACAAATAATCGTGGCTTAAAGGCAACAATATGCTGCCAATCAAATGAAGGCATCTTGGTAGACAATGTTAAGCAAACATTTGATTTGCATGTGCTTCGTTACCTTCCTACTGCTTGCCAAGCTTTCGGACACAGCCAAGGACTTGGACAAGTAGGGACAGAGTCAAGCTTGGTGAGTTGAGGCCTTCCTGTTCGAGCCATGTGAGAGAGCAGAGTCATCAGTAGTGGATCGGAGAACAGACTCATTCCCATGACTCACTGAACCTGCCAAATCACCTCAGCCACTCTGACATCAGCCCTCAACCTTGACCCCATACTGCCAGACAACATAACACACTGAAGATGTCTGAAGGCATGCCGAGGATGAGGAGGAGTGTTTGTCCCAAGATGCATTTCATTAAAAAAAAAAATTCACATATTTCAGTAAGATAATTAGCCAAAAAACTTTTCATTCACAAAGTTGACGTCATTTTCCAGCAGTGGGGGTTTCATGTTTGCGCACGGCCATAGAGGAGGATTGAGGAAATTGCACACATTCCAAAAAGGTCTTATCAGCGTGGTCAGGACGTCTATACACAAATGTAATCAGAGACATGGAAAACTCGACAGTACTGACCCCCCTTCTCTTTCTCTAGTCTACAAAGACATTTCATTTTCAAGGGTTTCATTTTGTCCAAACACTGGAAGAGAAAGATGTTTGGACCACAGATGTTCTTTAAAATGTATTTAGGTTCTTTATGTAATTCTACAAGTTTGGAATGTTAATTCATTTAAGAATGACAAATTGATTTTTGGTTGAACTATCACTTTAACGGAAGTTACATGTGAGATGTAACGGAAGACAACGGATTAAAACAGATTATCAGCTAGGGTTTTTTTTTATTATTTTTTTTATATAAAGTAGGGTGGGATTTAGTCCTGGCCATCAGTTGATAATTGGATAGAGCCAGATCTGCATGAGAGCTTGCAACTGATTGGAAGATCAGGGCAGGTTTAAGCAGACTACCTGATTGGATAATTCTGTAATTTTATTTTTTACGAGAAGAAACCTATGCATGGATGAATCGTTTACAATATATAAAATAGACTATAGAAAAAGATCATTTCCACTTAACGCCAACTTTAAGAGTGTTAACTAGGGGTGCCTGGATTTTCTAAGATATAACATTCTATGTGATTCAGTGTTATATTTCAGTTTAACACCATGATAAACTTTCACCACATTGGTCGCACACAATGCCACTAGCACTTGTCAGCATGTTTCTTTTATTTCCAACATCTGCAGTTTGAAAAACCTAAGAAAGCATGAAAATAACTGTTGTGCCGCAGGTCTTAATGAGGACCATATGGCACAGAAATGTCAAATTCTGTTCATCCCGACTTTGGTTTTCAAAACAGAGCACATGCAATACACGATTTTAGGAGCATGAACTCAGAAAGTAAAAGAAAAGGAAGTTTTCTTGCAATGACTTCCAAATGTCCCTCCCTCCTTTCCTCCCTCTCTCTCTCTGGAAATGTTCCCCTTGGTTTTGTAGCCTTAAAAGGGCAGAAGCAAACTTGATCCTGGCAGGCCACCCATTCCCTTGCACAGGGGTTTCTGATTACAGCTGGGAGAGGGAGGGAACAAGAGGAGGCAGGGAAAGGAAGAGAAGGAGTGAGGGAGGGAAAACTGACTAGAGTAGAAAATTGCTGTGGTAGTGCTTTTGTAAAACCCCATATTGACAGAGCTGGATTGTCATTTGGTTTGGTTCTTTAGTGGCATATTTAACATACAATTTTCATTATGTCAAGCCAATAGAGCGTGTTTAGTGCCACAATCCATATATCACAAAGACATACAAGGCCAGCCTACATTTTAATGAGATGACTAAAGATGTGGCCATGTTCAGCGATATTTCCGTTCATCAGTAGTTCTGCCAGTGTGACTGGGAACATAAATCTCTGCTCTTAAATAAGGGTGGAGATAAATGCCTTGGGACAATCAGATAAGTGCCAATTGTGCTAGATTCTTTCCTGAAACCATCAAGGGTGAATCACCCTACCATCTCCATTATACGAGTCTTGAAAGAAGTCTTACATTAGCATGAACAAATAAATACAATTTGGTGATGCATTCTTCTATGGGTTACCAGATCAAGGAAGTGGCATGCAATTATAGGCTACCCATTAGGAAACACCACCCCGCCTTTCCTCGATCCCACTTGCACTTCTCTTATTTGCCATCCATCTCCCTTTGACCCACCTCCCTTCAACCAAAAGTCATAACCTCGGTCTAAAAAATAAAAAATAAAATAAATAAATGGCAAAAAACACCCCATTTCTCTGCATTAGCTTAACTTCAGCCAAATTCAATTTCTTATCTCCAAAAGGAGGAGGAAAAACTAAATTGCAGCAATCTATGCTCAGCAGGGGAAGAGTTTTTCACCCCTTCATCAATTGCCTAGCCACATTCTATTTCACTCATCTTAATTCATCATCTCCACTCCAGGTTGAGCCCGTTTATCTGGCCTACCTACCTATTTGTCGGTCTCAGTTAGAAGTCATGAGGCTTTTCGGAGAATACGGAGCGCGTGGCAGATGTCTTCATGTGGTTTCCATGCAGCGGTTTTGTCTAGTTGGGTGACAACGACCGTAAAAAACATTTTTTCCTTTAAAGTTAGTTCCACAGTAAAGTGGAACTTCAACATCTGAGTCACAAAGAGACATTCAAGTGCAAAATCACCTTATATATATGCAGAAGTTTGGAGGTTCAAGTGTGACCAATTAAAAGAGCACTGGTGAGACTTGCCACAGGGTGCTTTCCAGTGTGGTGAAGGGTGTGAGGGTACACAATCACGCACACTTGCCACTTATTCGCTCGTGCAAGTAGACCCAAGTACACTCAATGTACTTCAGTTTACGCCAACTTGAGTTTCTCATATTTAAAGCAGCTGTAGTGATGTGAAAGTTCTGTTCAGGAGCACTAGAGTGCAGCAGCTGGGTTCCAGAAGTAAAATCAGTTTCATTTTCTGCCTTTCACAACAGAGCTCAGAGATTAAGCAACAATAATATGCATCTATAGAGTGAGATTTCAAGTTTGACATCTAGCATAGAACTACCAGTAATCCTGAACAGGATCCACCAGGCTGTCACTATAACCATAGAAAACCATGCCAAAAGAGCTCAGCAGCAAACTTCCATTCCGATGAACCATTTTGCATGACATAATTAAGTCAGGCGCCCTACTATTAGAGACTTTTTTGCTTTCAAATCAAAATCTAAGGTTCAGTTTTATCTCAGAGCTGGTTGGTTTGGTTCATGTCTTAGAACTTTATTCATTTTTTTTAAACCCCATGGAGAAAATGAATGGGAAAAATAAATTCTGCAACAAAGGCAGCTGAAAAAGTGCCCCACTGCTGAGCTCCATTGCAACAGGACTGTCGCCCAAACGAACAGGAAATCCTGGCATTGCCAATAAAGCACAGGAACATCAGGAAGCCTCCCTCAGCTATTGACCTGTTAAATAACTACATGCCTCTCCATTTAGCTCCACATTCTTTATAAATAAAATGTTTAAGTTTTCTAACAAAATTAAGCTTAACTTCTGTTTTCTACAAATAAAAACACTGCAAACCAAAGTGCATGTTATAGTGTGAATTTTTAACAACTAAATGTGTTGACCAGGGAAAGACTTAAACCCGACAACAACCTCAAGTGGTCAGAACAAAACCAATATAAAAGGAATCTTCAGTTTACTGCATTTCAGAGGCTCTGGGCCATTGCATAAAGTTTCTCTATTCTGCACCTCTAGGCATACACTTCACCCAAACAACAGAATCAAGTCTTTACTCATAACTCATTTTGACAAGCTTAACTAAGACAATTATACTCAAATTCATTGTTCTGACTTATTCAGAATTGTTGCATTTAAAAATCACCTCAACTGAGACAAGACATTGAGCAACTTCTTTGTTGAACAGCATCAAATGTTCTTCAGTGTCCTAAATATGTTTAGAAAGGCTATGTTGATCAAGATCATGTGTTACATCACATTTAAGTACTAACACACGAGATGAAGAAACAGATTAGCACGTCTCTAGGCTCCACACTTGAAAGCTCTTTCATGAGCCCCACCCAGATGAAGACCGAGATAAAGGGCTGTCATGCTCTTCCAGGCTTTGGAAGGCAGCACTATATTCGTATAGACAGGTAAAATATGCGGCCTGTCATGACAGGGGTACACACATACCACCTTTATGCTTGCTCAGTAATTCTCACTGTACATTCATGTTGCAATGTTCTTATTGCAAAGAAAGAACACGGTCACTGATACAAACTGTTCCAGTTACAACAAAAACTCATAGCAATGACTAGAAAAACACATTGCCCAACTAATAAGCATATTGAATTCCTAATGGATGCAAATAACTCACATGCATGGTGAAAAATGCTTCACTGGCTTTAAAATGCTATCATAAAATACAATTACACCATCGTCTGTGGGTGAGCAACTCAGTCCAGAAACACTGTTTGCTCATATTAAAAGTAAGGGATGAAGGTGTTTCCGAGTAGAAATATTGAGCAATTGCTGAATAATCCTTGATTGTGCCATCTAAGAGGATGTTTATTTATGCCCTCAGGGCGCTGTTGGGAAATGCTCCCATTAAGAGCAAAACCCTACAGCCATTGGGTTGTGGCACTACTGAAGAAAACAAATTCCGGAAGAGAACAAATTATACGAAAACACTAAGACAGAATGATCTATCAGGACTGAAAATCTTGGAATTCAAAAGCTAGTTTAAACTTGAAAGTTAACCAAAAACCATAGACTGTATAAAAACATGGACGTAGTGTTCGTGGCGTCACCTGTAGTTTTTTGAAGAGCGTTTTTGAAACCAAGTGGGCGGACGTGGCCATCGCCATCTTGGCAGCGTGTAACCATGCGATACACCAGGATCATCGAAAATGGGCAAAAAGGCGGGAGCTGGTTGCTGAAGCCATGCCCACCTAGCACAACAGCAGTGGCAGCAGTGGCAATACACCTGTCACTCAAGTGGCCACGCCCATAATTATGCAGAACTTTAAGGCTTAATATAATTTAAACGGATGAGTTGTACTGTACAGATAGTAGATTTTGCTCCACTGAAGCTCAAGACTCTCTTAAATCAAGCAGGAGAACATGAAAACTACAGGTTTGCGCAAAACTTGATTATGATACTGTGCTGTCAATAAAGCAAAAAGGGACATTTTCAAATTCATGCTAATTTTACATTACACTTACCCAGCTTCTCTTTTATTATGCTGAGCAATTTGTGATGTAATAAAGGGGAAATGCATAATGCAATCTTGTTTGAATGAACTTCAGTACATGAGTCAGTGATATAATTTAATGTTTGACAGGCATGGCAATAAACATGCATTGCCATTGAATATCTGCTCAATAAAACGGTTGGGGGAAAAAAGAAGGGAAAAAGAAATCTAATTCAGTATCAGACTGCACGCATTCAATAAACCCATGATCTTGTACAGATTCGCTCGCTTGTGCCTGAAATGAGCCAAAAACTGGAGGGCGTGTCACAGTGTTAATCAATCAATCACAACCAGCACTGAATGAAGGAACCGTGTCTCGACATCTCTCTAACACAAGCGATGTTGTGCAACTTTATGTTCTAATCCAATCCCTCCGTTAAACCGCTGACACCCAAAACAACCACATTAAATTTTTGAAGACAGTTGTGCTCCTCATGAGAGGAAGGTGTGTCCTCGCGGATCGATAATTCTACTTTGTGCCACGCCACCGCTGAACGACATGTTCACCGATAGCCGCGTGAGAACTATAATAAAAAATTGACACGGACAAAAAAAAAAAAAAATATCCCAAAAACCAACTCTCTAGCGTAGGAAGTGAACATTCCTATTAAGAGGAACGGTTTTTTCCACCCTTTTACCGCATCAATGCAGAAAACAAAGTTTTGGTGCACTTGTCGAGTTTGGACTCATTCAGCACTCAAACTAGGGTTAAACCACCCTAAACTATTCGCCACGATGTCTGCTGCTTTACGACATTCGGGGCTGGACTTAGAACAGTTGAATGGAGCGACTGTGGTTCCTCACTTCTTTGTCAGATTCTCAACTGCAAAGGCGATTAAAGCAATCTCATCTTATTTTCACAACCCTCTGCGTGAGCAACAAGTTACAAAAAGTAACAAAAAAAAAAAAAAAAAAAAGACACGTGCAACTAGTGAGGCAATCATACAACTGTGCACAAAACGATCCGTGGACACAAAGGCCTTGATTCCCATCATTCTTTCCCGTTATTTTGTGGCCTGCCTAAAATTTCATGCCCTGTTTGTCGGCCAAACGCCGGGTCATATTGGATTCCACAAGCTTTGTTTTATAACTTACATACTATATTTAATAAAGTGCGATGTTCGATTGAAATCAGAACATACCTATAGACACCAGCTTGATGTTTTCCCTGTCGAGGAACTCCAGAGCCACAGAGACGTTCTCCAGCTGCATCTGTCTGAACGTGGGGCGCTGGTTGTACTTGCGGAACATCTTCTTCTGGCTGAGCACCTCCAGAAGCGCGATCAGCCGGAGCCCATCGCTCAGGTCCGTCTGCAGGTTCGCTATGCGCTTATTGACACATTTCAGGTGCTCGTTGGACCAACGCGTGAATGTGTTCTGCTGGATCTTCTTCCATGGCGCGTCCTCGGCGAGATCTTTCTCTGTAGCGGGCATGTCTGCGTCCTTGTCCGGGGAGAGAGAAGCGTTGGATAGGGGAGCGGCGGCGGCGGCGCTCGACTGGTGGGGGCGTGTGTGTTGACTCATTTTTATCGACTCTGGTCTCCTGCACTAATTCGCTGTCTCGCTTTTTGGGTGGAGTCTTGTGGAATTGTACAATCTGCGTGCTCTTCTTTCCAAAGTTATGTGACTAGAAGGGAAAACAAAGAATTGACTCAAGTCAGGCTAAAATACACATGCGTTTAATTACATTTGTGTTTCTCATCATCGATACATGGCTGAAGTACGTGGACATTTCCAAACCTATATTCTATAAAACATTCAGTTTTTAAGAAGTGGCTGAATGAAAGTATGCCATTGTGTTTCATTCATTTAGTCGCTTTATCTGTAGATGTACGGTAACTGGTCTGGAAACAGCTCATATGATATTACGCAATGTCAAGTGTGAAAAACCGCTGTTGCGTTTGCATCATGTACTGACAAAAATACTTAAAATATCGTTCAAAATCAATATTTCGAAGCATACATCCTCTGACGTGAGAAAGCGATTTCAATCAAATAAATAATTTGTGTTACACAGAATTGAATTAAAGCTCTGTTAATCTTATATATTTTGTCATGTTTAAAAATATTTTTTATTTGATACTAAAACAGTTTCAATTTTTGCATTTATCGACACAGACTACATCTAAGCAAATGTTCTACTTTGCCATATCCGTGTGTTGATGTAATGCCACCAATTATCAAATTATGAACTGCAGTTGGATAAGGCGTCCAAATAAACTAAGTGAAAATTCACAGTAGATGAGTAAGAACGTTGAAAATATGTCTAAAGAGGTGCAAATAAAAATCTTGGCTGGATCTTTATCCTCCTTGTAGCCATTTTGTAGGAGAAAATCACAAAACAGAACAATTTAGAACTGCATTAATCCCACATTTGTCTAAATAAGGCAAATGAGCCAAAACAGTATGTGAGGACGCAGTCCAAAAAGAATGTTTCCCTTTAGAGCTTTTTTCAGCATTTGTCTCTCCAGGAGAATCTGTGGAATGCCGTTCATGTAATGAGCCACCAATGCCCCCCTGACCCCCTCTCCAATGCCCCACCCCCATCATAAAACATCTACATAACCACATAATATGTTATACTCTTGCTCTCATTCTTTGTCTCTTCATATTTATGCTCAGGGAAATCTTGACATTTCTAGCAGAGCATAAGATGAGAAGAAGAAATGCTCAGACTTGTCATTAAGCTTTCATTACAGTCTCACAACTTAACCGATAAAGTGACTTCATGTCAGGCTCAAGATCATGAACTTCATTCATAACTTGGTATTCATATTTATATCTCTTTGGTTTTATTTCCAGTTAACAACATCACCAATGTCCTAATTGTTCTCAGAACCCATGTGATATTATCATTTGCACAATGCAGTCTATCGGTAAATAGGCCAGTTGCTCAGAAACAAAGGATGAACAAACAAGTCATATGCGTTCAGAAAAAGTACTACTGCAGCCATATTGTAGTCTGGCGTCACCTGCAGGAAATATGAAGTATGACAGGCTGATTTTATGTTCCTTTCAGCCAACAACTCCACATACAACGCTCATTGATGGTAAAAATTAAAAAAGGCAATATTTTACGTCCAGTTTATAATTTGATTCAATCATGGATGCTAAATGAAAGAACTGAAATCATCTGAATCAGCAGGTTCTCTTTTTTAAATTTGATATATAACATTCACACATGATACAAGTAAACAATATAAATATATAAATAAACAATACATTAAAAGTACAAATATAATTAATAACCAGGCAGGATGTGTTTTCCAGTGTATTTTTACAGGACCCAAAATAAAAAATAAAAAAATGGGATCGTAGATACATATATGGGAATATTATTTGAGGCACATAGCTGAAAAGAACAGTGTGTTACACTCCCCAGTCACCCTGATGACAGAAGGATATTAACTCCCAGCTGTTAACAACAGTGAACTTAACTGCAGTAAACCCTAATAATAATCATTATTAATTTCATTATTTTGATATCATCAAAACATGCTATCAATGGAGTGAGTTCAACCAAGATAAATGTAATCATTTTGTGTTCAGTATAATCATTATAACGTTAGGTTCGTTTGAGGACAGATACTTGTCAAAATAGTGAAGTGGAGATGGCACGCGATGCTATGATTCAGCCATCCTGAAAAGTGTGGTCAGCCCACATACTGGCTCAGCCACAACGACTGATGTGCATCTCGTCTGCACCAGTGAAAAACACAGATTACACACTGAGGGGAAGAATGGCACTATGGGTATTTTTGTAAAGGTGTTTCATTCTTTCGTCAACAGGATGTGGCTTTGTTATTGCTTCTGTGCACATGGAAACCAAACAGAAAAATATGAGGAGCTAAGTTGTGTTTTATATTATTTTAAATGCAAATAATTGTAGCACTGCAAGTGACAGGGGCTAGTTGTCACATTTTTGTACTGCAGTGAACATTCCGCAGGGCAGGTTTATGTTTGAAAGTGAATTGAAGCATATACCTTAAAACCTTGGATACAAAAATATACTGAACATTTTGACCACTGCTGCTGGGGGAAAAAATATAGTTCATTGCAACTGGGCTGACTAAAAGCAGGGTCACATGGGTGCAATGGATCCTGCTAAATATAAATAAAAATGTGACAACTTGCCCCACCCTCACATTTATTAAAAAAAAAAAAAAAAAAAGTCTATGTACACAAACACAATCCAACCTTTCAAATGAAATATGCTTTCATTCATAGTTGACTCGTCTGAATGTATGCCATTGTGGTTTTATTGTGCTCACTTATTTAACCAACAGCTATAACAAAAATATAATGATACTGTAATTTTATTTTGGAGGTCGTAATTCACCGAAATAACCCCATTTTTAAACAGTTTTGAGCTATATGTGTTTGAAACCAACATACAAAACGACTTCTGGAGACTTTTCACTTGACTGATACATAGCTCTTGTGATAACTAGCCCTGTTTTCCCATAAAGGAAGAAAATGTGCGCTTTTACTGTAAAACCTTATGTTTTTTTGTTGTTGTTGTTGTTGTTGTTGTTTTTTTGTACGAGCCCTACTGTCTCTCGACTGTCATCCAGGTGAGATCGCGATGTTTCGTGCAAGATTTTCCTCGAGCATGGGGGGGCGCGCGCAACTCTCACTTCAAAGGATGAAGGGCGCGCGGACTTTTCCATATTTTCCCTTATTTGGTGAGGAGGCCTTAATTAGATTACGACAGTGATGAGCCAAAACCTCAAGAGCATCGGATTTATACACTTTGTGTAAATGACATGCAATATTAATATGAAATAAACATTAATATTTAGATTTGCATTTACAGAGCCTACACAGCCTTTAATAAAAAATAATTTTTAATTATCGTTAGCTTGATTCTTTTTACCCAATCTCCTAATTTTTGCAATATTGTCTAGGTACGCCTCACATGGCGTTAAGTATGCAGGGCACTTATTAATAATAATAAGAATATTATATCCAGTCATTCAGCACAATTACGGACACTACGCTGCACGCCCTTCACCCATCCCGCTTGAAGAAACATTTTACGCAAAATACAAGACGTTTAGTGGTGAACGTCTGCGTCAATGATTTTTAACCCTAAGCTAACTTAGATTTGACGCAGAAACGGAATAAAAGTAAGCTGCCCAGGCTCAAAAGCGCCTAATGCAAGACAAAACATGCCTCGCAGCATTGAATAGAGGTTTTATAACTTACATTTTGATGCTTGTCTTGAGGTAACTCTTGTTCCTGTATCCCTTCAGAGTCTGCGTGTGGCACAGGCAGCAGAGAGTGAACTTGACTGGAGCACAGTGCAGAAATCTCACTGTACGACCCTCCCGGAGCCGACGAGTGTCCCTGGAGGAAAAGCTTGCTCGCTGAACTCGAGGAAAAACACTAGTGACACCCCTTAGTCGTTTCTGCCTCCTTCTGTCCTCTCTGGTCTTAATGCGAGAACCTTAATTGGTAAAGTATCAAAGAGGGGGGCTACTCTTCTGTTCGAGCGAGCGCGTCTCGAGCTGACGTGATACCGGCGGCCGCGCCTTCAGATTGTGAAGGTATGATGTCACTCTGTTCAGACTCAGAGCGCCTGCATCTGCTCCATCTGCCCGATGCATGAACACTGCTGCTGCTGCTGCTGCTGCTGCTGCTGCTCAACAGAGAGCTTCGAGTTATGTTGCAAGTTCTTGAAGTAATAATAGGCTATTAATTTCATTTTGAACTTCCATTGTCTTAGTGAACAAAATTATTTTGACTAAAACACTCCGACACAGGTCACATTAAAAGGCACAAAACACGCTTTTCCCTTAAGACACATTGGATTTTATCTAACATTTATACTGCACAGGGTAAAGAAAAGGTGGTCCAAACTCATAAATCAGCCCATTTTGATTTAAATCGTTGTGTACATTTTAGGTTTAGTAGGTTTAGAGGTCAGGTAACGGTCATCGCCATCGTGTCTGAGATGTTCTCACTATTATAGTGAAGCCAAATATTTTGAAATGCAGTCTGGATATTATTTCACATACTTTTGGGACATATTTCTCATTTGCTACAAAATTGATTGGCTGCTGAAGAGAGGTGAGACTGTGAGTGTGTCACTTTCTGCTAATTAAAGACTTGAGTTTGCTGTTTAATATGTTACTTTATTTCAGCTGGATCTTTTAATGGCCCAACATGGGCCTGTCTATGTGACTCCGTAAACCCTCTTGGTACCAATAAAACCTGGTGTAGACAGCCAGTCTCCCTTGGGTAACCGTCTTTGACTGCAAACATTCCCAGTACTTCATTCCTTAGAGGGAAAGAGAAGGAACCATATAACTGCCTAATTTATCAAAGAACCTTGGGGTGGGGTGACATCATATTGCCCCCACCACACTTTTAACTAAATCCAGCAGTCTGAAACCTGGTATCATTTGTGCCATATGGGATTTGACGCTGGTTTTTTGTTCTTCCCCCTCCTGTCACTTGTATACAGAAACACATTCATGGCAAAATGAATGTTTGCAAATGTAAACTTGATATTTCCTACTGGCACAATCAAGCAAAATAAAACATAAGAATGGTGACCAATCTAACATGGCTAACAAAGTCTTGTGAAATTTCAGTAATAGTATACACACAAAAACACACAAAAACACACACAAACACACAAAAAAGAATATATCGAGGGGTGAGAACAAAAATTTAACAAATCAACAATCGAGGGGTGAGAACCAGAAGGGCATAAGTGAAATTTTGGTTGAAATATATATAAAAATAAATCAATTGAAAACCCCTTACAACCTCTTTCTACTAAAGGTCACAAGTGAATTCTTAATCATTTTGGAGTTATTCATTAGAAACCAAAAGACTTAACTCTGAACATACTACGCCAGTTGGCTCCAAAGGGCCTAACTGCACTCACGCCCCTTTGGCACTGAGAAATGTACTGTGGGTAAAGCTTGTGGATAGCACTTGAGTCAAAATGGCTGACACCACATGTAAGCCAGGTAGGTCAACCATGAGAGAAAAACAGTTTTTTACTGCTGAAGCTGTATTATTAATCTTATTTTGTGACAAAGAGTTGCATGATGAGGGAGAAAATGAAATATCCAGAATTCACTGTCAGTGAGGTGTAGCTAGCTAGGTAGTAACCAATAACTTACATTCTGATCGTATGTCCCTATTGAAAAATAAATATACTAAGATGTATTTGAAATACATGTATTTCATGCTAAGTATACTACAAATACATTTACATATTTATGTGCTTAATAACAATGCCTTGCAATTGTACTTGTAGTATACTAAACTGGTAATACTTAATGTCTGCTAAATTGGAACAATTTTAAATTTTGTGTTTAATGCACTTTAATTGTAAGAAAGTAGTGCTGAAGTCCAACTAAAGATATACTGAAGTATATTTGATTGTTCTAAAGTGGAACTATTAAATATCTTGCATTTAAAGACCAATATTATTCAAAGATCATACAATCCTCATCGACAGTGACATTAAAACACATTTTAGGCTTAATATTGATAAATGTGCACAAATAGTAGTCCAAATAAAGTTTAATTATAATTTTTATATGAGTAAGTCTTGAGCAATGCCAGTAAATATATTAATAGATTTGAATATGGAAATAAATGTATTTTGAGTTTTAAGTTTGTTATCATATAGGCACTAAGTTACTGTTTAGCCACAAAAGAGAATACAGAGAAGGGACAGACAGACATAGACAAAGGAGAAGACTTAGGAAAGGATACAAGAAATGCAGTCAGTAAAGCATTATACAGATGTCCACCAAGGATCACTGCTGTGAAATAGAAAGACTTACTTACTCTGCACAAATTGCAGTATCCCACAGTCTTATGTGGATTTCTACCAAGCTTTACAAGTCAGCCAGTCAGAGTACTGTAGGCTACTATTTCATGTACAATTCACAATTCTGAAATGTTCTTTATGACACATTCATATTAGTAACATTTTATTTACTATATTTATTGTCTATTTATTGACATATCACTCGATACTTACTGATATAAAAAATGTAATTAAACTTTATTTGGCGTACTACTTGAGCACAATGCACATTTCTATTGATGAGTGTACCTAAATTATACTTGCAATAGTTCCACTTTTAGCACAATCAAATATACTTTAGTATTTCTTTAGTTAGACTTCAGCCCTACTTTCTTACAATTAAAGTGCATTAAGTACAAAATTAGTTGTTCCATTTTAGCAGACTTTAAGTATGCCAGTTTAGTGGTATGTGAATAATATTTAAATGTATTTGTAGTATAGCATGAAACAAATGTATTTCAAATACATTTTTGTATATTTATTTTTCACCATTTGGCCAAATTGTTAACTGGCTGGGATTACTATTTCAGTAAAATTAACCACATTCAATTAACTAGTTTGATGTAAGGGCCTTTTATGTGATATTTCTTTTTATCACAATGGATTGTTATTTCTTTTAAATTTATTAATGTAATGTTTTGTTCATATTGTCAGCAGATGCGCCCATGTTTTTATACACAAATTGAATAAATCATTGGTGCCAGAAAGGCACAAGTGACTTAAAAAAAAAAAAAATGGTTTGGTTTTGTTTGGAATGGCACACACATCTCAAGAAAAGGTCTAACAGCTGAAAAAAAATATGTATCAGAGCAAAAACCAAGCCCTGAGGTCATAATAACTACCTGTAGATCTCAGAGGCAGGATTGCGTCAAGGCACAGATCTGGGGAAGAGTTCAGAAAACAATTCTGCTGCATTGAAGGTTCACAGAAGCATGTAGTCTCCATTATCCATAACGTAAGAAGTTTGGAAAAACTTCCAAACAAGAAGCAGCTTAAAGACAACTATGTGAATGTCCTTGAGTGGCCCAGCCAGAGCCTGGAGAAACCTGAAAAAGTCTGCCAGCCCCCATCCAAGCTGACAGAGCTTGAGAGGTAAAGAGATGAGGTGAAGAATGGTAGATAATAGCCAAATGCAGATGTGCAAAGCTTGTCGCATCATACCAAAAAGACTTGAGGCTAAAGGTGCTTCAGCTAATTACCACATTAAGAGTTTGAATATTTATGCAATGTACTTATTTCAGTTTTTTAATTTACAAAGTTGTCACATATCTGTTTTTTGAGTGTAGGTTGTTAGAGTGTAGGTTGATGTGGGAAAAAAAGTAACTTAAAGCAGTTAAAGCAAAAACTATATATATACACTATTATATATATATATATATATATATATATATATATATATATATATATATATATACATACAGTATATATAAAGAAATCTCATCATTTGTCTGTGTTTTTTCTTCCCACATTCCCTAAAGTGTGATCAAGTCAACCTAGATCAAGACAAGACAGGCAAAGATCTTCAGTGGATATCAGTGGAGAGTAAATGAAAATAGCGACATGCAAAGAAAGGCATCAACAAAGCAAGGAATCTTAGTGGGATTTTTTTGTATAGACCTACTTCAATGTGTCAATGTGTTTCATTTGTCAAGGTACACATGTGATCTTGGTGTTTACTTAGAAAGGAGCACAGAAAAATTAATAAACTTGTGTAGAATCTCATAGTAGAATTTACTAACTAGAACTAGTTTGAAGATGTTTAGTTACTAAGAGTTAATTACTGAGTTTAAACTCTAAATATGAGATTAAATAAATTGCACAAATATTAATATCACAATGCACAACAAAAACATATGTTCACTATGCACACAAGAGGCAGTAGTAATCTCATTCAGTGGACTGTGAAGACCAGGAAAAATGTTGTCATTGCTAGAAATTTAGCCTATATATGGGCTAATAAAATATTATGCTCGGTTTTATTGACAGTAAACACAGAATTAGTACAGTAGCAGGCAAAGAGATCAAGGAGGAGCAAAGAAAAAAGAGAAAAATAGAAATGACATGTAGGGAGAGAAAACTTTCTGAAGCTCTTACATTTTCCCATTGTAATCCCAAGAATTCTTTGTCTACATTCCTTTTTTTGTTTTACTGGTTTAGAAAAAGAAGGCAATTTATTCTCAAAGATAAGTTTAGACAGAAAGAATGAGGCAAAAAAACATTTCGTTTTTTATTATTCAAAGTGAGTCTTGCACCCTAAGCATTAGACATCACTTTTGCATGTTAGATACAAGCCAGAGCAACATTTTGAACAGTTTAATTTAACTGAACATCCGCCTAATTGTGTTTTATGAAGTATGGCAACAAAACAGCAGCAAGTTTAACAAGGCAATAATGTTTATCAAGAACTGGCCAAGTTAAAAAGCAAGTATGTGTTCTCTGATCAATAGAAAAAGAAAGAACAGAAAGATTGAGAGAGAAGGGCCTGTTGTGACCCATCCGTTTCTGGGTGTAATTCTTTAACACAGGAAGCTGTAGTGACAGATATGCCATGTTTTCCACAGGAACGTGTGGCTCTGTGGAAGGATGGATATGAGTCCTGTTGTTAACTGTATTAGCTGAAAAACAAGGATGATAGCTGAGCTCTGATTCACCACCATTCTGACACAGGCAGAAGCAAAATGAAGGCAGAAAACAAACCAATAACATTTACTTTTCCCTGAAAATGTCAGGTAAATTTGTGCACAGACTTATGTTCACAGGCTTACTTTGTGATCATAATCCTGAATTGAAACATTTTTTCATAAAGTTAGAATTACATCACATGCATCAAGCTCATGCACCCACACCTAGTAAAAAACTACAGAGATCCCATCCATCTGAACCAGTACATGAACTGCATAAGACATCCATTAAAAACAAATGTGTTTTTCAAAAAGAGCAGACTCTCTTGTTTTCCTGTTCTTCATCTTTGTGTTTTCATAGGTTGATGTTCACGGCCTTCAAGGACTGTGCTGAGAGGTTCAAGCTGTACCATACGGGGACACTGTATCGACAACCATCGACAGACAGAATAATGAGATGATTCTTTTAACAGACTATCAAGATTGCATTTCACAAACAGAGACATTCTGATCTACAGAGGTCAAATTTAGGCTACATTAAACCAGCAAGCATTAGTGCTCAGTTTTTCGCGTCATCTTTTTTTAAATGTGGCAAATATTAGATTGCTGTGTGAACCGATCATGGTCCTGAACTCTCTTGCATGTGCAAAAGAACGATAATGAGACACCATGACTGTCATACGGAAGTAAGTATGGGGGCCACTGATGTAAGCGTTTACATGTTAATTTTTTAAGGTGTTGTGGCATGGAGGCCAGCAGATTTGTGAGCAGGTGATAAAGTGAACAAAGATGAAGAGAGAGCAAAGTTTTTGAATGTTTAGCTCGTATAGAGCTGTAACTGTAATACTTATGAGTTTAACACCTCACTTCTTCTCCACTGACTACGTCTGCAACTGTATATCATATTCACAGCATGATCAAAGATTCCGGTATGTAAAATCTTTGGAGTGACTCCCGTCAGTGCCAAATCATGACGAACGTTGATCTAGAATGACGTAAATTCAAACTGATGCCGTATTGCAAAACAACTGACCTGTTTTAGATTTAGGACCACATATGGAAGTAGCCCAAATCAGAATCAAAAAGATCAGATTCCATGTGGTTTGTGCTCTTCACACTGCATGAAAAATAAAATGATCTGAGTCACATATCATCCAAAAAAATTGGATTTGGCCCACATTTTCCTGCAGCCTGAACCTAACTTTAAACACTTTAATAAGTTGTTGTCACAAAACAAAACTGTATTAGAAGGTTTTATGGCCATTTAATACTTTTTAGAGACAGAAGCTCACTTTGACATCAGTTCAGCTTTGCATTTAGTTTATAGGTATGCCAAACCTCAGCATTTATCTCAGTCCTTTTCATTTTCCCTATTTTATTTGGCCTTTGTCAAAGTCACTCAGATCTTTTTACTTGCCTATTTTTCCTGCTTCCAACACATGAAATTCAAGAGCTGACTGTTCACTTTCTGCCTAATATATTCCACACATTTACATGTTCCATTGTAACGATATAATCAATGTTCACTTCACCTCTTATATATAATTACATTTCATTTAATTTGGACTTTTTCGCACCGTTTAATCTTATGTTGTGTTGTCTTCACAAGTTAAAGATAAGAGGATGTCTCCATCTCAAGGTTTTCAGCATTTTTAGTGCTAAAGTCAAGAGAAAAACACATCTGCATCAAGCTGGGGTTAATTAGCATGGGGAAAGTCCTCTTATGTACAACACTACACTTATGTGTTTAAAGACACACACTATAGACACCAGCACTCACCTACAAACATGTCTGAAGGCAGTGAAAGGGTCTGTACCATCTGCTACTGTTTGAGAGGATATTACAGCAAAGTGAGTCAGAGTCAAAAGCTCTAGAAGTGTGTAATAGGTGTCATCAGCTCCAATGCTTTATACTGTGGCTTTATTCTTCACTGCACATCACAGAAAACAGAACGGCCTTCTGGTTGACTCACAACCAATCTGGTTGATCACTCTGATCTCACAGGCGGTTCAAGTACACACACACACACACACACACACACACAAACACACACACACACACACACACACAGAGAGAGAGACATGCCAGAACATTACAGTGCATGGCCAAGGAAAAACTATATTTATCAGTGTTGATATCTTTGATCTTCACCATCCGCTGCAAAGAAATGTGACCAGTGAGCACTGTGATACAACTGATCCAGTAAATAAAACTTCCTGCTTAATCACTGATGCCACACCCATCTTGTCCGTCTCATTGCACCACACCTCATTAAAAAAACAAGAGGTGTCGTCAGGTTTTGGTAGCATGACAATATAGTAAAGCTTGTAGCATCTTGATGATTCTCATGAATAATCATCTTTTTTTACCTCCTCAAATCTGTAACTCTCTGCATAACTACTGCCTGATGGTGACTCTGGGAAGGGAGCAGATGTGGTGTTCGGAGCACATTGTCCTTCCCTGGGGTATCTAAAAAAAAAATACATCAGAGAATTGGTCAATTAACTCATTCGTGGTCCTGTTTTCGGCAGGAAGGACCCATTCCGTTACATCCCAGTCATTCCCTCCAACCACCTATTGGTTAAACTTCTCAATAAGTACATTTGGGATTTTGAGTACTTGAACTTCTATCTCCATTAGTCTGTCCAAGTATAAATGACACAATGCATTATTGAGTATTAAAAGAATTAAATACACAATAGCTTTCTGTGATTAATATCTATGCACTAACATTCGGGGTTGGTATGATTTTATACATGTTTTTAAAATAAGTATCTTATTCTCACTAAGACTGCATTTATTTAATCAAAAAGTAAAAATGGTTTGTGGAATATAATTATAATTTAAAATAAATGTTTTCTATTTAAATATGTTCAAATTTATTTCTGTGGTGCCAAGCTGAATTTTCAGCAGCCATTATTCCAGTCTTTAGTGTCACATGATCCTTCAAAATTCATTCTAATAATAGAAATCTTTTGAAACATTACAAACCCTTTTTGATCAATTTGATGCAACCTTGCTCAATAGAATTAATTTATTTTATTATTAATTTATTATTTAAAAAACATTACTGACCCCAAACTTGGGAACAGTGTGCATGCTGGACAAAGTCAAGGTACAATCAGATTATCCAGGTCTGTTAGTCCAACTTCACAAAAATCAGACTCATACAATTACAGACAGACTAAACTTTAGTCACTAAAGAGACATTTTTAAAAGACAAATTATTTCAATATTCTAATTGAAATCAAACTTTTAAAGCTTAAAAAAGATTTTTCATTTAGTTAATGAGCAAATTAAAGTTTATTTTTTATTAAGTTGTTGATTTTTTATTTTTATTTTTTAAATTTTCTAACATCAATTATTGCAGTTTTACTGTGTGGCCTAAGTGTAAGGATATTTTACAACATAGAATCTAGTTTTGTTAGATTGGGCCCTGTGATGCATGCCTACTCTTGTCTCTGTCTATCCTTGCAATGGGATTGGAATGAGATTGGCTTCAATTTAATGCTGCATGGAGAACAGAATCAGCTGATGATGGAAGTGCCAAAACTGTTCCCACTGAAAGAGAAAATTGTAAATATGAACACTGTCAATTAAATAGATAACAAAAATTCTGATATGGAGAAAGCAGCATGCATATACAGGTTTATTCATACTAATGATAAAATCTTGCCAGAAAGAACCCACATTTTCCATTTTGATGAAATCTGCATGGAGAATTTCAAACAAACAATGTGTGCATGACTGCAACAATCTCATCAAAGATATTAACACATTGCGTTCAAACATGATTATAAATTTAGCATCCGTTTGCTTTTCCTAATTGTGTTTGAGTTTGTTTAAATTCAATATTACTCTGATCAACACTGACATACATAACTATAATACAGTTGTCAATTTATTCTATTCAAAAAGTATACAAAAAGTTAGATGAGTGTAAACAGGAGAAGATACTGTTTGCACTATAGCAACAAATAGCATCTTGAGTAATATGTTATTTGTACTAACGTAAAATAGTTATGTAAAACACTTGAGCAAAGAAGGGAGGAGTCAGACCCTCCCTTAATTTAAACAATATTTTACTTTTTTATGATATCATAATGTTATCATAAATTGGAGGAAGTTCGATTGTAATCATTTAATTGTTAAATAACATAACATTAACAGAATCCATAATTAAAGGGTTTTGGCTTCAGCCAAGAATTTCATTTCGGTGTGTCACTAATTCGGCCGGCTTACATTCATCCAAAAATGTTGTGGGAAGAAGGAAAGGCAAACAAACTCACAGTGAATATTTACCCCTGAAGTGCAGAAATGTGACATTTTGGCAGTGAACGCTGTGTGCAAAATCTTTGTAGTGTGTAAAATGAGGCCCAGTTTATTCTCTACAATGAAGTGAAAACAGACATTAATGTCTTGAGGGATCAAGATAATGATAGTCAATGAACATCATCTGCACATGATCATTCATTCCTAACTTACAGCCGTCTGTTTGTGTTGCTATCAAGGAAGATGCTGAGACACGCTCAGAAGGTTTGACTGTACAAGGGTCAGCGTGACACAATAACCTTCAGAGCTGCGGTCGTGATGTCTGAGACTCCCACTTTTCTTCCTTATGTTCTCTCTTTCTTTTCTCTCTTACTGTGATTCGTTCCAACTGGGAAGTCTGACCATATTAAGAACACTGTGAGATGCAGGCATAGGCAAGCAAGCTTGACAAATCACACATTACATCACACCCTGCCTTCCAGTGCATTTCATATCGCAAACATGCGCATATAAAACAATGTGCTGGCAGTAAACGAAGGTTTTTGACTTACATTGTAATATATAATGTGAGTCTTCGTGAGTGTGTGACATTTACTTCATCACTGGCTGACTTGATTCATGAGGTCTTTAAAATGTAAGCCTACTAAGTAAACTCTGAATCACATCCAAAGAACCTCTCATCAATTTTTACTCAATACTTCCCACAAATTCGTTCTTGCTCCTTCTCATTCAAAAGTCGTTTGAATGACGACCTGTACCCACAAACCCACTCAAACACTCATGATGGTGCAAAGTCGTACAATTGAACGCAGAGACATGCACTTACCCTTCTCCTCTCTACAAACACAGCCATATATGGTAAGCTGTGTTTGTGGAGGTAAGAGAGACTAGGAGAGCGAAAGAGAGAGAGAGATCTGCTCTCACAGAGAACTAAACAACCCTCCATCATGAAAGCCTCTGTGCATAGATTATTTCAGCCACGCCTCGAACAACCCTAAAATCATGCTGCTGTGTAAAGACTGTATAAACATTATGTGCGGTAGCTGTAATTTTTTTCCGTTTGGTGGACTAGCCGACTGCAGGTTACATCACTTGTTTGCAGTAAAATAAAGAGTGATGATCCCCTGCAGAGCGAAGCTTGCTCGGCCTTCAGAGCTGCAGTGAGGAAGGAGATCTCATGTCTGCTGAGCAGATGAGGAATTTGGTTTTGTACACTCTCATACTTACTCAATAGTAAAAAGTTTACTTCTGGACATACCATGGATGCTTACAGTGCTTAGTCATATGTTACGGCTGGTGGAAATGAATTCTTTCTTGAAATTGGCTTGTAAATGTTTGATATTTGATACTGACATCAGCAAACCTTATGTGGTGAACCAGAGAATAATGCATACTAATGATCTAAAACAGAGTTTGCCAAACTGGTATTGTAATTAAATCAAAAGTAAAAATAAAATACAATAATACACTTACTAAAAAAGATTAAATATTTTATTCGTTCACCTGCATGTATTGTGACCATTAACCAACATCAGAGAACGGTGAACACACAAATATGTTAAATAATAATTTAAAATCTCAGAGGATATTACACGTAAATATTTTGGGTCAAAGGGGATTGGCTGACAGATTTTGAATTAATTCTTATATATATATATATATATATATATATATATATATCACTCATCATAATAATATATATATTTGTTTGGAAATAAATATGTTTGGCTATCATTTGACTATTGCAATGCCCATTTCTGAGTTAATACCAAGTAATATCAAAATATATCTAACTCGTGTCTATGTTCAAATCACTCATGATGATATTCAGACCAACAGCATGATTGTGAGTGTAATATTTCTTCTGTACAAGGCTTTAACAAACATGAAGGAAGGTTATATAGTCATATTGCCAATAAATCTGTCTATTTGTGCTCTGTCAACAAAAATGGTGGTTCCAAAATAGGGAAAATTGCCAAAATAGCTTCAACCATCATGTCTCTGAGCAGTGCACAGAGGTGTTTTGTTCCTGAGTGTATTTAAATGAGTCATCTGAGTGAATGATTCAATAATTCATTCATAAAGACAGGCGCTTTTTTTCATTTTTAAATTAATCAGTGGCTGAAAATGAAATTGCATGCTTTTCGACTATATTTCATGTTTGAATTCACAGTATGAATAAAATAGTATAGGCAATAACTACCCAGATGATTCTGGAGTGTGCATATATTATATATTATGCCATGAGGCTAGTGAGTGAGTGAGTGACGTAACATACAGCCAAGTATGGTGACCCATACTCAGAATTTGTGCTCTGCATTTAACCCATCCAAAGTGCACACACACACAGCAGTGAACACACACACACACCGTGAACACACACCCGGAGCAGTGGGCAGCTATTTATGCTGCGGCGCCCGGGGAACACTCTTCTACGGGAGAAGAGTGTTTAATGGCAGTGAAGCAATGCATCTGAAGCTAGTGGTGAATGTAATACTTCCACGTTACATTCATACTACACACATTCATACCACAGAACATATTTTTAGCAGCTGTGAAGTAATTACTTATTCAAAAATACCTACTCAGAGAGTATGTGATTTGGGACATAGCCTTTGTTTTGTTCCTGAATGAATCTGTGTATTTTAAACAAAATAGTTAAATTAATGATTCAAAGAATCACTCATGAAGAGAGTCAACACCTATTTGCATAAGGTTGTAACATTTGTAAAGAGTCAATGAAAAATCCCCACCACTAATGCACAAACAGACTGTCCATCCAGAACATGCAAACACGAATAAGTGGAGTGGTATGAATGTTGAAATGTTCCAGTACTGTACGACTGTATACTTTTGGAATGCCTCAAAAAAAAAAAAAAAAAAAAAATTCATTTAATAATGAACAATTTAATAATGAATAATTTAATAGTTAATATTAAGTTATTAATTATTAGTTATTAATTATAAAGTTTTTTATTATTTCCACATCCCTGGTATTAACGATTTGTGTAGCGCATGTGACTTTTACATTCTGTCAGGGGTTCAGTAAACTGTGGGGCCCTGCAAAGCTAATGTTAGCCTCAAGACCCCCATCAACAATCACTGCTTCTTCACATCATGCCTAACTACACATCCGAGCCTCAGAGGAATAACAAAAATATCCTCTCTGTGCTGCTTCACATGCACACACGCTCCCCTTATCTGATCCAGCATCTACACAAAACAACTGCATAAATACATGGGCCACAATAAAAGCTACAATCTTTGTTAATGCTTGTGCCCCAGCATCAGCTACTGCATTTGAGAATATGTCCTCAAATGTGAGACAAAGAGAAAGAGAAGAAGAACAAGCAGGAAAAGGGCAGAGAGAGTGTGTTAGCAACCTTATCCTTATTTGGGAGGAGGAATGTGGAGGAGGTCAAGAACATCACAGCTATCAATGACGCATCTCTCATTCTCTCACATTCTCTTTTTTATGAGCAATAATAATTATTTTATTAAAAAAAAAAATGTGTGTGTGTGCGTGTGTAAAAAAGACATTATGATGAAGTTATCAGATATTATGGATGCTATTGTGCAAAAGTGTGAAATTAATAACTGACAGAAGGCTGTATGCATATCATAATTATGTCGTAATTCATTCTTTTTATAGAACACATATGTGCACACATTACAGCACACTGCACTGAAGCTGCATGAAACAGGGACACTCTTTTTATACCTGCATCTGGACTGAATAACCAAAGCAGATGTTTGAGGCAGATGAATAATGATGTCATTTTTGAGAGGAGGATGGCAGTGCTGGCAGTGTTTGTTTATCTGGTTTCACCACATGTGGAGCTAAGACCGTCTGCCCCCCCGTCAGCAGGCTCTATGTGTATGAGAGCGTATGAGAGTGAGAAACTGCAATTTAGAAATTAGACTGCAAATTAAACTGTCTGAACAAGAATCCAGACAGTTCATCCTTTAGGGCTGTAAATTATACACCCAATCCCAAAGCAGAAGCGTGATGTGTTAAAAATCCATTCGTGCATCATGCAGAATTGTCCTCACTAAACAGTAAAGCTACTTCTCAAAGGGAGCACTGACTGCAAGATAGCACTGAATAGACACGCCTGTTACGTGTCAAATCATTGTGCAATGAGCAGTAACACTTGGCACAGCTGTTTAAATTTCACAATTTCAATTCCAAACACAAAGAACCAGGTTACAACGGAGAGCAATGGCTGTTCTTACTGCACTGTGTCTTTTTAGGTGTTTAGATTCTTTCTTTTACTTAAGATAAACCACCAATGACACATTTACACACCTCTTTACACACACACATATACACATCTGCAAATCACAATACACATCTGTATATATACTTTCTATAAATGTGTAATATTTTAATAAGCAGCCATTACTCTAGTTGTTCAGTTTCATATGATCCTTCAGAAATCATTCTAATATGCTAATTTTCTGCTTTATGATTATTATTATTATTACTGTTATCAGTGCTGAAAACAGTTGTGCTGCTAAATATTTTTGTCATACTTTTTCAGGATTCTCTAATAAATAGAAATTTAAAAAACTAAATTTATTTAAAATAAAAATCTTTTGGAACATTTTTGATCAATTTAATTATTCTTTGATGAATAAAGGTATTAATTAAAAAACAAATGTAAAAATAAAAATAAAATCTCACTGTCTAAATCTTATGTAACAGTGATGTTGCTGGACAATGAATGTGTGAAAAGTGTGTTTTATTTTTATTTCTGTTTTTTTAATGACTAAACGGAGGAAAGGTGTTCATGATTGAAGCAAAGCCTACTTTTATTGTGCATTTTTCCACCATTCACTTCCTTTTGTGTTGGTTCCACTAAGCACAGCATTGTAACATACATTTTTTCACTGCAATTCCAGTTGAAGTAAAAACATGAAACCTGAAGACAGGGCCGTTATGACATGTGCTTTTAAGTGACCCGGGATGACATCACATGATCTCATGACTATGGTAGTTGACATGTCAGCACAGGTTTGAGCTGAGCAGCCCTCCACACATCAGTAGTCTGGAGATGGTGAGCGAGCGGGGAATGTAGGGAATTCTTCTGTCTTTGCTGATTTCTGCAGAACAGCAGACGGGAAAGTTATGATGTGTCATACTCTAGCTACGGGCTTTTCTGGCTTTTGTTATTTATAAACCAGTGGTCATCCCCATAGCAACGGATATATTTTCACTTCCTGTTTAAGGTGATGCTATGGCACAACAAAATCTATCATCAATTTCCAAAGAATCATCAAAAAATCTATATCCTATATATAAATAAATCTTTAACTGTTATTATCCTATATATAAAAAATTAAATAATTCAAATATTATTCTAAAAAAATATATTTAATAATTTAAATTGTATTTTAAAAAGGGACGTCAGTTTAACGCTTTAATCTAATTAATTAGTTATGAAAAATGCCCAGTACATCATCTTACATTTCAACAGTTGACTGCTGAGTTGACAAACAGGGCAAGAACTCACTGCGTGATGTAGTCCATAAATGCAGTTAGGCTATGTGCCCTAAAATTCAAGATTTTGGGGCAAAAATAAAAAATCAGCTATTTGGGTTTGTGTGTTATATTTAAATCGTAAGATAAGCGATATTACACGAGCAGCAAGAGCAATATCACACGAGTGTTTTTTCTCTCCCGAATAGCGCAAATGCAAATGTGATTTTATAGTAATAAGAAGTAAATAAGAAGTTAATATTGTGTTATATTTTACACACAATATTGTCTGTTTTTGATCCGTATTGCCAACGAAAATATTACCTATAAAGCCACAGCAGAACTGCATTTCCTAAATGGAGCCTTTTGCTTAAAGGGATACTCCATCCCAAAATGAAAATTTTGTCGTTAATCACTTACCCCCATGTCGTTCCAAACCCCTAAAAGCTTCTTTTGTCATCGGAACACAATTTAAGATATTAAAGATATTAAATACGCAGGCGGCTTACACTCTTCTGTGTCAGATGCACTGCACTGATGTGCTATTTTCGTTCAAATCAAAGCGTAAATATACATAGAAAATGTATCCATGTGGCGTGGCTGACACAGAAGAGCGTACACTGCCTGAGTACTGCTTAGATTCGCCAAAATGGTGCTACGCTGATGTGGAGAGACACAGAGGAGAGGAATTGTTGAATAAAGTCATTATTTTTGTTTTCTTCGTTTCTCGTTTCTTCGTTTCTTGTTGCTTCATAACGTTACGGTTGAAACACTGATGGCAGATGGAGTATTCTGACAATGCTTTTCATACTTTTATGGACCTTGACACTGTTATTTACTTAGCAGTCTATGGGACAGTCTCAAGCCTCCCTGTTTTCATCCAAAATATATTACATTTTGTTCCGAAGACGAACAAAGCTTTTACGATTTTGAAATGACATGGGGGTAAGTGAATAATGACTAAATTTTCATTTTGGGGTGGAGTATCCTTTAATTCCTGAATGAATCAGCTGTTTGAACAAACTGAAAGAATGAATGACTTAAAGGGATAGTTCACACAAAAATGAAAATTCTGTATTACTCCCATAAGACCTTTGTTCATCTTTGTAACACAAATTAAGATATTTTTGATGAAATCAAAAATTTTTGATAAGATCTTTCTGACCCTGCATAGACAGCAATGCAACTGAAATGTTCCCAGACCTATAAACATAGTAAAGACTTGGGTAAAACAGTCCATGTGACATCAGTGGTTCAACCGTAATTTTACAAAGCTACAAGAATACATTTCTTGCACAAAGAAAACAAAAATAATGACTTTATTCAACAATTCTTCTCCTCCGAGTCACCGTCCTCGGCCATTATCAAAAGTACCACCATGCCTGCATGTGTATTCCTCTGCTTGTAAACAAGGCACAGCTCATGTGCATGCTACATCATAATCATCACTTGCATGACTCGTAGTACAATAAATGTCAAATAAACTAATTGACGCGGAGGTGAAGAATTGTTGAATAAAGTCATTATTTTAGTTTTCTTTGCATACAAAAAACATTTTTCATAGCTTCTAAAATTAGGGTTGAACCACTGATGTCACATAGACTATTTTACTCATATCCCATCAAAATATCTTAATCTATGAACAAAACATCAACGTTGCTGTCTATTGAGGGTAAGAAAGCTTTCGGATTTCAGCAAAAATATCTTAATTTGTGTTCCGAAGATGAACGGAGGTCTTACAGGTTTGGAACGACATGAGGGTGAGCAATTAATGACAAAATGTTCTTTTTTGGGTGAACTTTTCCTTTAATGATTACTCATAAAGACATTTACCGCCACCTACTGACAGTTTTAGTTTCTTATTTAAAATATCAGTACACAAATTAAATTAAATTAAATTAAATTAATATTATTTTTGAAATTTGAGATAGTTCACCCAAAACTGTAAATTCTGTTTTGGTTCCCAAAGACTTTCATTGTGTGAACAAAAAATACTGAAATGTTTCTCAACATATCTTCTTTAATTTTCAATAGTTTATGCTAGACCATTGAAGCATAAATGTGTAATTAATTTTATGTTGAATCTAATAAAAATCTTTCTAAAGCTATACATTTTGTAATGTCTACTTATTATCTTTTGGTTGTATTTTTACTGCCAAATGTAATTTGCGATTAATTTGATTAATTAATCTCTACATCACGTAATTTATTAGATTACAAATTGTAATCGATTGTCAGCCGTAATTTTAATATAATATTTAATAATAATAATAATAATAAAATGTTTTATTTTATATGTTGTGGTCACCTCATGGGGGTCGCTGATGATTCATGTTAGACTGCAAATTATGTCATGTTACTACTTATCGCAGGAACTCCACTGTTATCAGGTTAAATAAATTCAATCAAGGCAGTCAGTGAATAGGATTTCTGAAACAGCATCACTAAATAAACACTTTTTTTGTGATGTTACATTTATAGCAAGTCCAATACAGCGACTATATAAACCAGCGCAACATCAACAAAATGACATAGTATGTCTTTAAAACTTAATTATTATTATTTTTATTTTTTTTGGATTGCGATAAATAACTAACCACTTGCCTGACTCTGCCATTGGGGAGATCATTACATTAACCATACAATCCCTGCAGGAATTTGATTATGACTTTTCCACAGAGCTGAAAGGAAAATTATCCAAGGGATCGTCAAATGATTAATTATATCTTCAAATGAACACAAACAATGATATTTTAAGAGTCCTTCTGGGGAGAAAAAGCTCACTTGGTTTGTTTCAATGCCACTTTTCAGCTGGCTGATCAGCTAAACCAGCTAAACACCAGCATGGTCAGGTTAATAGACCAGTTTAAACCATGTAAGAGTAAACCACACTAAGCTGGTTAATCTGTTGTTTTAAAAAAAGGATGTAATGAGTAATATCCAACCCAGCCCTTTTTACACCATATAGTTCTCCCTTTCCTGAAGTTTTTAATTCCTCTTTAACTTGATGATTCATGATCCACACTCTTCTTGATTTTCTTTTTCTTCTCACATTGAAATTACACCATGTAACCAAACACACACAACAAAAACACACTTAAAACATATCCAACATGTACACAAGCACAGTTGCAAAACAGCCTGCATATGCAAACTGCGCCGGACCTGCACAAGGCCAATTGCATGTGAAAACTCATTCTACTTGTGAGCAAAAACTGATGCTGTGCATTATATGAGTCCATACATCTCTTCTACACTGATGTGTGAAAACTTTGGGTGTGGTAACTGAAGCCCCACACCTAGTTTGTGGTTTGATGTAAAAGATGCAAAAACACTTGGATCATGCCGTTTTTGTCAAATTAAGAAAAACAATAAAACAAAAAAGATGCAAAAACACTTGGATCATGCCGTTTTTGTCATGTTTTGTGTAACTGTAAACCAAATTTGGTTTAAACAATGAATGGAATCAGAACAATAGATACTAAAGAAATTCTGTCGTGGTTATGTTGTGTATTTGCATCATGATACCATAAAAGAGCTGTAACCTCAGTGACCTCAGTTTGTTAGCCAATGTGGAATTCAACATGGATTACCTTAGGAATTTCAGACGGGTTTTTAAAGTAGCAGTTTATAATTTATGAGCAAAAAAATATCTGTGGTAACCTTACTTGAAAAGACTGTCATGTTTTCTTCTACAACGTCAATTACACGGTCAAACCTCAAATGTGAGTTTTGAAATTATGTGCTTTAAAAATGAATGTTTCTAACATAGCTGCAACGGTTGTCTGATTCATCAAGTAAAGTCACATGAGGAAATCAGTGGAAAATCTCCCAGAATTGCTTGTGACATTCAGTTTAAGCATAAATCAATCAATAAATCAGTCACATGAGGGAATCTGACAAATGGAAAATTGCTCAAAATTGTTCTTTTTTGGTTCTTTAATATTATTACAATATATGCCAAAGCCTAAGACCCAAATTCTTTGCGTATCTCCAGGCCTTGTTGCTGTGGGAGTAATTACCGGTCAAGTCTGACTCAGTCCAGAGCTCAAATGAATGAGGAGGCAGATCTGACTTGGCTTGACCTGTGCACAGCCCCATCTAAGGTAAGAACGTCTGCTTGCCCCAGTTAGCTGAAGAACACAGAGCGACACAAGAGGAATATTTCAGATTGTTTACAGAGCTTTGGCCTCAGCTGCGGATAGAGTGGATGTTTCCTTTGATTGTAAATGATCTTTGTCAAGGCCTGAATGAAATCTCTCTCTCGGACATTCTTACATTACGGCTGCTTTAGTAATCGACATCTGAACTGTTATTTCTATCATATGTTAGAGCAGAAACTGGATTTTTGTAATGTCGAGTCATTTTTACACTGAATTTGAGCAAACATTTGTGATTTCATGGGTTCCAGTGACCACCCGAGCATTTGGTCCTCATTATCTACAGTTCAGAGATATGAGGTCATTCCTCTCTAAAAATTAAGAGTGTGCAGGAGGGATTTCATTACCACATCCGAGCTGGAGGAGGACAAACCAACAGCGCTCCCGTGAGACACTGTGGATGCATGTGAAGGTGTTTGTCGCCCTCTTGAGTTTTCAAATAGGCTGCTTTGATTTGAGGCGATCCCAGTGAGAACAATCATACAATCATACACTGTAGAAATGATTTTGACAGCTTGTACATCAGGGTCCCTCAAATCTTACCCTGGGGGGCCAATGCACTGCAGTGTTTAGCTCCAACCCTGATCAAACTCACCTACCTGTAATTTTCTAATGATCCTGAAGACATTGATTAGCATGCTCAGGTGTGTTTGATTAGGGTTACAGCTAAACTCTGCAGGAAAGTGGATCTCGTGGGCCAGATCTGAGGATCCCTGTTGTACATGTTGTATTCGTACTAAAACGATGATTACTCTAGTTTATTTTTGTTATGTGCAACTGTAAAGTTAACATATCTTTACAAGCTAAAGTTCACTGACCAAGTAAAATAACTTACAGCTTAGTTTATTTTCCACACGATACAGCACTAGTTAAAGTTTCTTCAAACATACAAAAAGTAGCATACGACGGTACCACAAGGTACTGAAGGACTGCAATATTAATGTACTAATGTATTGACAAGGAAAAACGTGGTAATGTCATTGTGATTTTGGTACTTGAATTGTTTTCGTGTTTTGTCTTTCGGTTGGAAAATGCATTTTTCTTGGCTGCAGATCTGAATGAAGAGATTCTTTCTGGCTGACAAACATATGTATTTGTAGGTTTGTTTTAATTTGCTTGTGAGGAAAAGCATTATTCATGTTGGTATTAACTTAAGATAATCTTCCTCAGGGCTCGTGTGCCAGTAAAAACAGTTAAGCGATGCTAATGGTAACGCCCAAGATCGTTCTAATGGACTACAAATACCAGCAGCATGAGGAGCGCAGAACTACAAGAGTCCACATTCGGGTTAGAGCGCAGAAAATTACAAAGTATAATTTGTCTGATAACCTACACGCGTGAATAACTCTATTGATAGCAGTTGATTCTGCGAACTAGAATATACAATCTGTTTTTTATTACAATATTAGTGCAGCACATATGTAACCGGAAGAAGTTTCACTCGGTGCATAATGACGCAGCGGAAAGGCAGTGTTCTTCCTTTCCTCCATTAGGTGAGTGCGTGGTGAGAGCGCGCTTCGTCGCTCTCCTCAGATTTGTCGAAAAATACTTAATTCACTCACTTATGAATACAAATTTTCTTCTTTAAAGTCATTGTTATTGTGTACATTACAGATTGCAACCATGGGCCGCCGTCCAGCCCGTTGGTAAGTTGTGAATTTGGTGTTTTAAAAACTGGCCGTAGTGAAAATGGCAGGGCCCGCTAACCATGTGCCGCACACCGGCCTCCTTCAGCAGCGACAGTACCGTACCCGCGCTGGTTCTACTGAAGAAAAACTTATCTTCTAATAAAGTGCATTATAAAATTCTTGACCATTTGAAATCTATTGTTGTTAATGTGAAACTCACAAATTAGCGCCCGGTTAAGCACTTAATGTTGATTGACATTTAGCCATTTGCAGTAATTGTATTTTTTGGACAATTAAAATTTCTAAATATGACAGGTGTTATTTAGGGTGTTCAGCTTTGTGTACATCACGTTTTTGTGCTTGTATTAACTATATATGCGTGTTGCTGATTTTGAGTTTTTCTAATTGTCAGTCGTCTCTTACAACCACAAACACAACAAAAACAACCCCCAACCCAATCCCCGTTACTTACGATACTCACATCCAGAATCATTGAAAGATACTCATATCCAGTATCTTTGAAAGTGTAGACCGAAAAAGTCCCGTTGTTATGCACAACCTGGAAATACCATAATTTAAAATGTTTTCAAAAAGTTTCAAAGGTCATTGAAATTGAGAATTTCTGTAATATTTTCTTGATTTTAAAGCATGTTTAATAATTTTATTGCTTTTTTTATGTGAAGTTAAACTCACAAGACATGGTGGTCGTTTAAAGTGATTCATAAATGGATTTTTTAGAGTAATCACAAACTAAAATTCACTAAAAAAAATATACCAAACACAAACAAAAATAAAACTATCAAAATAACACAAAAACATATATACCTTGAATACTTGGACAATAACACAAAATCATCCATTAAATGAATCGATTCAAGAATTGTTCTGATTGAGCGCATCCCTCTCCCAAACTCAGATCCCAAGATCAGGATCTTCGACTTGGGCAGGAAGAAGGCTAAGGTAGATGAGTTCCCCCTGTGCGCTCACATGGTATCTGATGAATATGAGCAGCTGTCCAGTGAAGGTGAGGCGTCTTCATACAATACTGTTGTCCACTTATACTAAAGTATTTTACATCAAACAACTTCTAATCCATAGTCTTTTTTTCTTCTAATCTGTGAAATTGTTTTCTAGCTCTTGAGGCTGCCCGTATCTGCGCCAACAAGTACATGGTGAAGACCTGCGGTAAAGATGGTTTCCACATCCGTGTGCGCCTGCACCCTTTCCATGTTATCCGTATCAACAAAATGTTATCCTGTGCCGGAGCTGATAGGTGAGCGTGTGTGTGTGGTCTGTGACTCTTACCTGCAGCTTATTAAGCCGACTAGACAGGTTGTTTGTACTTGTGTGGTGTGCAAAGGCTGCAGACAGTAAGTCTTTGGTTTGTGTATGAGCCTAGCTGTGCAGTGCTGGGCCCTTGAAGGGACCATGGAGACATAACATTACTTATTTTTTTAAAATATAATTTCTGTTTGACCACTTTTTAGTAAGTTTAAATCTTTGTTCACCTCCTCTCCAGGCTCCAGACTGGTATGCGTGGTGCTTTCGGTAAGCCTCAGGGCACAGTGGCCCGTGTGAACATTGGCCAGGTGATCATGTCCGTGCGCACAAAGGCCACGAACAAGGAACATGTGATTGAGGCTCTGAGGAGAGCCAAGTTCAAGTTCCCTGGCCGTCAGAAGGTACGTAACATGAAGTTAAAAACAGTGTCTAGTCAATAATTATGTGAAAGTGGTATGTTGACTGTCTACGTTCTTCTTAGATCCACATCTCCAAGAAGTATGGATTCACAAAGTTCAACGCCTGTGACTTTGATAACATGCTGGCAGAGAAGCGTGTGATCCCTGATGGCTGTGGGGTGAAGTACATCCCCAGCCGTGGACCCCTGAGCCACTGGAAGGCCCTGCACGCCAACTAAGCACTCGCACTTATTCATCTGTGTGATCCAAGGCTCTAATGACCACAAATAAAGTCCATTCTTTGATTTACAGTCTTGGTGGTTTTTTACAATTAGCATTTTGAACTTTAGGACAATAACACTCAAATTTGGGAGCATTAGAGTAAAAAATAAAAGGCATTGTTACATTTAACTGCCATTAAGGGAAGAATGGAACCTTTCAGAGGCAATCTAAAAAAAATCAGTTTTTCAAAAACTGAATGGATGTATCATGTTGGTTTTTGAGCTTTATCATACTTGCTTTTTTTAGTTCCTCCTGATGGCATTTCTTGGGTATTTGGCTGTTTGTCATTGTTTTGCCTCGAGGGTAAAGCTCAACTTCAGTCTTATCAGACCATAACATTCAACACTACACATCCCTGATTACACACATCACTTTCAGCAATCTAAAAACCTACACATCTTGGAGTACACTTGGCTGAGTAATTTTAAAATGTAGTTCTGAAGATATTTCAGCAATGAAAACCAACCAAATTACACTATAAATTCCACTGTATATTCTTCTCTTTATCCCACACTTACTCTCACAAATACAAGATATAACACAAAATAAAACATTAAACAAAACTTTCAACACAAAAAATATTACAAAAAATATTTTCTCAAAGTGATCTACAGAAACACGTTTTACTTATTAATACAAAAGTAAAATCATCAAATGATCAACTTTATAGAAGCTATTAAATGCAATGTTCCCCAGTGCATTCTGTAGATGCGGCTGTGGATCTGTATGAGCTCAAGTACATAACAGCTGTGTAACAGCAAAGTACAATCTTCACTTCATCTAGATGAAATGAATAGTCTGCTTCTGGTCCATTTGTGTTCATATGATCATCTGCAGTAGGATGCTCAGGATAAACGCTGTAGGCAGAAGACACGAGGCTTTGCTGTTTCCTGCGAAGAACCCTGACTTCTGAGTTTTGAGTACCACCTCGATGGGATAGTGATCGCTCACTTCTAGAGCCTATAACAGACAACCTGAAGTTGAAATGACATGAAAATGTGCAAAATAAAAACTAGATGCCGATTTTGGTTTACCTCTGCCTCTGTAAGTTTGAGTTCCTTGGGAAAAATATACGGCCGTGCTGATAACGGTTCGATTGTTCTGAGAAATGGCTCTCCGTGCACAACAATTCTGAGGATTAACATAAAAGGTTGGTCATATGCAAATCATAAACGGCATTATTTTGTTATGCTGATTTGAGTTTTTTTAATTAGCTTACCGGTCATATGCACAGTCAGTCGACTCTTTCACTGTAGTGTCCACATTATCCTGAATCAGCCAGATGAAAGACGGGTCAGAGAAGAGCCTGATGTTCTTACGGTTCTTTTTAGCCACATAACCACAAGCTGCATTGAAGTCCCCAAGGAACATCACATTCTGCAAAGATGGTAAAAAAAGCTAAGTTCATTATTTGATCTCAAAATATTATGCTCTTTATAAAATAAGAAATCCATCATCATACCTCAATTTTCCAACGTGCTCTAATGTCCACAAAGACATCATAGAGTTCGTCAATCTCTTTGGTGGCATTTGAAGGAGTGGTGTGCTGCGGGATCAAGACAAACTCCTTGGCCACTGTTAACAGAGACATCATGAGATCACATGTCCAAAATCATCAAGCTTCAGCTTATAATGATTTGTCTTGGAACCAATTCAGCACTGAACTTTTCCTTGTTTATTTTTACCTGTTTTAGGGGCTTGGAAATGTACCACAAAGGGTTCTCTGGAGAAAGCATCTACATCCCCTTTTTGTGTATCTGGATACTGATACTGGTTTCTCAGCTTCACTTCGCTTTTCCTGTGTGAGGGAAAAAAAAAAAAATGAGGGAACTGGTCTTGCAAGACCTAAAATTACCAAAACCAATTATAGTGATCAAGATTATATCAGTATTAATCAAAGTAATGCAAGACATACATCACATCTCATAAAGCAATGTTCAATTTTATGAATACCATGCCTTTACTAGGCATACACTAATAATGATAAGCCAATAATTATTTTTCACATTATGGTTGATAACTGATAAATGGCTGATATTAACATTCAACACCATTTTGTCTAAATAAATAAAAAATAAAACACTAAGAACTAAAATCAATCATTTTAAGTGCAATATGTAAATTTAGGCATCACAACTTTATAATATGCACTATAAAATAGATATTCATTTTGTAATTTGCTAAAGAATATATGTAGACATGTTATTAAATTCCTAGTGTTTTAAAGAACTTTAAGTGGGCATTCAAATGTGAGCAAAAGAAATGCAAAAATAAGACAAATGAGCGTCACAATTAAATATCCAATATCAACAGGTAAATTAAAACTCACATATCAGAGTTATAATATATACATCCCTGCATACATCCTAAAGCAGTGCTGAAGACATACCTATAAACAAAAACGTATTGCTCCTGATAGGTTAGTGTTCTCCCGAGACGTTCACTTGCCACATAGTCATAATCATTATCATTAAATCTGGAAAAAAATAAAATAAAATAACAGCATTTATGCACTGTATTTGTTTATCTCTTAAATCTGACTGGTTACAATGATTTCAGATTTGTTTTTTTAATATTTGCATATTGTCTACTTGTTGAGTATAGTAAGCAGGCGCGGGATGACTTTATTTTTCTGATCTCTGACCTCCTGGAGCAAACATATGTCACAGCGAGATACAATCTGCAAAAAAGAACAAAACAGAACATTTTGAGACATGTTTTTATACACTATAAAAATAAATAAAAAGCATTGTAATATTAATCCTCTTACCCGTGATATAGAATTCATGATTTTGTCATTGGCTGATTTTGAATCACCAAAACTCCTAACATTAAAGGCACAAATTTTGAAGCCATAGCAGCTTAGTGGGCCAAAAAGAATAGAGAGAGTGAGGAGGAACTGTCTGCCGGTCATCCTGCATGTGAAGAGCCAGAAAAACACCTCTGGAGTTAAAACGCCATGATTCAATGGTAAAGAACAGGCTTCAAATGTTAACAATAGAGAATAAAGACAATAGAGAATAAAGACAAATTAGTTTATTTGACAGTTATATGATTTAAAGGAAGTGAAATCATATAACAGTCAAATAAACTAATTTGACTGTACACAATTATTGTGAAAATGTGATACTGAAACTGATGAACAAGACTAAAACATCATGTGATTGCGGTTTGTGGCATGAAAGTTCTCGTTTTTAGAACTTCTTGAGGATATTTCTGTGAATTATTAACTAATTTCCCCATTCCTATCCTCAGGAGGTAATTTATCTAAACTGTAACAAGTAAAAACAAAACACACACAAGAACAAGAACAATTCTGAAGACCCCAAACCCTTTAAATTTACCATTGAAAGCCTGATTAACAAACCTAATCATGTTCTGATCAGAGTTGACACCTAATGATAGACTGTGTCAGGGATCAGGATGAGTCTGCTTTAAGGTTAGTGATCTATTGTGAAGTTGTAGTGTATGCTGTTATTGGCAGTAACCCAGACTGCGGGTAACATGTTGAAACAGTCTGTGGTGGGGCAAGACAACAGCCTGCGACAGGTTTGTTTTCACACATTTTTTCTAAAGAATGTGTCTATATAAAACAACCTAGTAGCTACAACGTGGAACTCAGCACTGAGAACAGACTCACAAACTGTAGCAGAACTGCACACAAAGCTTAATATACTGAAAAAGAGACCTCCTTACCTCATTTGAAATGTGTCGGGTTTCACTTCAGCAGTACCGCTCTCTTCTCTTTCTTTCTTTTCCGCAGTGAAGAGTTTCCACTGGAGTTATGATACTCAGAAAGCTCGAGGACACACCTTCTGCTTGGCTATTTGTGGATAAGGGGAGGAGCGATCCTTATAATGGATGGAGTGCGGGGCTTTCCACACCCTGCAATAGAATTATAATACAGAATGCAGAATTAACGGAATTATGTCGTGCATAATCATTTTACTCTTTACTCATCTTTCAGGTTTTTCTAGTTTAGGGTACTGCTTTTACTCAGCCCAACATGACAACATCATTGTTGCTCAAGTATGGTTGCATAAGTGTCTGCAACAAAGCAAAATAGTTTGAAATTATTAAGTTCAAAGGTCTTTCAAATTCCAATCAAGGCTACTGATTAATCAAAAAGACATAAATAAATAAATAAATAAATATTGTTTATTCCATACGAAATATAGTTTTGCATGTGTCACACCTTGCGAATTTGTTGAATTAACATTTTGTCTAATTTAATCATGCGTTCTATAACCAATAAATGTGCTACAAGTTCCATTTAACACATCATAATAAGCATACAACATAAAAAATATCACCAAAAAAAATCACCAAACACAAAAAAAAAAAAAACAACAACAAAAAAAATTTATACATTAAAAAAAGAAAAAAACGTTCTGCACTTTAAAAGTCGGGTTATTTGACCTTAAATAAGCCTAGTTAAAGTAACAAAAAAAAAAAAAATCTGTGTCCAACATTATAATTATAATCTAAAACGCATGTAAACTGATTGCCTGCACACGTGACTGCTGATTTGTCACGCGATGGCGCTAGAGAAGCGCGCTGCTTCTTCTCTATGACGTAACTGTTTCCGAAGTTCTGCTGTATTCATCTGCTGTATTTTCATGTTCTGCAAAGAGTTAATGTAGCTCAAATTCTGTTTGCAGCGGGTCTTGCAATTTTTGTCGGTTTGTTATTAAAGTAAGTTTTTAGCCTTTTGTGTCCTTGAAAAGCAAATTACAGGTACGTTGTGTACGTTATATATAAATTATAATATAATAAATGATTGCCTTCACTTGTGGAATTTCATGTAATTTCGCTTTATCTGTTTTTTAAGCATATGTCTTTTTGGTGAAGAACATGGCCTCTGGTAACATGATGCAAACAGAGGTGTCAGTCGCTGCTTCTTTCATCAGCGGTTTACTGAGCAGCAGCGACTCTCTGACTGCAGATCAGCTGCAGATCTTCACTCACACACTCACTGATGCTCTGCTGGGTGAGATAAGATGATGCTCTTCTTTACTAATTGAGTAGCTGTTCATTCCTCATAAAACGACACCCATGTTTTGATTAATTTCAACTGATCGTTTTCTCCCAGAAAAGCGGATTATATTTATTTAACACCTTGATATCATCATTATTAGCCTACAATCATAGGCCTATATTTTTAAATTTTTTAAATACTATTTTTTGAGCATTGATGAGATTCTTTCATTTTTGTATGATAAAAAAAACACTTGAAAATTCAGTATTCAAGCTATTGTGTGTGTTTTTCTCCTCAGAGCACTATCAGCACCACTGGTTTCCTCAAGCTCCCTGCAGAGGCTCTGGCTACAGATGTTTACGGATCAACCATAAAATGGACCCGCTTATAGGAAAAGCAGCCTCTGCTGTTGGATTTACACAAGAGCAGCTTTTCTCATCGCTTCCAGTAGAGCTGACACTGTGGGTGGACCCTTACGAGGTGTCCTATCGGATCGGTGAGGATGGATCCACTTGTGTTCTCTACAAGTCCTCTCCGCTACGGCCTAAAAGTGCCACCTCAGCAGATACATCAGCCCACAGGAAGGAGAAACTAAAAACCAGACGATCGAATCGATCAAAAAGGTTCGACGTAATGGAAAGGTCTCTGTCATGAAAGATTTTGAAACCCTCTCTCTGTGTAAATTTTGCACTTGTTTAAAACATTAAAGAAGAAACTGAATGTGGAACATAAATGTTGCATCTTACGTACGTTCACAAGCACAAAGATCATGATGATTTCATATTTGTTCATGGATGATGTGTAATCTTTTTATCAAAACTGTATTGATGCTTTCTAATGAAAACACTCACTTTCATGTATGAATCATGTGAATGCACTAATTTTCCTCCCAAGTATGACAAATGGAAAAATAGGTTAATATGGAAAAAAACGTGCAGAATAATATCCAGACTTTCCACAAAGATGCTTTGCCTACAGTAATAATTTTGCCCATCATTTTCTTAATCTGCATTGTTAAACTGTCTAGTCTGTCTTGGCTCTTTCTTTCTCTTCTCCTTTAATTTCATCCTGTGTCCCATCAGGTTAGGTAACGGCACCCAGAGGGAGGTCGAGGAAGTGCCTTTTAGAAGTCTTGGCATGCATTTGTTTGAACACCTGCTTAATTCTGTTCCCAGGTTAACAAATGGCTCAGATCCAATATGATGTAATAACGGGTATACGGTGCCCAAAAACCTGCAGAACTCTGTTAAAGCAACCATAAAGATTGCCCAAATCTGAAAGATTCACTTTGGCTTAATGAAAAACAGGGGGACAGACGTTTTTCTCCCTCTTCTCTCAATTCATCCCCTGATACCTCCCAAACAAACCCAGCTGCATTTCTAACAATAAAGCTTTTCAGCATCACATAGTGATGGATTTTAAGTTAGCAAGTTTTAAAAGTTCACCATATTCAAACATGCTATCCAAGATTCCTGAACTAATAATGATTTCCTGTTGAATTCTGTCCTTTATTTCCATAGCCAGCACTGTTCATTCCCCCCCAGTACTTTCCCTCAGTTTTTCCGAATCACAGTGTTTCCTGAAAATGTCTCATGGCTTACTTGCGTTGTCAGGTTACTGATGTGCATGTAAACAGGGAAAACTGGTTATTTTAATAAGCTGATATTTGTGAGTTATCATCTTACTGGTGTGCATAAAAAGATGGAATATTGTCAGATTCTGCTTATTCACAAGAAGACAGCAAAATATATCAATTTCAGTGTTGTTTTTATCCACTTTACTCCACAATTTCAAAACATATTGACAAAACAATTGCATAAAGTGGATCACAGCAATTTATTTGATGCAAGCGATCTGTTAAGACAGCACAGAGGGGGTTAAGGGCCAGTCTCATGAAGTGTTTTTTAACTGTTCACAGGCAGTCACGACAGAGACACTCTTTAAAGGTCTCATTTTACTCTGAGGCTGTGACACACTGCACTGCTCCTCTCTCTTCTTCACTCAGCACAACAGCCGTTTCTCCTCACATGATGATGGAGCTGAGGATTTTACTGTTTTTCGTGACCGTGCCCTGGATATTTTGTGAACCGACAAGAACCAGTAAAGTGGTGCCTAAACACAAAGGGATATTAAAAATAGTAGATGATGAAGAATTAATCTCAGAGAGTAGAACTGTCATGGAAGCCAGGGAACCAAAGGTATGGCAATTTAATGCTGATAATGCTCATTTGTATACATCGTGATATTAAAATGGAATTTTGCTGAACATATTAATGTTTTTGATGGCTAAAACGAATATATGTATTTGTATAATCAGAATGCCAGATATCATAAATCTGTTCCAAGAAAAGTATGCAATGGAAAACCTGTTAAATCCATAATTGGATTATATCCAGTGAAAAACAGCACCATCGGGAAGTTATCAGGGCTTATCTGAGCTCATTGAAAGGCATAATAGCATGTTGAACTTGTTGATTTTGAGAGGAAACTAAATAATATAGTTTTCTTTTCATCTGCTTTACTAGAAAAAAGTAATTCTTAGCGCAGACTATGAGAGTCCCGTTGACACAGCTGGTGAAGGTCCGGGAGCAGACCGAAAAGATGACAAGGGTAATTGTTTATTACTTCAATTTTGCAATCATTTGATTCAAAATTATATTTAAGCCTATTTATTTCGATTTCATTTTTCAGAACTTCCCACATGCCTGATGTGTGTGTGTCTAACTGGATCGGTGTACTGTGAGGAGGTTTCTCCTGACATGACAGCAGTTCCACCACTGCCAAAGGAAACGGCTTACCTCTATGCACGCTTCAACAAAATCGCTAAAATTACCAACAGAGACTTTGCCGATATTGGTGAGGAAAAAAGCTTTTTAGGTTTGGCCACAATGTGTAATGACTGGAACTGGATCAGTGTAAGCAAAGCAACTGAGGGAAATTTTCCTTGCGAATTTTAATGGCTTTAAAACAGAACTGAGAAAGTGCGTTTAGGTCCCTTAGAGTCACTGGTATAGAAGGGGAGACAACCCTAGAAGGCTTTGTGCATTTAAAAGGATAGTTCACCCAAAAATGAAAAATCATATTATTTACTCAACCTCATGTCATTCTGAACCCCTGTGACTTTCTTTTTGTGGACATTTGGACCCATTGATCTTTATTGTAAATTAACGGTCTACACAGGCATCTATGATTCCATGAGAGATCTTTAACATCCATTGAATCTTTCCAGTACACAAATGGTTTTTGATATTGGAAAAATAGTTTCTTTCTTTAGACAAGACCCCATTGACTTCCACTGTACATTCTTAAAAATAAAGGTTCTTTACTGGCATCTATGATTCCATGAAGAAACTTTATCATGCATGCAAAAAAATGGTCCTATTAAGAACTATTTACTGAATGTGTTCTTCTGTGGCATTGCTGAGAAAACCCCCTTTTTGGGCATTTATTTTTTATGAGTGCCCATAAAAATAAATAAATAAATAAATAAGCCATATTTTCTATGTTTCACAGAAGAAACAAAGTCAGACAGGTTTGGAATGACATGAGAGTGAGTAAATGATGAGGAAATTAATAAAAAACATATTTAGTTGCAGCCCAGTGCCGTCCAAATCTGTAAATACATCCATATTGTATTGTTTTACAGCCACACTGAGAAGAATTGACCTGACTGGCAATCTGATCTCTGAAATAGAAGATGGAGCCTTTTCAAAACTCAGCCAGCTTGAGGAACTCACATTAGCTGAGAACAAACTGGTCAAACTGCCAATGCTGCCGGCTAAACTCGTGTCTCTCAATGTCAACCACAATCTACTTAAAACAAAGGGATTAAAAGCAAACATTTTTAAGGTAAAAATTAATAAAAGAAAGATTCTGAAGTAATACATTGTTATGTTACTCATAAGTGGCTTCCGTCTTTTGCATTAGAAACTCACCAAGCTATCATACCTGTACCTTGGAGACAACGGGCTGGAGGCTGTCCCGCTGCTGCCGGAAACCCTCCGAGTGGTTCATCTGCATGTATGGTCATCACTATTGTGATGTATATAGCCTATATATTGATTGTAGTATCTAGTGTGTCCCTATATGTATAAATTATTTTAAAATCATTTTCAGAACAACAACATAACGTCACTGACGGATAACACATTCTGCAAAGGGAATAACACGCACTACATCAGATACAACATGCAGGAGGTTCGGCTGGATGGAAACCCGATAACGTTGGCCCAGCATCCCAACAGCTTCATCTGTCTGAGAGCTCTACCAATTGGACACTACAAGTGATCCGCTGAGAAGAAGAAAATGTTCCTAAAGCCATTGTACAACTGGCAACCACTGTTAAGATGTTAGACAGCACACAGATTTAACAGCTTAATAAAGAATTTTGACTTTTGAGTGCATTGAGCATTTAAGATCATTTACATCATTTGTTAGAAGCATATACAGGCAATAACAACTTTTTCCAGACTTTTTTTTTGTACAGTGTAATCATTTTGTTAATGTTTTTGCAAGTAAAAATTGTAGTAATGTCTGTGAACTTAAAATTGGACAAAGATATTCAGTGGTTACTGTTACTGATATCAAATGCTTGTAAATAAATTCCCTTTGGACTGACATATTTGCTGGACTTTATCTTCATAAACTTAAATCGCACAAAATATGCACTACAATAGACCATCTTTTTTCCTGTTTCCACTAAAGCTGGGTAAAAAAATAAGTAAAGAATAAATATAGTCTCATAATTATGTATTAGCATACACTGATAAAGTCTATCATAAAAATGACTTAGGAACTATCAGTTTCTCATTATTGTAAGTAATATATATAAAAAGTCGTATAACAATATACTGTCATGATCATAAGATAAGAAAATTTTATTTTTTTCTCATTTTAATGATATAAACTCATGGTAAACATTTTGCATTATGATAATGAGCAGTAATTACAATAAATGTATAAATGTTCTCATAAATAAGTAACTTTCTCAATATAATGAGATGCTAAGTCATAATTGTGAGAAAGTTTCTCATTATTATGACTTACAGAATCCTATTTTTTACCTTTTACAAGCTTCCAAAGTGTATTATTTAGAATCACAGCACAGACAGATCTTTCTGTGTCTGTGTAAATAGCCATCTTTATATTTTAAACAATACAAAAAATGCCATCTTCCTAACAGAAGCAAACATTGGCAGCCTTCTGCACCTCATGTGTCATCATAATCATGCAGTCCATGTCAAAGCTGCTCTACACTTTATGTATAATAATACACCCATTTTTGAATGATAAAAAACAATTGTGTTAGTGTGCAAAAGTCTCAAAACTGTTTTTGTTTCAGCCTCTTTATCATGAAGATAATTTATTTCCAGTGTGTTCTGATGATCTCATTTGGCTTCAGAGTCTGTGAGCACAAAGCCCTCCTCAATCTTGTGCTGGTATTCCCTCTCCGATTGTTTTCTTCTGTAGACATCATCTGTGAAGCCAGAAAATAATAGAATTACTTGTCCATACAAAAATAACCAGTACATAATTAAAAATGAATTCTTAACAGGCTATGTAGGACTACATAAATATATTAACATTTCTCAATTCATCTTCACATAATCTAAGCATGATGTAAATTAAGCACCGTTGTAGCCTACCTAATTAAGATTAATGACACATCATTAAAAGTATTTTAGTTTTAAAGTTTTCAGTAAGTAAATCATTATTCTCGTTGGATGAAGGACAGCTCTGCGCAAAGAGGACGCAGAGTGATGCACATAAAGGCTTCAAAGAGAGAGGCGTGCATGTGTACATGAGATTTAACATGGCAGCGTACTTACAAAACGTTTCTTTTCCTATTCTCACGTTAATCATGATCCACTCCATGACGCCCCCGATACAGAAGAACAAGGGCAAAAATCTGTACGTCCCAAAACGTCTTTTTCCAGGTACAAGACTTAATATATATTTTAGGTTCTGACTTTTTCTAAACATTTTTTCTTTCAAAACACAGTCAACGGCAAGGCACTTCTAAAGCACAGTACAATCATATGCACTTATGAAAATGAGTTTTAATCGCTAGAATACACCATCCGAACAGTTGTCCTTCCACGCTGATCTTTGCACTGTCTTCAAGCACGTTACCGCTGCAAAACAAAAACATGGCGGCGTGAACGTCACGGATAGTGTGTTCTAATAGGTCCGCTGGCAGGACTCTACCAAGTCTCTTACATACAGGGACTGTTCATCATTACTGGGTTCTCACTCACTGCTACAAAGCTAAAAAAAAAAAAACAACTAAAGATATAAATCTATATTCTTTTATATACAAAACATAAAATATATAAACACATGTTTATAATCACACTAAGGTAAAGTTCACCCAAAAACCACAATTTTGTCATCATAATGTTGGTAACCAAAAGTTGACAGTAGGCATAGACTTCCATGATATGGCAGCTGTTTGGTTACCAACTTTCTTCAAAATGTTGTATTGTGTTGTTGTGTTCAACAGAAGATAGAAACTCAAACAACTTTGGAGAAACCTGAGGGTGACACGATGTCAGAATTTTCATTTTTGAGCGAAGTATCGCTTTAGGATTTAAAACATTTACCTTTGAAATGTGCCTCTCTGTTATTTAGCAGTGGATCATTTGCAGTGGATAATAAGACAACTGACTCATATTGATGCTTTTTTTTGTTTGTTTTTAAATGAAACCGATGAACAAATGAAATTTATTTCCATTTACAGCATGTGGACATTTAATACTTTAAGAATGTGTTTGAAATACAGTGCACAATGTTTGAAAGAATTCCAAAGATTTCTGATCTGATGGAATGAAAGAATACCTGAAACATTTTTTTTTTTTTAAATGATTGTGGGCAAGGTGTTCATAGATTACTGAACTATGCTTGAGTATTATCTGAATATGTATTGCAAATGCATTTGTATCATATTATTTTAACGCTTTTGCGAAATATCCTGCATTACATGATGTGATCCTTTACATTTCATTCCCTTTTTCTTCAGCTTGGTCTCAACTGACAATGGAATTTCTACAGATTGAACATTGCATTGGAAACTGCAGCAACCACACTTGGTAGCACATTCATAGATTGGTCAATCTTCTACTTTATATGCTAGCCGGCAGAAAGTCCAGTGGTGCTCCACTGTGTTCTCGTTGGCACGCTCGCTCATGTGGTGCACCCGTGTGTTCCGGATCGTGAATCCCTGTTTGGTGATGTAGTCCATGAGGTGGACCCTTAGAGACACCTCTTGATGGTGGTCACATGGTCCAAAGGTGAAGGACACCTGACAGTCTCTGGTGTCCATCATGTGCTTGTTCCACTTAGTGAAGCTGTTGGATATTCCCTCCAGCAGCGAGTGGACCTTGGTGGTTATGGTTAGTTGCGTGATAATAACCGCTACTGGGTTGGAGTACTTAGACAGCTTGCGGGTACTGGACAACTCCACCACCTGCTCAAAGGTGTCCAGCGGGTACAGAGGCTTTGGGTCACTGAGGCATTGGATTAAAGGCTCGATCTGATAGAAGTCAGCTTCTTTACGCAGAAGGTCCATCTCCATGAAGTCAACAGGAAGTGTGAGCTCAGAAGTGCGCAGGAAGTTTAATATGTAGCGGAAAAGCGTCCCGTCCCGGTCGATGAAGTAGTTTCCCTGAGCGTCCCGTGTGGTGGGGAAGTCGCCGCGGAACATGGCGCCCAGCATGGAGTCTGGGTAACGCTGAAGAGTGGAGATAGAGGTCGTGTAGAGGTGACCCCCAACATTTAAGGTGACTGGGTGAGTCAACTACAAGAGAGGGACAAAAGCAGAGAATCATTAAAGCAGTTCATCACATTTAATAGGAAATGGAACTGGAATAGAAAAGGAAGGTTTGTTAAGGGTGTCGGCTCGACATTTTGCTTTAAAGTTGAAATAAGTCCCTTAAAGCTTATAATTTGAAGGTTACACAGACCTTGCAGTCAGTCAGACATAAAGACAGACAGACAAACAGCCCATCTATCTATGGAAATATTAACACATTTGAATGTCAGTTATGAGAAAACCTTTGATCCGATCAGTTATAAAGTGTAACAAGCCAGGTCAGAACAGGCTGAAGGGCTCTGCCGATGATGCTGGATGAAGTTTAAGAATTACAGTTAGAAGTTTTCACTGACAATCTAGAGCACCTTTGGGATTTTTATTTAACTGCAAACGCCCGTTCACACCAAGAAAAATAGCCATAACTATGAAGTTTTAATAATCGTTCTAACTGTATGACAGATAGGGAAATCCACAGTACATCTATAATGTTAACAACACAGAGTAACAATCATTGGAATTTATTTTTTCAAAAAATATAATCTAAAAAAGATCAAATAATTGACAGTGAGAATCCAGATCAGAATCCACCGACATTAAAGAGCTCAAGCATTTAAAGCAGCAGACAATATAATCTTTATAATTATCATTCTTGGTTAAATGGACTATTAAACAAAAAAAAAAAAAAAAAAAAAAAAAAAAACATTATTATTATTATTTCAACCCATTTATTATTATTATTATTTTTTTTTTTTTGCTATTCAAGATAATTAATGGTATTCTGGGATATTAAGTGTTCTTCGACCTTGAAGCCCATAAAATTAAAGTTAGTTTATTAAATATATAAATACATTAAGGACATATTTTATAGGTGCCATTTAAAACGCATCTATTTTTTTTTTTCAGGAAAGGTTTTATCAAGCCAAATTTATCTTCATTATTTTGTTCTAGTTAAAAACACACTTTTCCAGTTATATAAATGTCTCAATTTCAATGACATTTAATTCCACTTCAAATTACATTTATGCACAGCACACAACTGTGGCGAATAATCACTTGATAACAATAACTTGTGTTAAATATTTTTCCACATACATACCCTATTCCCCCAGTCCCCATTATCCATTTGATAAGGATAGGTAGACCGGTCTGATCCACAGAAGAAGCTCGGGTATTATACTGGAGCAGACCTGCAAAAAGACACTTATTAGCCCTACATTACGGCACATTCATATGTATAGACCTCACTTGAGAATCTCATTTTTTTTAACACATCTGAGAAGATCATGAAGAACACAATGAGATAAACACAGGATGCGTTACTGTGTGAAGAAGCTCAATGAATTGGATGCTCAATAGCATGCTAGCTGTTTCGGTTAGGCATGTTAACAGGTTTTCTGAAACGTAAATACTTACAGTTTCCCTCGAAAGAAGTTAAGAACGTCCAGCGACTGTGCCTGGTGGCATCTAACGTTAAAAACATGAAAACGTTGTGATAAAATAAAGCGGTTTTTGAGTAACCTTTGCTAACCAGGCATTATAATACAGCTAGCTCCCTGCTAGCTCCTAATGTAACAGCGACAGGTGAATAAAATAAACGTTTTCCTGGCAGTTATACTGTATGGGATAACCCTATCCTTACCTGTCTCCAGTCCTGAGGGGTTTAATCGTCTGTTTTGATTGCGGCTGTACAGGACACTGAGTGTTAGCTGCTCAGAGACGAGAACACAGCAGCCGCACTGTCACGTGACCCACACTAGCGTACACTGACGGCAGTGACAGGATCGCAACACATCTGTGCAAAAGAACAGCTCTGCGCTGAAGAGCCTTGTGTTAAAGCGATCTATATTGAGCTAATCTGCAATGCTAGATTTTTAAAGTTGGGGATAAAATGTTGCTTTGCGCAAGTAACACATCACTACAAAAAGGTGACTTTACTGACAGAATTTCACCAGCAAAAAAGAACCAGAAGTTTTTGGACATGGGGAATCATAGTTTATTGGACATGTACCATAGCTGTAGCTACTGAAAGACAGGAATGATGCTAGAAGCCCACAACAATTCCAGCAGGATTAATGTAGGAAAATAATGAATAAATGTTATGTACGATGTAGCCTATGTGTCTGTGCTTTGCATGGTGCAAGCAATGTTAATGTTTTAATCCTTATTTTAATATTTAAATCCATCATCACCCCCACCTAATTAATGAAGAGTTCAAATGCAAAAGCCTCTAAGTGACTTCTAAAATTTTATTTTTCTCAGGCTCCTATGTTTATGTTCAGTTACAACTTACTTCACCTTAATGGTAATGAAAAGAACCTATTCATTTCCATTAAAGTGAAATTACTGAACCTACACAACAGAAGATGATGAAAATGCTCATTTTAGAAGAAAATTTAAAATGGCACTTAAGAGGCAATTGCATCTGAACTCTTCATACATATATATAACTGGACTTAAACTTAAAGAGGTATGATTCTCAGTGCTATATAAAATCATCGGACTCAGATTTACTAAGAGAATGAAGTGCATTGGTACATAATAATCAGTACCACGGTATACATAACAGTATTACAACTCTACCATCAATATGGTAGCACTTTACAACAACATCTCTTTGGTAAATATTAATTAATCCATTAACATGAATAAACAATGTGCAATATCTTTTTTACATCATTTATTAAACTTTGTTAATGGTAGCTATTAAAAATACAATACAATAGATACAATTATTGTTTTATAATGATTTTACAATCGATTTAAAAAGTATGTTGAAATGAAGATTAAGATTATTAAGTGCTGTAGAATATTGTTCATTGTTAGCTCAGGTTAACGTTAACAAATCAAACCTAATTGTAAAGTGCTACCATACAATTTTTTATAAGCGTGAACTTTTTCTTTAATCAATTAAAAGGCTATTTGCATGTGAACATACATACTACAAAATTATTACTTATATTATTTCTCCAGAAGTTTGTTATATACTTCAGGGCCAGTGGGGTGCTGCATTTAAGTATTTAGTAATATATCCTGAGCTGTCTCAGGATTTCTTTTTGGTGCTGGCGCTCTCTGTGCTCTGCTGAGAGATGATGAAATCCAAAATGAGTTTGGCTGTTTGTCGTGGTCGCTCCATCACAACAGAATGACCGCAGTTCTCCAGCAGATCAACTCGACAGCCTGGAAGAGCCTCGGTGAGCACCGCTGCCCCAGACACATCCACCACCTGAAAATAAAGACAGGAATATCAGGGCTACTATAGTTGACTAAAACCACAAAATAAATAAACATGAACTGAAATAAAAAATTAAATAAATATTATTTTAGTTGTATTTTATTATATATATATTTTAATAAATTTTTACCATTTCCTATTTTCCATTTAGTTTAGCTATACTAAAATAAATAAATAAATAAATAGACACTTTAAAAAAGTAAATCAATAAAAATCAATAAAAAAGATATTTAAAATATTAATGCTTTCTATTTATAATTATAGTATGCAGGCTTACACCTACCTGGTCCTGTTTGCCCCAGATGACTTGTAAAGGGGTAGTTATTTGCTGTATATGCTCATACAAGGCATATTTAGATTTTTCACTCATAATCTCCACAAAAACTGTGGCAGTTTAGAAAGAAGATACTTTAGGCAAAAAAAATGATTAAAAACAACACTTTCTAAAAGTATATTACTGCAGTGGGTAAGCCTATGTTCGTACTGACCTTCATGATAAAAGTCATTGTGTGGTATCCGTACATCCACGAGGCCTTGCAGAATCTATAATGGAAGGTAAATGCCACAGATAGTGCATGAAGGTGTGTTCTGAATCTAGAGTAACTTTGCATTACATTTGTGTGACTAACCTGTTGAGGCACTCTGAAGCGCACGTGAGAACAGAGCTTTAGCATCTCCTCCATCTCCTCCGGGGTGGACGGAATCAGAGGAATATTCAGCGTGTACTGGCTGTGCTCCACTTCATGCATCTGACTGTCAAACTTGCTCTCGATTTGGTTCTTCAGACCTCAGAGAAAAATGTGAGCATGTAGGAGTGATATTAAAAGAATAGTTCACCCAAAACAAATGCAAATCTGATTGACAGCCAATTAGAATCCTTCCTCGAGCATTTAATCTGCAGGTGACAAAACTGAAGTACAAGCTGACAATAAACAGAACTTTATTGTGTGTTGGTTTTGCATCTATGAATTCATCCATGCATTAATTTTCCAATACAAAAAATATTCTTAGTGTAAACAGCCCTTTATAGTTAATTTTGGTTTGTATTTATGTTTTGCATCTATGAATTCATCCATGCATTCTGTGTCCAAGACTAAATATATTTACTAACCAGCTGGGCAGATGAGGGTCAAACCACAGAGATCTGAGGGATGATAGGCTGCATACACTCCGGCCACAGTCCCACCCATCGAAGTGCCCACCAGATGGAATGGCTTTCTGTTAAGCCGAATGGCCTCTACAAACTGAGTGGTGTAAAAGTAGGGAATATTCACAAAATTTTGTCAATACAATCATTTTATATGCTGGCTTATATATCTACTTCTGAACTTTTGGTTGTGTATATGAATATTTAAATTGCATCCCTGTTACCAAATTTTGGAACATACAGTTAAAGGGATACTCCACCCCAAAATGAAAATTTTGTCATTAATCACTTAACCCCATGCCGTTCCAAGCTCCGTTCATCTTCTGAATACAATTTAAGATATTTTGGATGAAAACCAGGGACCGGATTCACGAAACATTCTTAAGAAGAAATTTCTTCTTAACTTCCGTTTTCTTATTTTTTAAACTTTAGAAAAAAGTTAAGAATATTTTGTATTCCCCAAAAAACATTTCAAGAATATTCTTATCTTTTTTCTTAAGATTGTTCTTAAGACAAAACCTAAGAAGAATTCAAATTCTTGAAAAGAATCTTCTTAAAAATCATCGTAAATAACATCTTAAATTTAGGACGCCCCCAGACTTGTCTTAAATCCCAAACAGTAAGAATTATTTAATGAAATTTTTGGGTTATTTCAAATTAATTGTTATATTTAAGCATTACAACAACAGCTACATATAATACACAGTAGGACTAGGGATGTGTACGAGTTTTCTAAAGTGACAGCCATGACTGTTAATGTAAACCTCATCGGTCATGATTAGCCTATGTGTGACGCTACTTTTTGCTGACTTCAAAACTCGGTAGCAAATCTAAAACGAGTCAGATAGGAAGCTTTAATTGAACGCTTTTAATTTTAGCTTATAAATACGACATAATCTTTGGCAGTATTCAGCACATATGAATGCGCAGGATGCATTTGCTGCAGAAGCGTGGACACACATACCGGAAGTGTTCACTCAGATGTGAGCGCAAAAACACAGCACAAAAATGAATGAACCATATCGCTGTTTCTACATGTATTAAGCTTTGATTTGAAATAAAACAGTGCATCCTTGTGGTGCGGCTGATACAGAAGAGCATAAACAGCATACAGTGATATGGAGAGACACAGAGGAGACCTTTGACAAAGGAATTATTGAATAAAGTCATTATTTTTGTGTTCTTCCCTTACAAAATGTGTTCCCGTCGCTTCATATAACCCAGATTGCATGTCTGATGGCAGATGGAGTATTCTGACGACGACTTTCATACCTTTTATGGACCTTGACACTGTTATTTACTTGGCAGTCTATGGGACAGTCACAGGCCTCCAGGTTTTCATCCCAAATATCTTAAATTGTGTTCCGAAGATGAACAAAGCTTTTACGGGTTTGGAACGACATGGGGGTAAGTGATTAATCACAAAATTTTCATTTTGGGTTGGAGTATCTCTTTAAAAACCCTATATTATTGTCTAGCCATAAACGTGAAATAACCATAAACATTACATTCACAAGATTTATAAAATAATATAACATATAAATAAAACTGCCAGATTAGAAAATGTAGTTTAAAGTTCAGTATATTGACCAGTAATTTCAGACCAAGGATTTGGTACAACAATTAATTGAATAATTATGTAATTTATGGCATTTTAGATCTAGTAGTTCTCACAGCACACACATCGTGCATCTATCATGCATCTACAGCATTAAAAACAAAGTCATGGGGCATCTATTTGTACCCTATTCATAGAAAAACGTACCCATCCAGTGATTACCTGCCGTATTCTCTTGACCTGGCCCTGGATTGAATAGTCGTCTGTGTTGGTACGTGTTGTACCCTCATGCCCCGGCATGTCGACACACAGTAAGTGCAAATGTTTGGGAAGGTACTGTTTGGGATGAAGACACAATGTGCTTATCGCTGTTATGAGGAGCAGCATTTTCATTTGACCTCACAGCTAGGCCACTTAACATACTGTACCTTCACCATAGGGAGCCATGTGTCCTTGTGAGCAGAGAAGTCATGCAGCATGAGTACAGAAGGCCTGAGGCCTGGTTTCCCCCTGTATGAGTAACAGAAGCGATAACCCCCGCAGTCTGCATAACGTACCTGCAGACCCAGAGTTCTCCTCCAGTACCTCCACAAACAAATTACATAGGTAAAGAAAAATCTATAGACAAAATTAACAAATGCATAACTACAAAAGATGCATGTAAATGCATGGATACACTCAAAAATATTTGATTTAAATATTTGAATTGCTTAAACCTTTTAAATGTGTCATCCATTTAAATGACACAATTCTAACATAAATTAATAAACTTAATGTGCCACATATTTGTCAGTCAAATGAAACAGGATTTCTGTAATAGTGCTATTAAACTGAAATTTTAATAACTATTTTAACCATGTACTTTGTATACATTTAATTTTCACAACGAACAGATTCATGCTGATTCTTAGCAATTTCTGTCTTTGATTAAAAGATTTAATGAATATAAATGAAATTAAATAGATGCAAAGAGTTAATAATAAATTATGCCATGAAATCGTACTGGATTTATATTTGTATGTCAGTATGACTCACAAATATGCATCACTTTAAGTTTATTAGTTTGTTGGTTAAAACGCTATGATTCAAATTAATCAAAATTGTAAACACAACCTAAATACATAAATCTGAAATGTAGCCACAATTTTTTTAAGTGCAACTATAAAAGATATTCATTTAAATTATACATTTAAAAATGTGTACAGTGTGGCCAAAACAACTGATAAAATGAAAATGTTTATTTATGCCTTTGTCTAATTTAATACAAATTATATTGTTATTTATTACATACATTTTGAATAAAATGTCACCATTATTTGGTGACCTAAAAATCATAAATATCTCTTATTCATTTCACATCATGCCTTTTAGTTATTTAAATTTTTTAAATCCTAGAAAATTACTTTCAGTTTCCTTTAATGAAAACCAGGAGGTTGGGCTTCAATTCTAAAGAAAGATATAGATTATTATCAAATAATATGCATATTTATAATATTTATAAGTGGTATTTACCAGTAATAGACTTTGATGAGTGATGATGGCCACAGCATAAAAGAGGCCATGAAAAGGAGGAGAGGGATAGCAAGAGTCCCTGCAGCAATGGCAAACATATTCACCATATCCTGATCCATGGCAACAGTTTTTATCCAGTAAACACCCTGCAGAACAATACAGCACACAATTACAACAGAAACGACTGGCAAATATGACACATGCTAGGGAATGAAGTAAAACTTCAAGATACCTTTGTTGTCCTGCTATGTACAGGTCAGAGTGAATGAGGCTGAGGGATGGGGGAGGCTCTGGCAGCATCTGTTTGTGTCTAATCAATACATGTAACCTAGATATCTCACCATGCGCTTAAAATATTTACATGACCATCATTTTAGTGTCACTGCCTAGAAAAATCTAATTGTTCCTTAATATTTTTGTATATTCAAAGATATTTTACAATTCTGAACATACAACTACAAATAAAGCATCTCACTAAGACAACTGAACCTTTGATTTGCGGTTAAAAGTATAAATCATTCAAATAATAACAACTGACCTATGACTCAACAAACAGATTTAGAACCATTTGAGAGCAAAGAACTTACTTTGATGCCAGTCAGTTCTAATCAAATGACTGATCCAAAAGTCTCATTTAAACATCATACTGTAGCCAGTCAGAGTGCAGTCTGTTCTTCTGACTTAATAAAAGTCCATGCCAGCTGTCTGCTTTCCCCAATGAACACTGAGATGGTGATCTCGTGATCCCAAGAAATCAATGAGTTCAAATGGAAAATGCAATATTCCTCTTACTCCAAAATAACAATCAAGTAAATAAAAATATAAAAAAATTATCAAATGAAGATACAGAGTTGTTTTTTAATTATAGACTAAGAATGTCAAATTACATGAACATTTTCTTCAGATATGTTCCATTTGACATTTAAAACCATTTAATTGTATTTATGCTCATTGCACATTTATGTTGACATTTTTTTAGAAATTTGTACACATTCTCAAGATGAAACCAGATCTTATGTTCATCAAATTGTGGAGGCAAATTCACATTTGTTTGGAGTTGAAATTAAAATGAGTGATTTCAACCAGTCATCTAATTTAGTTTTGCATTAAATATAGTGAAAGGTAAATCTTGGGGAATATGAGAATATATTTAAAAATGATAACATAAAAAAAAAAAACTTCTAATATTTTTTTAAAGAGAAATTAATACTTTCATTAAGCATGGATGCATTAAAACGACTTCTACATTGTTAAAAAAAAAAAAGTATACTAAAATGTAACGAATGCTTTTCTTTTGGACTTTCTATTTATCAAAAAGAATTCAGAAAAATACACAAAAACATGAAGCAGCACAACTGTTATAATGATAATAAAAAAAAAATTTTTTTTGAGCAGCAAATCAGCATATTAGAATGATTTCTGAAGGATCATGTGACACTGAAGACTGAAGTAATGATGCTGAAAATTCAGCTGCGCATCACAGGAATACATCACATTTTTAAATATGTGACACTGGACCACAAAACCAGTCATAAGGGCCAATTTTTCTAAATTGAGATTTATACAAATACTGAAAGCTGAATAAATAAGCTTGCCATTGTTGTATGGTTTGTTAGGATCGGACAATATTTGGCCGAGATACAACTATTTGAAAATCTGGAATCTGAGGGTGCAAAAAAAAAAAAAAAATCGAAATATTGAGAAAATCACCTTTAAAGTTGTCCAAATTAAGTTCTTAACAATGCATATTACTGATCAAAAATTAAGGTTTAATATATTTGCTGTAGGGAATTTACAAAATATCTTCATGGAACATGATCTTTACTTAATATCCTAATGATTTTTGGCATAAAAGAAAAATCTATAATTTTGACTCATACAATGTATTTTTGAGTACTGCTACAAATATACCTATTCAAATAAAAAAAAATAAAAAAGTCTAGGGTCACATATATGAAAATAAAAAAAAGTTTTAAAATGTAATAACTATTCCACAATATTGCTGTTTTTACTGCATTTCTGATTAAGTGCATCCAACCTGGAACTTCTGAACAGTAGTGTGTACACACACATACATAAATGAAGGTATTTCACAGAACAGTAATATGGAATGGAGATCCTGGGATGTGTTCATCTCCCCACTTCACTGCTAATATGTATTTTCCTCTTTCTTTCACAGCATAGTTGATCCTGTACTGATGTCCGCCCATGTGAATGATTGACACCCGCTCGCAGGGGACGGTGGGGCCATGCATGCCAACAAAGAGAAGGTTTCGTCCTACAACACAAAAGCAGCTGCACAGTTCTGAGAGAGACATTTCTCTGGAGACATTACTTAACATTCTCGCTAATGTCAAGCTGCACTCACCAGCTTTACTGCAGTCCACATAAAAAGTGTTTTTGCATCCTAGAAAGCCCTTACTCAGGCCTGGGCCATGGCAGATGACTTTACTAGCATCAGACAGTAAAACTGGCTCAGCACTGCTGTCAGATGATGTGTTTATCTCCATGTCTGACAGAGAAGGTTCCTCAGAGCTGTTACACATCTGATTATGATATATGACTGACAAAAAACAAAGTACCATCAGACCTACACACTCAAATACAGTATATCCAATGCAAAATAGAAATGGTCTCCAAAACATTGCTAATTCATACCAGAGCCATTTTGTCCTTGTGTGAGACTCTTATCTGTGGCAGCACTGACAGACACATAGAAAGGGCTTTGAGAAACATGCTCCTCATCAAACATGACTGAAACCTCATAGTCACCTGCAAGAGAACCAATTCTGTAAATATGTCTATAAACGTGCCCTTCCCTTCCTAAGATTAATTATCAATCATTATGCTGATGTTGAATGTACATTTATATTTATATAAAGTGTAAAGCAGGATGAATTCTGATTGGCTGTCAATATTTTTTTGGACAATTTTAACAATACTGTTCTTCTGTGTTGTAATTGTTATAGCTTACATATAAATTTAAAAATAAACTAAAAATAACAAAAATGAAATCATAATAAACACTATCCCTGTCACTAAATTAAACTTAATAAAATACTAACTAGGGCTGTCAAATGATTAATCACGATTAATCACATGCAAAATAAAAGTTTTGTTTACATAATATATGTGTGTATACTGTGTATATTTATTATGTATATATAAATACACACACATGCATGTATATATTTAAGAAGAATATGTTATGTTTATATATTAAATATATATTTATATAAATATAAAATAAGAATATAAATATATAAATGTATATACATGTAAATATTTTCTAAATATATAATTTATGTGTGTGTATTTATATATACATAATAAATATACCCTGTACACATACATATATTATGTAAACAAAACTTTTATTATATCAAACACATCCACATACAAAACTATCAATACAAATAACATAATATTCAAAAAAAAAAAATAACACACTTAAAAAAAAAAAAATTAAAAATGCTAGTAAATAAATAAAAATGTTTTTTTTTTTTTTTTTTTTTTTTTTTTTTTTAAATATTATATATATATATATATATATATATATATATATATATATATATTATATATATATATATATATATATATATATATATATATATATATATATATATATTTTTTTTTTTTTTTTTTTTTTTTTTTTTTTTTTTAAAGTGGGAAATTTTCAAGAAATCCTGAAATCTAGGTATTTTGTTGTAAAACATGCTCCAATATTATTTTTGTTTACATGTTTTTTATTGTATATATGTTTTTTATCATAGTATCACAAATCTATTTTAAATAATTCCAAATTATTCCAGATCTCTAGTGACCATCATTCTTCAGAAAGTCACATCATTTTTGGCGGGAAAGCAATAGCACAGTAGTGGGTTTGATGAATTCTGTTATGTTTTGTGGTATTAACTGGTTCGGCTTACTTCAAACCTTTTCAAAATATTAAAAAAAATAACAAATACACATCCTCATACAGGTCATTCTCAAAAAATTAGCATATTGTGAAAAAGTTCTTTATTTTCCATAATGTAATAAGCTATCTTCAGTCATTCTAATCCAGCTGATCGTCATGCATAAAACACAAATTTTTTTTAAACATTACATATATTGCATTACAGTAATTACCCACCAGGCTCTTGAGCCGTGTAGGACACAATGCAAGAACCATCCAGCTGATCGTCAAAGTGGAGCTCAATCTTTCCAGGACCCTCTACTGAGACAGACAGAGTTCCCGCTCCGGCCTCACGGGACCAAATATTAAAGTCAGCTGCAAAATGAAATCAATACATACTTTTGAAATGACTCACAATTGACTTAGCCAGCTGCCACAGAGTATGTAACAAAACACCTCATATTAACAAAAAACAGGAAAGAGAAAAATATTAGTGGGATACCTGGAACACTTGCTAGAGCTTTTTGAAGGCCTCGCCCCCACACCTGGACCTTTTCACATCCTCCCTGTCCAAGTGGGCCGACGGTGTATTGCAGTGGCCAACCAGGGATTGTCTGATCTTGGTTATTTACAGTCACATTATAAACTCCCATCTCTTTAGCTAGAAAGCTCACTGCATAGGTGTCCCTGCCTGTGGCAACAACAACAGCCTTTCCTGGACTTCCCGAGGGCTCATGCACATAAGCAGACAGAGTCTCAGCATCAGTACCTGTAATGAAAGGGAATGTATTTTTGTTAGCGGCACTGCAGAGTCCTGGAGAAGTCAGATATAGTGCTTGGATTAGTGATGGGCTATTCATCTAACCTGGGATTTTGAAGGCTAAGCTGCATTCACTCCCAATGCTGGCAATAGCGGCTGCTTTCTGGTTGTACGTGACGTTCTCTCTCATAAGCCCACGGTTTGTCACCACAGCCATAAAAGGACTCCCTAGTAAATAGAAATATAATATTTATTCATTTAGTATAATTTACTCCAACTAGGTAAAATCAGAAGCCTAATGCCCCCTAAAAATTGTGAGCCAAGTAAATAATAATATTCAATTAAAAAAAAAATACCCAAAATATACAATATTTACAAATTCTTAAATAATAATGTTTTAGTAATATAAATTTACCCAAAATATACAATATTTACAAATTCTTTATACACTACCTTTCAAAACTTTGGAGTCAGTAAAATGTAATTTAAAAAAAAAAAAAGTTTCTTATGCTCACCAAGGCTGCATTTGTTTGATCAAAAATACAATAAAAAAATGTAATGTTATGAAATATTATTACAATTTAAAATAAAAACTTTCTCTTTTAATATATTTTAAGATGTAATTTATTCCTGTGATGGCAAAGTTGAATTTTCAAGAGCCATTACTCCAGAAATCATTTTATGTTGATTTAAGAAAGCTTAAGAAACATTTATTATTATCAACGCTAAAAGAGTTGTGTGGCTTATTATTATTATTTTATTTTTATTTATTTTTTTGTGAAACTGTTACTCATTTTTGTTCAGAATTGTTCGATGAACAGAAAATAAACATTTATTTGAAATATAATTTTTTTTTTAGTAACATTAAAAATGTCTAACTTTCGATCAATTTAATGTGAATTAAAAATACATAGAAGTACATGTGGTTGCATAAGGCAGCTCTTATAACCTGGAATGTGTTCATCTGAGAATTTAATGGAGATTTTGTAATTCCCAGCCTTGATTGGACAGTACGATATATTGCAGGTTCCATGCTCCAGCTCCTCAGTGTAAACATCTACTTTACTGGGACCCTCAATTACAACTGTTAGTCCACCATATCCTGCAGGTTGCAAGTTTAGAAAAAAAAAAAAAAAAAACGGAAATAGTTTTAGTTTTAGACTACAAATAGCATCATAGCATCATAGCATCATAACATCATAACACACAATCCATACTGTAATATAAGGCGCAAGTCAAATAATTTGATTAGATAGCAACATACCTGCATCCCAAGTGTCAACCACAAATTCAGATGTGCAGAAGGTGTGCCCTGAATGTAAGCCAGGGCCGAAGGCCTTCACGTTACTGGTATCTCCTATCTCCGCCTGACTGATGGAAAAAGAGATGGGACTGTTGTTCACATGCTCACCGTCCTTCATGATGCTGACCAGATGCTCCCCAGCCTCTCTGGGGATGAATGATACACCTGCATAACAAACAAAGCACACCTCTGATGAAGTTTGACAGTGGCACTAAGGATGTGGGTATCCTTGAAGTGATCAAATCCTAAAACGTATTTACTGAGGCTTATTAATGCTTGTTATTTCATTTCTACCAACTGCAGCTGTGTGTTTATTTATAGATGGCTCACCAAGATGGCTGTCAGGTTGTGTTTTCAGCAAACAGGGTACATTATTGCCTGCGGGTGACATGATGCTGGCGGAGAGCTGGCTTATATCTTCTTCAGTGATGTCCAGGGTAAAGTCAACCGCACTGCCTAGTTTTACCTGTGACCTTCTCACATTTCCATCTGTATTGGGTTATAAAACCATGCATCTAGTGATTTCAGCTTTGATCACTATGGCATTATGAATACTGGTTTGAGGTTTGGTGGGGTTTCCATACCAGCAATTCTGGACTTGAAGGGACTCCCTCGGATAGGCACGTCATCATTTTGAATCTGGATCTCATAATCTCCAGGCTCAGTTGGGAAGTAGCTCACAGTACAAGTGCCATCTTCATTGTCCAAGCAGCGCACATCTGCCTCAGATGGGCCCTCAATTGTGATGTCCAGCTCACCTAAAACAAATAAGATATAAAAATAACTCTGAGACCTATGCAACAGTCAAGCTTCAGAAGTAAAAAAAAATAAAAAATTTCTGCTTAGAGAAACAGGGAGTTTGAGTGAAGAGTCAACTAATACTGGATGTACAAACAATATACAGTACAACTGCACAAAAGTGTACACAGTCTGTTATTATGGAATCACAAAACAAACGCTTACTGGAGGCTGAATCTTCCTGACAGATGGTGAATGTTGCCGTCTCATTTGCAATTCCATACACAAGGCCATGTCCATAGGCCATAGTGCTGTGATTAGCAAGACTATTTGCATAATACTGCAGTGGAAGTTCTGCAGAAAGGAGAAAGAATTGTATTTAAACTGTTCTGATGGAGTAAATATCACAAATGTTGAATGTTGGATAAATTAATTAAGTCAAAATTAAGAAGCGCAAATACATTCAATAAACTTGTAAAGCTGGTATTTAGTGTCATCTATGCCAAATATATGAAAACAAAAAGAAGTGGTTCTCAACCAAGGGGCCTTGGAAAACTATGACTTACAATGGTTAAAAATAAGACAAAACAAGCATTAAAATAAGTAAAAAAAAAAAAAAAAAAAAAAAATCAAAATCAACACTTATTTTAATTCACCTCCAAAACAACCAAAATTCTTATACGAGGTTATATGAGGAAGTTTGAGTTCTATATCATATAATATAAATGTAAAAAAGCAAACAAACCCATTATGGGTAACTTAAAAGGTAAATTAAATAATAATAATAATGAATATACATTTTTCTAGTTATGCAAAGCTCTAAAATATTTTATGCTTATCCATTAAAGCATGATAGCATCAACTGTAAAGCAAATACTAAAATATCTGATTTGGTTTGTTGAAGAACTAAAGAAGAGGGACAAGTCAATATTTTCCACACAGTCTAACCTGGTAGATCATCTCTGGATGATTTAATAAGTAGCTGGTGAAGACCCTCTTCTGAAGGATCAAACTTTAGAATGATGGTACCGTCTTTGTTATCAATCACGCTGGGCTGTGCTGTCTTTCCAGACGGCGTGATCACCTTACCTGTGAATACCATTAAAATAATGATGCGAGGCTGCGAATATTAAAATGAACAAGTGAAGCTGGGGAACAGCTCACCTGTAATTTCACCTTCACTTAAGTCTGATGGCATGACTATATCACATGATAGAAACCCTGCTTGATTAATGGCACCAAGAGGAATTACATTTCTGCCCTCAACCTGATGAGAAATAATGAAGATGTTAAAGACATTCAGGGTATGAAATGTCTCAAGGACATTATTAAATGGATTGAAATGAACCTTGAAGAAGCTTCAAACATTTATACCTTGTTTTGAAAACCTTGAGGTTTGAATGAGGATGACGGCTGGTGACTATAATTCATGTCACAATTAATTAAGGGATAAACAAAGCACAAATTAGTGAATAATGAATAAGGATATTGAGATAGAATGATTAATGTATATGGTTAAGATAGAAACTGGACTGTAATGGCCATCTTACCTTTGAAAATCCTCCTCACTGGGATTTCTGACAGCTGAGGAGTGAGAGCCTTCAGCGGAGGGCGAGTGCTTTGCAGCACTGATCTTGTTCTCATTATTTAACACTTTAACAAGTTTTGTACTGCCTGCAAAATCAATACCACGATAAACAAGGTTTCTGTGTCAATATCTGATGACTTCCATCAATACAGATTGATTCAGATAATATAATCAGGGGCTCACCATCGGCTTTCTTAAGGTCAATCTCCGGGGCCTCACTAGTGTTGGAGCAAGTTGTGAAAGTCTGAGGAGTTTGAGCACAGACATCTTCCTTTAATTGTCCACCACAAACCTCAGTTGCATTTGTTACATGTTGATCCTTCATAGCAGAGTGAGGCAGGACATGGAATCTCAGAGGACTGAAAAGCAAGTAGTATGAAAGACTTTAAAATTCTTTTGAAGCCATTTTTTTATTGTACTAAATTATTATTATTAGTCATCATGATTATTATTTTTATTGTATTAAAATTACTAGTTTTGTAATAAACACTACTTTTGAGGTAAAATTTGTTAATTTTATTATTACTGATATTTTAATTCAATTTAATAATTAAGTAAATAATACAAATTCACTCACATATATATACAATTATTATTAATATTAAAACATTATATTTTATTACAATAGTATTTATAAAAACAGTTTTTACTAAAATAAAAAGTATGTGTGTGTGTGTGTGTGTGTGTGTGTGTGTGTGATATATATATATATATATATATATATATATATATTTTTTTTTTTTTAGATAAAAATCACATTCTTTCTTACTTGCAATATGACTCATCATCAGCATATTTGACCATCAATGAATGAAGACCTTCTATGTTCGGAGAATATTTAACAGAGTAAGTCCCATCTGCGTTTTCTTTAACCTCTGTCAGTTCAGTCTTTCCTGTAGATATGAAGCTTTGACAATTACACAAGATACAGCAACACAAATCTGATTCGTCTTTCAAGAGAAGCTGATCCTCACCATTGGGGGTGATCATCAGCACACACTCAGGGGGCATCCCAGATTTACTGCAGTTGATTTTGAACGACTGAGGAATTTGAGCACAAATCTTTGGTTCTGTATGTCCAACTGTCAAGTCTTCCGGGAACTCAGAGGGGCTGAGACACAAATAAAACAGCAAATGCTTCTAGTAGATCTCTAGAAATGACTAAATGTCTTACAGGTAATTGTACATAAATAAGACTCATTTAATTACCATTTTACCTTCTTAAAGATTCTTCACTGCTGTATTTATCCATTACAGAATTACAGCCCTCCATATTTGGTGCACAAGTTCTGTCCTCATTGTCCATCACACCTGCAAGTTTGATTGAACCTACATGCAAAACCCCCATGTAATTGATTACTTTATCAAACATACTGCCATGCAAATGTCAGCAATATTTCAAACTCACGGTTCGGAGTATTTGCTTTCACTGTGGTGACAGTCTCTGGTGCCACACTGCAGCCATTAGCAAATATCTGAGGAGCCTTAGCGTGGACACTTCCCACCTGACTCGAAAGTTCCTCTTTGTTTAAGACATCTTTAACACTGCTACCAGAGTGAGAAGGTATTGCATGAAACCTGAGAAGACTGAAAGATAGCGTGAAATAAGAACCTGTGGATATGGAATGCATGTATTGGGTGTCTACACACTAAAATTACCTTCTAAAAGAATCATCACTGGTATATTTGACCATAATTGAGTGAGATCCTTCAGCAGAAGAGGAGTACGACACCAAGTACGTTCCATCTCCATTGTCTTTTGCTTTTAATAGCTTGATTTTTCCTGCAAAGGGAAATAATGAGTCAAATTCTGTTGCAAACACCACATAATATATCCTCTCCATTACGTTCTCACCATCAGGTGTAACAACAGCTACAGTCTCTGGTGGCTCTCCAGTGCTACTGCCATTGATTGCGAAGGTCTGAGGAGTGTTTACACACACTTGCGCCTCTAAGCCCAATCCCAAAACTGCAGTACCATTCCTAGAGCCTTTACCTCCACAGTGTTTATCATCAGAATTAGGCACAGGCAACACGTGAAAATGGAAAGGACTGTAAATGAACAGTAACACGCATCAAATTTCTCTATAGGACACAACCTATGCATTTAATCCATATTTTGTGCCCATGAATGCAATGCTCATACCTGCAAAAGGAATCGTCTTCAGCATATTTGACCATCAAAGAATGAATCCCTTCCACTGAAGGAGTGTAGTTCACAGTGTATGTCCAATCGCCGTTGTCTTCAACCTCTATTGTCTCAGTCAAGCCTATATTTAATGATGAACCAAAGGTGCAACTTAACCCTTGTTACTGAAATACTGAATTAGTAGTTGTGATCTAATATAATACATGGTGTAATACCATCTGGTGTCATTATGGCAACAAACTGTGGAACTTTTCTTGTGCAGGTGCAGTCGACAGTAAATGTTTGAGGACGCCAGGCACACATCCCTGATGTTAGACCTGGACCTGATACATCAAAATAAACAATATAATCTAGTATATATATATATATATATATATATATAATATCAATTTAGTCACAAAAAAGTCACAATAAAAAAATATTTAATAAATTATATATATATATATATATAATATATATATATAATATCAATTTAGTCACAAAAAAGTCACAATAAAAAAATATTTAATAAATGTATTTAAATTATTATTTAATATAACTATATTTAAGTTAATAGTTTAGTTAACATTTTAAACATACTTCATTAATGAAATATTTTTTTTAATCTTTTTTTTTAGAGATGCTACTCAAGTAAAACAAAAAAACATTTGACCTGGAATAAACGTATAGCCCACAAAATTTAACACATTCCCTGCAAAAAAACAAAACAAAAACACGTCTCACCGATTAAAGCTCTCATCATTAGTGAATTTCACCATTAATAAATGACAGCCATCCATGGTGGGCAAATAGACAACAGTATAACTGCCGTCTCCACTGTCTGTCACCTCCAGAAGCTCTATGGAACCTACAGTGCACACATTCAAAGCTTCTCAAAAATGATTTTCTCAATGCTTGCAAGCTTAATCGTTTTACTTTGTGCTCACCATCAGGTCTCACCACAGCAACAGTCTCTGGTGTCTCTCCACTGCTACTGCAGTCAATCCTAAAACTCTGGGGGGTTCTACCACAGATTCCACCTTTAAAACCAGGAACAATAACCTCTGCCATATCCCCACCATGAGCTGAGGGAAGCTCTGTATTACGGTCACAATTAAGCAGTGCTTGGATGGGACTACAATTAAAAGAGTAGAGGATATAGGTGTTCAGATAACTGTCATATAACATTGTTTTACATTGAAAAAAAAAATACAGTCTAACCTGCTGCTTCCACAAGGTCTCTGAGGATCTATGAAGGAATCTGCGTCTTCCATTGATGGAGGTGGACTTGATCTGTAAATCCCATCTCCACTGTATTTGATCTCTGGCACTCAGTACCTGCGCCAAATGTGTAGACATGGCTTCTTGTGTTGGACACATTTAATTTCAAGAAAAATATATATATACAAATACTTACTATGAGTATCCGTATTTGTAGATACACAAATCCCTGACTGCAGACAGACTCCAGAGTCTGCAGTACTTGAAACATCCTTCACTGATGCAATAAATGGACTTCCTGTTGAATTTAGACAGCATTTGTGTAAAACATCAGTTTCATTTAAGTGTGTGTGTATGTATGTGTGTATATATATGTTAAAAAAAGTTAGCAACAATTCAATCATCATGGTGAGAAAAAAGTGGGTAACAAATGTCATACAATCAACAAACCTATATAGGATATTTAGGATTAATTCAATACAAAATTCTAAGTCTGATTAATTCTGATTGTGGCTATGTGGGCAGTGTGCCGACATAGCTATGGGCATCCTGAGTTTGAATCCTAACTTGAGGACCTTTTCCAAACCCCACCCCCCACTTCGCTTCCTGTTAGCTCTGATCTTTCCTATAATTAAGGCGAAAATGCCAAAAATAAATCTTATGAAAAAAGACAAAATTCTAAAAAACATTCAGGTGTTTAACTGGTTAATTCACCAGTTAAACAAATCTTTCAATAAAATAGTCTATTTACATCAAATAATTAAATATTCTAAACCTAGAATTGAAATTATACCCGCAAGGAATTATTTCATATAATAAAAGTAAATAAAATAAATGAAAATTGTTTCTCGTGAATGTGAAGCTGACCTGGAATGTGGTTCTCTCCACAGGTAATGGTGATCTTATAGTCACCAGACACTGAAGGAGTATATTCCACATTATACATGCCTTCACCGCTGACTTTACATGTCACCTGACACTCAGACGGACCCTCCACTGTTATGTCCAGATCATCAACTGAAGATCTGCTGAGAAAGAAAAACATTATGGTTTAAATGTGGTTGCCAGTCATTTTTGGCTCTGAATGCATATTTGAAATTAACTTCCTCTTACCTGGCGTTTACATGAAACACATTAGGATGTCCAGTCAGGCCCTTTTGGAGACCCAAACCATTTGCAACCACTTGACATGTATCAGTTTCCCAATCACTAACCACAACGCCTGAAACAACAGAACGGATGAGAAGACAAAGTCAAGAAAACAAATATAATATGAATTCAAACCAATGGCAATGTGACAAACCTATACGAGTCTTTTCACCTTGTCTGCTCACTTTTACATGGCTTTTGTAGACCTTTGGATTCACCATAATTTTACGAAAGGGCACCTCCTTTCCTCCATATTTCAGAAGCAGCGTATATACGCCTCCAGTTAGAGGCACATAAACAGCTGTGTAGGTGCCATCTTCGTTCTCCTTCACTTCGGTCTGGACAATGACTCCTGAGTCGGAGACAGCCTGCACAGATAGAGCTCCAGATCCTGCCATTGGACAGTTTATATTTACAATACAAGGTTCACCGACTCTCCCCTGTAGCAGATCAAGGTCTGTTACCAAAACCTTAGAGGAGTCAATCCGCTTCTGTATAACAGACTGGAATGGAGAGCCAGTTATGTGAGAGTTGTCAAAAAGGACATTTATTTTGTACATCCCATGCTCTGTGGGAAGGTAAAACACTGTACAAGTGCCATCTTGATTGTCCAGACATTGTAGTGTAACTTCACAGGGTCCATCCACTCTTATGGCAAGTCTTCCACTGCCTGCTCTGCTTGTGTCAATGATAAATTCAGCCTGTTCTCCAAGAAAACCTTCCTTTAGGCCTGGACCATGAGCCCTTACCTGAAGAAACAAACAACATCTGATTCTACACTATTCAAGTGAATGCACAAAATGCGTAAGCCTCGATACCTTTGTGGCATCGGTTTGGATGTTTGATGGGCTAACTATGTTCATAACAAGCTCTCCATGGCCACCAGGCCGTACGTTCTCTGGAAAGTCTTCATCAAGGTCCATCTCGTCATCTACACACAATCATATTTACAATTAAGAGGTGATTCTACTTTTTAATAATTTAATACATTTATTATTATTATTAAATTTTTTTTTTATTACATAATATTATTTTATTTTATATTTTAATAAATAACTGAAAAGGTTTTTATCAATTTGAAATCTAATTCAGTTTTTATTCAGAAACTGATTATTCCATACACTAAGCTATGTGAAGATTCTTCAAAAATTCTCTGTTTGCATTCCACCATACAGGTCTGGAATAACATGACGATGAGTCCATGATGATAATATTTTCATTTTTTTAAAAAACTGTTCCTTTAAACTCACCAGAGTAATAAATTTCCGATCCATCTGGTTTAAACCAGACTGGGCTACATGGTGTAATCTTAATCCTGCGAGGTGTCACCTGAAACAGCAGTGATGCAGAGATCATACAAAATCTTACAGCGCAACAATCACAGGCTTCCAAAGAACTGAAGATTACAGCTATATATTTCAGTGGCTCATTTTTTAATACATGTTTTTTCACATGTGATTTCAATAAGCATAGTTTCATTCCCTCTTGACAGAGGGAATGCCAGTACAAATAGAGTAATAAACATCCTATTACATTCCAGTGAGCTCTGGCTGCAGCATTAAGCAGCAGTACATCATCACCAGACAGGTTTAAAGCCACTGCGAGATGAAATGGAATTTCAAAAAGGCAACAGATGCTGGAACATTAATGCAACATGATGTAAACCAAATTGGGGAAAATGAGTTTTCTTTAACTTCATTAGACCATGTAAATGAAATGCATCAGAATGAGCTTTAGTTGTTGTTGTTGTACATCACATTCTCATAGATTTACATTACCCGTTCATATTATACGATCATGTTTACCATTATTTTTCAAGATCAATATATGCACTCACAATGAAAGGACTGCTGGGAACCATGACTCCTCCCCAAGTCACAGCAATGGTGTGTTTGGAGAGCGATGAAGGGATGTAGGAGCAGACAAATACACCAGACTGTTCAGAAGCAACAATGACATCTACAAACTCTCCATCTGCTCTCTGTGAAGAAGTCAAATCACTCCGAAAATTTAAATTACTTTTAATTTAAATGTGAAGAGAATTCATAAATATTTTACTGTATTTAATACCTGAGCATAAACTTTGAGTTCTCCCTCACCAGCTCGCCTGGTATCTACTGTGAACTCGGCTCGAAGGTTCACTATGCAGCCAGTTTGGGAAACACCTGGTCCTTCTACTTTCACCTGAAACCCAACATGCATAACTAATGATATAATTTCACATCTAATGAAAACATCTCATTTATATAAAATGGATCTCTCTGAGAAGAGCAAGGGCTCTCATACTAGACATGTCTGCAAAACAGATTAAACGGATAATTCATGAAAAATGAAAATTCTGTCATTAATTACTCACCCTCATGTCATTCCAAACACATAAAACCTTCGTTCATCTTCAGAACACAAATTAAGATATTTTTGATAAAATCCTAGAGCTTTTCTTCATAGACAATAACACAACTAACACATTCCAGGCACAGAAAGGTAATAAGGACATTGTTAAAATAGTCCATGTGACATCAGTGGTTCAACTGCAATTTTATGAAGCTATGAGAATACTTTTTGTGCGCAATGATGTTTTAACAATGTCCTTACTACTTTTCAGGGCCTTGAACGTGGTAGCTACATTGCTGTCTATAGAGGGTAAGAAAGCTCTCGGATTTCATCAAAAATATCTTAATTTGTTCTCCAAAGATGAATGGGTTTGGAACGACTATAATTTTAAAACTTAATTACATAATAATAAATTATGAAATAAAAATCCCTTTAATAGGGGAGAAAATAGGATTTTACCTTTTCAGGGTGGAAGTCTTTTCTCTTAGGTCTGATGGAGGTCATGAAGGGACTGTCCTGGATTTCTTCATCATCACACATTACGTGTACAGCATACTCACCGGCCTCAGTTGGCCAGAACCGCACAAGGCAGGAGCCATCATTATGGTCATCACACTCAATCTTTGCCTGAGATGGACCTTCAATGGCAAAACCGCAAAGATAATTGGTGAAAAGTAAAGTATAAATTAACTGTTCCATTTTGTTAGTAGTTAATGTTATCGGAAAGATAATTGGTTAAAAGTAAAGTATAAATTAACTGTACCATTTTGTTAGCAATCAGTGTTATCTGTTTTATAGAATATATAAAAAATATTATATATAACATAACATAACACAACACAACACAACACAACCAAACAAAACACACAACACACCACACCACAACACAACACAACACAACACAACAACATCAGTCATATGCATTGCTCAGGTGTGCTTTTGGCCCATTCTTCCACACAAACAGTCTTCAAATCTTCTATGAACTCTAATCTTTAGTTCTTTCCATAGATGTTCTATTGGATTCAAGTCATGTGATTGGCTGGGCCATTCTAGCAGCTTTACGTTCTTTCTCTGAAATCAAATGAGTGTTTTCTTGGCTGTGTGATTAGGATCATTGTCTCGCTGGAATGTCTACCCTGGAATGTCATCTTCATCTTCCTGTTAGATGACAGCAGATTTTTATCAAGAATGTCTTGGTACATTTTTCCATTCATTCATCCTTCCTTCAATTATATGAATTTTGCCAGTGTCACACCATGATGTTTTGGGGCGATGTGCAGTGCCATTTGGCATCCAAAGAGTACAATTTTGGTCTCATCTGACCAGACTATATTCTCCCAGTATTTCACAGGCTTGTCTAAATGTTGTGCAGCAAACTTTAAACGAGCTTCAATATGCTTTTTTTTCAGCAATACGGCCATGCATGGTGAGCGTGCATACAGGCCACAGCGGTTGAGAGCATTACTTATTGTACTTATTTTCTTTGAAACAATTGTACATGCTAATTCCAGGTCTTTCTGAAGCTCTCCACAAGTGATCCTTGGCTTTGATAAAATTTGATTTGAAATCTTGCAAGGAGCACCTGGTCATGCCCGGTTTATGGTGAAATGATGTTCTTTCCACTTCCAGCCCCCATTATGGCCCCAACTGCTCACTGGAACATTCAGGAGTATAGAAATCCTTCTGTAACCAATGCCATCACTATGTTTTGCAGCAATAAGGTTGTGAAGGTCTTGAGAGAGCTCTTGCCTTTACCCATCATGAAATGTTTCTTGTGTGACACGCTGGTAACGAGACACCTTTTTATAGGCCATCCGTTGGGACTGAACCAACTAATATTAATTTCCACTGACAAAGAGCAGGATTGCTTTCTAATTACTGACAGATTTCTGCTGGTGTCTTGGCTTTCCATGCCTTTTTGCACCTTCCTTTCTTCATGTGTTCAATACTTTTCCCCAGTGTCATTCTATTTTATAACACATAACTTAATTTCTGAACTTATTTATTTTGCTTTCTTTGTATATATGGATGACTTGGACTGTTATCGACATCTGGTGAAAATTTCATGTCAACAACACCTTTGGAAATATATTTACTGAGAAAAATTGTGATGTGTTCATTTTACCCGCTGTACATAAACATCCACTAACCCAGCATGCCAGAATCTGCACCAACGGATTCCACTAAGAAATCAGCTGACAAACCCACAGTCCCTCCCTCCAGTCCTGGTCCCCATGCCCGGATCTTCTGTGGCCCAGCTTTTGAACCAACATGGACTTTAAATGGGCTGTAACAGAACAATAAGAAGCTTAATCTTCAAATTAAAATGAAATGTTAATGTTTATCTGCTATTATCATGCTGAATGAGAGCTAACCTCTTGGCAATGTGCTGACCAACCCAAGTGATCTCCACTGTGTGATCTCCTGTATCAGTGGGTGTATATTCAAAGGTATATATACCTTCATGTGCGTCCTTCTGTGTAACAGCCACTTCCTTACCATCTGAAGAAAAGGATAACATTTTAGTTAGTCCTAAGAGTGAATACCTAATTGTGTACATCTTCATACAGATTATAAATCATGGGCTATTACTCACTGGGATCTCTAATATTGACCTCCAGATTTCCAGGCCCAGCTTTGTGGGTGTCCACCTTAAACTGGGCCAGCTGACCTACTCTCATGCCTTTGGACTGCAGTCCCCGTCCTGTGGCACGACAGGCTTTGGGTTTAGGCACTGAAAAGAAAAGAAAAAATAGAAAATGACATTTTAAACTGCATGAGAGGGTGATAAAATAAATAAATAAATTTAATTATACCCAAGATTCTCAAGGTTGTACACATTATGAAAACAAATGGATATGAGTAACTGACATATACCATGTCAATTACATGTCATAGCAACATCAAGGTGTAGGAGCATCAATTTAGACAGTATTGCTAGATAATTCCTCAATTTTTATGCAGTTTTTTGAACACTATAAGTCTGATCAAAAATTTTCGGCAGTTTGTTGTTGACTAAATCAGGGTTTTAGAATGAATCCATTAAATGAATAAATGTAATGATTCGCTCATAACAACAGTCAGTTTTATCACCTACTGGCAACTTAACAGTGCTGGGGAGTAACTAGTTACATGTAACAAGATTACATAATTAAATTACAAAATAAATGTAACTGTAATCTATTACAGTTACTGAGAAAAAATGTGTAATTAAATTAGTTACTTATGAAAATGTTACAAAATTTGAATATTTTCTGTAAAAAGCTAGGATATGTTGAATAATGTTAATTTGTTGCTTTGCCTTTTTTTGATGTGCACAATGCCTTCTTCCATTTAAAGACCATTTAGTAAAATGATGCTATTCTGATGCCATTTGTTAGAAATTTGTTAGAAATACAGCAAACCACGTCTGCCAATTACATCAATCCACATTGTCACTGAAATTTTAAGGCTCCAAACTGTCTGAAAATTGCAACCATGGAGAGTGATAAAAATGTGTTTCAGTGTTTAAAAATTGCATTTCAGTGCTGTGCTTTAAAATTTAATTTTTATAATATTTAAGTGATGAAAGTCTGACCTTGATACTGATAATCAGTGTTGTGTACTACTTAGAAATTTAGAAATGTAATCAAATGTAATAAGTTACATCACTTTAATACATTTGTTAGAAATTTAGAAATGTAATCAAATGTAATAAGTTACATCACTTTAATAATTGAAATAGTTACACAATTTATCACATTTTAAATAAGGTAACTTGTAATCTGTAACCTTTTACATTTGCAAAGTAACCTTCTCAACACTGCATATCTTTTCCCTCTTGCCTTTTCATTATTAGTGACAAAGTCAAAACACTAAACAGCAGGGGGCTTATAATGTGCCCAACCTTTCTTTGGCTTGAGTGGAGCTCCAGGTTTCAGTCTGGCTTTGGGGAAAAGTGAGAGGTATGTCATCACTGATTGCTCATCCACAGCTGGATCAAGAATCTCCTCTGGGGCTATGAGCTTTATAAAGTCAAATATATCATTTAAAAAAAAAAAGATTTACAAATTGATATGAGCAAACCAATCACTGAGAATGTTATCAAAATGCAAATAAGATAACTAGCCAGTCTATTCTGGCTGAACTCACCTGTGGAATTCCAAGCCAATCATCAGCTTGCTGCATGGCTTCTTTAGTGTTACTCACCCGATGCACCGTGTCCCAGCTCTCCCAGTCAGGACACAAGCCTGCACAATCCAGAACAATCATTTCGTAAGACAAAAACCTCTGCCAAAAGGCATTTTTTTCTTTCAACACATACAAAAGGAAAGAAATCACATGACCACGGGGGGTTTAAAAAGCACTATATAAGAAACTCGGTTTACCTGGTGCCAGTCCATCCACTAATGCACCAAGGGCCTTGCCGTCCTGCCAGTCCTGGCTGAAGTTAGTTATGGGCAGCTCAGGGACTTTGTTTTGGATCCATCCCAGAAGCCTCATCTCTGGAGTCTTTTTGGAGACAGATTCGTTTGCCTCATCCTCCCACACTGGGGTGGAGATGGAGTAATGCTGTATCAGGGTCCACACTAGACCCAGGATCAGCTTCAAGTTCCCGTCCACTATGGCCTTACTGTCTGTATGGAGACAGTGAAGGTGTGTCTGTTTGTTGTTTTAATTTAGAGACCTTCACTTTGCGATTTTATATTTTTAATACACCAAATGCTTTTTGTCATTTAGCCATTACATCCAAACAAGAGAGTACAGCTGAGAACATTGTTCTAGTCCAGGAAACAGCTAATCGACTGAAGTGCCGTCCCCAATTTGACACTAGGACACTTTGACCCAAAGACTACCCTCCCTAATTAGGGAAGGGGCCACAGGAATTTATATGAAAAACATGTAGATTTTTCAGACAACATGCGCAACTTACTGATATAGACAACATGCGCAACTTACTGATATTGCAGCTGACCTTCATTTATCAGACAACATGCGCAACTTACTGATATTGCAGCTGACCTTCATTAAGAGACAGATTGAACTATTAGTCATATACGTATATACAATAAACATGCTAATCACAGTGTTATATTATTTATGTAGAGTTAATATTTTGAATTCTTATTTCTTTTTCCATTTTAGTTTATCTTATTAATTTTGTTTTTTGTTTGTTTTTTACTTCAGTTGCCAAGCAAACATTTCTAATTTCTAAGTTTTATTTTATTTCATCTTAATTTCACTTAAAGACAATTTGAATAGTTATAGTTAACAATAACAACCCTGCCAATCACCTCATAATTGTAAATGGAAATTAAACAATGTAAAGTGAATGTTTAAAGCAAAATTACTATAACCAAATTGAAACCTGATGTTCACCTGTATGGCGTAATAGCCTCAGCTGCTGTAAGCCTGAAACATTGTGAACAGCATACAGACAATTAAACTTGCTATTTTGTCTAATTAGTATAATTAAATGTGAATTATGGCTTGTTCATTCTAATTATATGCTTTTAATTTAAGGAGAGTATAAACATGGATTAATTTTAAAGTTAGCCCTGTTTATTCATGCAGTAGGTTCTTTGACACTCAGTATGTACTAAAAAAAAATCTCTGTGATGTTACTGATTATAAAAAATACATTTAAAAAAGTAAAGATTTTGGAAACTTTTATGACTTCTACTATTCTCTCCAACTCGTCTATTATTCTCCTGATTTATTTGGTCCAGATCTGTACATATTTTTGAACACGTGACTTTAAAACAGCTGATTGCTTCAACGTAAACTTCAAAAACATTCAGAAACTAGATCTTTAAAATGTTGTACATATGGGTTTAAAATGACTTGAGAAAACTACTAATAGATTGTTGTGAACACCTTCATTTGAATGAGTTCAGGCATGCTATAACTCACCTATAGACACCAACTTAACTTTTTCATGATCCAAAAACTCCAGAGCCACCGAAACATTGTCTAGCTTGAGCTGTCTGAAGGTTGGTCGTGTGTGGTACTTTCTAAACATCCTCTTATGGCTCAGGACCTCCAGCAGCGAGATAAGGATGAGGCCATCGCTCAGATCGAACTTAAGATCGCAGATCTGCAGCTCCACAGACTTCAAGTGTTCGTTGCACCAGCGCGTGAAGGTGTTCTTCTGAATCTTCTTCCATGGTGCATCATCTGCCAGGTTGATTGCAGCTGCAGTAACACTATATTTAAAGTCACCCATCATTCTCTCTGATCAGTGTGGAGTCCAAAACCTTTTATACCAAACTGAGAACTGCAATCTGAGAGCCGTGAAGCATGAAGCTTTCATGTAGCTTCGCTGGTGGTGGGAGTGCCCTACACCCCCCAATTCGGGCCCATAATTATGATTACACAGCGCCTCTGAAAGCTGTTTTTACTCTGACATGAACTGTGTCATCATGCCGCAACCCCACATCATGCAAAGGAATAATAAAAACAGATTCTAGTTACATCAGTGCTCGAAGAATGTATTTACTAGGAAGACGGGGTCAGAAACAGGATCCTCAGGCCTGGGGAATTCAGCTAATTCCCACCTGCAACCAGATGAATGTCTGACATCACTGTTGCTGATAACCTTATCGCTGGTGACGTTACTCTTCATTTACTCCAGAATAAACTGAGCGTATTATTGCCAGAGCTCTTTTGATCGGGGCACGTCCTCGTATTTCCCATGCGGTGTTGAGGAGGGATGACTCATTGGGGTGGACTGCATTACACCATGGAAGCATGTGCCTTTGGCTGCAGGTTTATGACGAACTTGGTTATGGGGCCATCGATTTGCAGGGGTGCATTTATGTGCCCAGAATCTGTTTTTGTTTTTATTAGAGTATATTGTAAATCATAATACTCTGCAAGGTTATTATAAGGCTTGGTATCAATTTCCCAAATTGATTTGATTCGGATTCACAAGCTCTAGATTTGATTCATTTCAGTTATACATGTCCACTTTGCTTACATAGTCTTACAGTAAGAAGTGTAAGGCAGCATTGCATTAAAAGAACTGCCCGAGTGTAATGTCTGTTTTGGGGTTTTGTTTCATGTTCTTGTTTTCATGTCTTATTTTGTAGTTTGATTTATGCTGTTTGTGTCATGCTTCACTTGCCCTCTTGTCGTCTTGCTATTGGTTCCTCTTGTTCTTTGTGTCATGTTCTGATTGTTTGTCTTAGTCATGTGTCTTATTTTCCATTGGTTGGTTTTTGTCATATGACCTGTATTGTTTGTTATAAGTAGTCATGTTTTTGCCATTTGTGCCAGTCAATTCAATAAAATACTTAACTTATTTTTTTAAGTCAAGTCTGTTCATACCTCATCAAGTCAAGTCAAGTCAAGTCTTTGTTTATTGTTTGAATTATGTTTGGATTTTGGATTGCACTCTGTAAATAAACTGCACTTGGGTTCATCTATGCTCGCCTTCAGTGGACTACTCATTACACAGAGTTACTCATTTCTGGAATCAGACTACACTGACAACTTGTAAGGTTTTTGACTCACTAAAAAGAACCAGCTCACGTTTGTCTCAAGACTCAGAGTAACATTTGCTGTGCTCTGTTTTTGATTCACTAGAAAGAACCGGTTCTTCAGTCATTTGTTGTAAAAACCAAGACTAACACTAGTCACACTCAGTGCTGCCAAGTCTGCGGTTATCATACAGGTTTTTATTTTTTTTTAAGTCCACGGTTTAAAGCGATCTATCTATCTTGCCATTTTAAAGGAGGGAACCTCCGACAGAGGGGAAAAACGCAGAAAAAAACGCTATTGGGCTGATCAATGGCCAATCTCACCATTTTAAAGTAGGGGACCCCCAACACAGTGAAGGAAAAAGAAAAAAAAACCCTTTGTGATAGTTTTCACTAGCAATTGGGCTGTTTGTTTCGCAGAGCTGGCAACCCTTGTCACACTGTATGTTTCTGATTCACTAAAAAGAACCGGCTCATAAGAGACATCTGTTTGTGAATCAAACTACAGTTGTCAAATTGCGAGGCCAACTGAGGAAAAGCTATAAAGGAAAATTCTTGCTATAAAGGTGTCACGTACCATGAAATAACAGAAAACAAATAATGGTTGTTATTGGATTACATGCAATACAGACTGAAAACTCAAACCTACACAACATAATAGCTTTTTTTGTTGTAATATAAACTAACATGAATTAAAAATGAATAATAGTATATTTATAAATTAACATTAATCTAAATTAGCAATAAGGTATTTTTCTGCATATATTGGTTAATGGTACCAAACGTCAACAAACTGACACTATTGTAAAGTTATTAAAATGAAATTCTGCCAATATGCATAAAAAAAGCGCATACAAATTAAACGGGGACTTAATAGGGTTGAACTTCACTTTTGCTTATTTATTGCAATGATCATATCTGTTATAACGGGTAGTTTTTGCGTAAATCTCTGTACAAGTAATAAACATAACAAATCATAAACACTCTATTAGGTCTCTTTCGGACACATAAGCGCTCTAATGTCCTAAGTAAACATTGCTTATCATCATTATTTAATAATATCTCAAATCCTTACCACAATAAAGTACAGTGCATAGACTAATCACTAATGGCTTCGTATAAGGTGCAAAGACACAAACACATTATATGGCAGATTTAGACCTTTAAGCTACAAAACATATGATCGAGTTAAAACTTAATGGATCTCAATGGTCTTGAATATGTTATTGCAATGGGCTTTACAATTCTGAATCATTTCTCACGGAAGTGTTCGTTCAGGGAGGTATAAATGTTTGTTTATCTAAGGTTATGTTATATAAGGCAATTCACTAAGTGTTTGTTTGGCAAAGCAACAGTGTTCAATAAAATATCAGTTATAAGCCAGATACTTCAAAATGCAATGCATACAGGACCTGTAATTTAAAAAAAAAAGATATATGGTGCAAATGAGGGAACCTTGTGACATGTTATTATTCTAAGGCCTTCGATACTTGAGTAAGAAGTTGCATTTAAACACTCGTTACTCAAACTAACACCACACAGACTAAAATGATACAAATGTCAACACGTTTGAGAAACATTTACTAGGTATGCATGTCATGGTGCATGTGCTTGTTACTGGTTCATCACGTTGTTCATTTTGAGGTCTTTGAAAGCAAATACCCCGTCACGGCAATGGTCACAGCAGCGACGGGCATCCACCTGATCCATTTTCCCTGCAAGAACAAACATACAGATGACCACCTGTAGTACCGCTTCACCTATCAGAACATGTTTACAATCAGGGATGCACATGAGCTGAGACAGGGACACAAAAGCCACAAGAACAGGACGCAGAGGTCAGGACACACAAGACGTACGGTGGAGGACAAAGAGAGCCGGGATGCCTCAGAGCTACGCTGGAAAACTACAACCTACAAAATGGAGTTGATTTGTTAGAGACACTTGTTAGTGTGCGTCTTATAATACAAAGCGAACCTGTAGTAGGGAAACAGAAGCATTTTGCGGACGACCGGACAGTATTTGGTAGCTTAAGCTGAGAGAATTGTTTAGTGGTCATGCATAGCCCTGAGGATGATAGATGCTTAAGCAGAGGAATGAGACGGGACACGAGCACTGTGTACCTTTCTACCACAATGGGCCCAAGCACCAATACAGCAAAGCCAGGACAAGGCCGATGGCTACGGCTAGGATGGGCTGCAATAAAGACAGCTAAAGGAGGGAAGGGAGGGATATTACTGAATGAGTGGCTTGTGTTTATGTGTGCTATTATTGGACTGGTGAATTTAACTGTCACTAAGATAAGGAAATCAAAAGGTGAAGTGTGTAACTGTTTTATAGTTAAAACTCTTCCCCTTTTCCAGTTCAATGTGCAGAGACAACGCAGATGTTTGTTTAAACATGACACGTCAACTTTTGGCTCAACTACAGCAGTGAGCTTGGAATTGTTTGTAGTTTTTATTATGTTGCTTGATTTTTTAAATATTATTTTATACAAATATATTAATAATTTAACTAGAATTAAAACATTAAAACATCTCATAGACTTTATCAAGTGACTTGCCTGATTAAATAACTTAAAAAAAAAAAAAATAAAATTATATATATATATAAATTTTATTATTATATTATTATTATAAAATTATATAAAATTATACTAATATAGGACAAGCAGTTTGGAGAATGGATGCAAAATAAAGGTAAATAAAAAAAAATATTAAATTAAATATTAAACCCTTTGTGATTTTCTTCCTCATTTTTGTTTTGGTGACATGGGAATATTCCACATGTGTTTTATGTTGTCACATGGAATTGTGGGAAAAACATTGCATGCATCCTGAAGTATATTTTGCTCTAAGATAAAAGTTAATGATCACAACACATGCTCTGTTCTATTTTCTCTTTTGTAGAAGTATGTCGGGAAACATGTTTGGAAACAGTGTGCAATTCGGTTTGGTGTCGTTGTTGGCCACAGAAATTACACACTTCACCTTTAGGCTATACAAAATGTTTAAACAAACTGTAAGAAGTGCATTGTCAAACAAATGATGCTATGTTTTTCAGCGCTGATTTCAAGGACAAAAAAACAATGCAATATGTGCTTTTTCCTCTTGAACTGTCCCTATTGTCAGTGCCCCTGTTGTTGAACATCAGCATTATGTGGACTGAACACTCACATGGTTTTCTTTGTCCTGCAGAAGCCTCAGGCGCTCTTGGCTCTGCTGCAGCTCCAGATTGAAGGAGCGTTTCTCCTCCTCTGCATTCTCATACTTCCCCCTGAGGCCTGACAGCTCTGCCTGGATCTCCTCATACTGAGAGCAAAAAAGAGAGAAAGATTTTTTTTAGATGGAGCAATAAGCCTAGTCAATAACACACACACACACACACACACACACACACACACACACACACACAGACTGTGTGTGTCCAGGGGCCAGGTCTTTTTTTAGGAGCAGAGCTCTTTTGTGACGTGCCTGCTAATGAGTCTCAGCTCTACTTTCTTTCTTTCTCAACTACGATGGGAATAACCTCTTTCTGCAGTTCTTTGATCCTGCTATTGCTTTGCTCCAGCTGGCTGGTGGCTCTCTGGTGTTCCTCCTGCAGGACGCACAGTCGTTTCTCCAGGTCTGCCTGCGTCTTCTCCAGTGTCTTGACCGTGTTGCTCAGGCTTGTGCTCTGTTTCTTGGAGCTGTGGGCAGGATGCAAGTTCAGATTCCAGAGAGATTACATCACAAGTCTCCAAAATGAGCTTGTCTCCTATTTAAAGGTGAAGTGTAGGGCTGTGTATTATTGACACATATTTCACTTATTTTGATTTTGTTCTTGATTTGGTTCAATTTGATATCAAAGGGAGAAAAAAAGACTGAAGAAAAAGCTGTAAACTATACAGGGATCACTGTCAGTTTCCGATAATATCAATCTATGACCTATCACACCACATTAAAGAGCATCAAAACAACATTTCATTTTTTTAATACAGTTGACAAAGATTAACAGCTGAACTTTGTTTCATATTAAAAGTAACAAAGTACAAAGCTTACTGAGAATATTGGATGGGAGGCAGCTTAAACTAAAAGATTGATTGGTTCATCAAAATGAGAATAGATTAAAGGGATAGTTTACCCCTAAATGAAAATGATGTCATTAATTACTCACCTTCATGTCATTCCGAAACCCTAAGACCTTCGTTCATCTTCAGAACACAAATTATGATATTTTTGATGAAATCTGAGAGCTCTCGGACCCTGCATATACAGCAATGTAACTACCACGTTCAAGGCCCAGAAAAGTAGTAAGGACATCGTTAAAATAGTCCATGTGACATCAGTGGTTCAACCTTAATTTTATGAAGATACGAAAATACTTTTTGTGCACAAAGAAAACAAAAATTACTACTTCACTCGATTTCTTCTCTTCTACGCCAGTCTTCGACGCGTTAATGACAGTACCACAATGCATGCCTGAGCATTTCTTTGTACACAAAAAGTATTCTTGTAGCTTCATAAAATTACAGTTGAAGCACTGATGTCACATGGACTATTTTAACAATGTCCTTACTACCTGTCCAGGCCTTGAATGTGGTAGTTGCATTGCTTTCTATACAGGGTCAGAAAGGTCTTGAATTTCATCAAAAATATCTTCATTTGTGTTCTGAAGATGAACGAAGGTCTTACCGGTTTGGAATGACATGAGGGTGAGCAATTAATGACAGAATTTTCATTTTTGAGTCAACTATCTCTTTAAAATAGAGAAAACTATATTGTCAACCCAGCCAAAGTGAAGTGTCATTTTTTCCATGTTTAAATACTTTCTCCTAGCCCATTTTAATATCTGATGATAAGTAAGCCTGTACAAATAATTCATTAAAAAAATGAATATTCTGACATTCCTCACTCATCCTCAACCTGTATGTTATTTTTCTCCATCAAACAAAAAAGTTTATTTTCAATGTTAAAAAACAACAACATCAAAGTCATGGGGTTAAAGACTTTAAACATGCCGCTATTTTCGTAGTGTCACACAAAAACCTGAGGGTGAGTAAATAAAGACAGAATTATAATTTTTAGGTGAACTATCCCTTTAATTTCCTAAGAAGTTTAAACTGCGGCTCTACAAAAATGTGTGTCTTTGAACATGTCTAACATGGCAACACTGACTCAACTAATAGCATGTGTTTAGGGTGGGAATCTGTATGAACAGTCCATTTTAAGGCAGTTAGCAATTATATTTGTTGCGTTTAGTGGCATGGACATGACACACTTCACCTTCAAAGTAACTGTATATGAATGAACTGTATATGCAGTCATAGACCAGACCTGTCCAGCTCTTTCTCCAGCTGCTGCTGTTTCTTCAGCAGCTGTTCTTTCTCTGAGCGCAGGGTGCTGCTCTCACTCTGCAGGCTGATCTTCTCTTTCTGCTGTTTATCAGCCAGCTGCTCTCTCTCTGACCTCAGAGACGCACACTCCCTCCTCAGGCTCTCACAGTCCTTCTGCAGCCGCTCCAGCTCGCTCGCTGCATCACACACACATACACACACAATTAAATGCATACCCAAAGACATGCACACAAACACACAGATATAGCACATGTGTGCACAGACACACACACACACACACACACACACTGACTCACAACGCTAGTCTGTTACATAATGGTGGAAGTGATGTGAGAAATGTGAGTCATCTTGTGAATATCTGTCGGATTACTGCAAACACTGCTGTGACTGTTGTTGGATGAACCTAGGGCTTGATTGTAACCTCCACAAACACATTATATCATTCATCAGGTTTCTGAGAAGGGAGGACAAATTCCCCAAAGAGATTATGAATGTGCAGAAGACATAAAACAGCCTTAATTTAATTGGGAAAAAATACAGAATATTTGTCTGATGAGGTTATAGTCATTTATTTATTTTTATTCATTTGTTTCATTAAAATCTTAATCTTAAAATTGTATTTATTTTTAAAGGGAACAGGTTACATTTTTGTATCCTGATTAAATGAATACTTTCAACATTGTACAATAATGTTTGCATTACTATTATTATTAGATGCTCAGAAAATTGTGATGCGTTAATGCCAAGTTGATGATGATTATATTTAGTATTTTTTAATAGAGGTATTGTTTTTAATTTGTAGTGTATAGTTGTTGTTGTTATTATTATTATTATCATCATTATTAAAGGGGCTCAGAAAATTTGATCATGCAAATTTGATAACTCATATTATACTCATACAGTATTTGTAATGTTTAGTTATTATTACTAATACTGCTGCTAATAATAATACATTCTATGATGATGATGGTGATTGTTATTAAGTGCATGAAGCGTAGTAATTATTAAGAGTTATTACTAATTAATTATTATTAATTAATATTACGATTATCAAATCCAATATACTTATTAATGTGAAAAATTAATATAGATGAATTTGCATTTAGGTATACACAATACATGGATGAGAAATGTTGATCTCCTCACATGGCTTTTACTATTTAAAGAAAGCAGTTTAAGATGTAGGCTTAAAATGCTATAGGCCAATCATCTGCAATGACAGAGGTCTGTGGGGTTGTGGGTACCTTGCTGCTTGGCAGCTCTGTCTCTCTGCTGGTTCTGCTGCTGGTGACTGGCCTGTACACTGTCGAGCTCACGCTCATACTTGTTTGCAGCCAACTGCCATTTCTCCAGCTCGGAAGTTAGTGTTGCTAGGTTCCCTTTCAGTGCGCTGACCTCATGCTCTCGCTCGGCTGCGGTTTTCTCCATAGTGCGGCGCAACACCTGCACTTCCTCCTGAGCTGTGCGCACTTCCTGTCGCAAGCTGAAGATTGAGCTGTCCTTCTGATCCCTGAGATTCTCCATATCTTCCTGCAGCTTCTGGAGCTGAGCTGAATGCACATGTAGACGCAAAGGCCAATTGGTATAATACACTGTTTAGTAAACATAACTTAAGACATACACACGCTCCTTGACTTACTCTGTAAGACCTTTATCTGTTTTGCTGATTCCTCCGCCTGCTGCTTATTGGCTCTTTTCTCCTCCTCCAACAGACCTGTAATATACAGCACAGGTCATTAGGGGGACCTGTTGAGCATGACTGCCATTCCAAATAAATTTCAAATGTTCACAAGCTTATATAAATATGCATATAATAATTAATATTAAAAAAAAAAAAAAAAAAAAAAAAAAATATATATATATATATATATATATATATATATATATATATATATATATATTATTTAATAAATGTAAAATTAATAAAATATATATATATATAATAATATTTAATTGTTTTTTAAACTATGTAATTTTTGTTGGTTATGTAATGTTTATAATTATTTAATAAATGTATAATTATTTAATAAAATTATTATAAACAAAGTAATTAATAAAGCTTTTTTTATAAAAATAAAAATATATACAGTATAGTCAGGCAGTTTTTGTCTCATATTTAGATGTATAAAACAATGTCTAAGTCATACTCAAATGAGAATAATTTCTCAAATGTGAGAAAAGTTTCTTTTTTTAATCATTCTGATGGCACACTACTAATAAGGCGAATGGCTTCTGATTCTTTCCCAAGCTCCCCCCTCAAAAGTCTGTTCTCGGTGTATGTAAGTTTGGTGATTGGGTATGAAATACTGCAAAAAGGGTGGATTGCTTTACGGCAGCAATAAATGCACTAATGCAGCTATCCACTGTAATTCGACAGTGATGTGTTTACAACAGTGAATTCCACTCTTCAAAGTTGCAATGATACACACAACTACATAGAGCTGCTTTAAAGTCCCTCTTTTACCTTGGAGTTCAATACACTTGCGTTTGCCCGAGTTGGCCTGTTCATTGGCTTCCTGCAGTTCCTGGTTCAGCTGCTGGATGACCTTCTCAGACTCACTGGCCTCCACGGTGCTCCTGCTCAGCTCATCTGGAGAAATGATTACACATCCACCGCTGATGACTTCTAATGGGAACTATTACATGCATAATTAGACACTATTATAGCGCTCTGCTGTCAGAGAATCACTCTTTCGTCAACCGTTAATGGGTGATCTGTGTCTTTATCTCTGTATCAGCATCACTGAGTTGCATTTCAACTTTGCCGGATTGTTCTGCCCTCTGACGAAGTGCAAACCATGTCTCCAAAGGTTAATTAAATCAGAAATGAATCACATGGTAATTTCCCTAGAGGTCAGAAAATGGGCCTATTCCATGAATTAATACCTTGATTCTGAATAGATCTATCCTAAAAACATAATGTCATCAGTAGGGTTTAAACCGGGATCTGCAAGAAGGATAGCTGGGGTTTTAATAAAGCTGATTAAAATTTTAAAGGTTCTAATGTTATACAGCGCCATTTCATAATGAATTGGAAAAGTCTTTAGACTGCCATAAAAAACATTAATGAAGATTTTCAACTGATCCGTTGCCCTGTAAAAGTTACAGTACATTTACTGGCTGTAATTTAGTTTGCCTAAACTTAGAAACAAACCTGCTCCTCTTCCTCTAAATGTGGGTTGCTGAAAACCAGGCCATCTTATCAAATGCTCCAGAAAGATATGACCTCATCTTCCAAACTCAAGGGTGAATACCATAAATGGCCACATCAAGGACATATCATTGCAATCAGAGAGACATAATAACAGAAAATTGAACTTCTCATGCCTCGCTTGCATGACTAAGCTAAAATACCAACGCCTGTGCAGGCCAAACACAACTGCCAGAGCAGAGAGGACGGAGGCATTAAGGTTGCGGTGGATAATGTTTATCGATGCCATTCTGCATCAAGAACTCAATCTCTCAGCAGGGTACGAGGACACACAGGAACACTCTGGCCTAATTTATATTTGAGTCTATGGAGGAGGAAGATAGACATACAGACAGGAAGACAAAGTCAGACAGACAAAATTTCTGTCATGATTAAAGTATTAGCACAGGCTGGAAAACCGTTCCAGACAAAACCATTCCATTGAAGGTAATGACAACAAAACTGTGCCATGCATGATTAAATTGGGCATAATAAAATGATTTTTGTAAAACTACTTTGCACTCAACTATTGAAGTGCACTGCAAAAATATAGTTTATATAGCCACATAAAACACTTATTTTACAGAAATTAACAAAATAAACATGAACATTTTATTTCTCTCTCTATCTGTCCTTTTTTCCTTGTTAAAAATAATAAAAATGCGTTATAGAAATCATTTATGCGATATTTAAAAAATACAATCACAGACACTCCATTTCTGCTCAAAAATAACTAACGTAGATTTACATAGTCATGCAATCTATATCTAAGAGCCACGGTACTTTGACATACTGTAAGCAAAATAAAAAATATATTAAAAACAAGGTTTAATATCCTATAAATGAATGCCTAATGGGACAGTAAACCACTATAGTATAGTTCAAAACACTTCAGCAACTATAGAAACTCAAGTGCAGTAATGTGATTATTACCTTTGATAAGAGACACTTTATTAATAGGATCTTTCAGCTTCTGTTCCTCCATTGTTTTCCTCACTGTAACAAAGGAAGCAATTATTTTAATGTTACTGTAAAACATTAACTTAAGCTGTTTTTTTTAAGCTATCATAGTAATTGGCTTGAATAGTAAAGAAAATAATTACAAATTTCCAGGTGATGCCAATTATGACACAGCAAGTCATTGAGGCGGAAAATTAAAATAATCAGTTTTCCTAAATGGCAACAGATTTTGTAAAGAAACAAACACAAGTCTTCATCTTTTCCAGTTTTAAACGTCAAATCATAGCCCTCATTCAAAGCATAACGTCATACCAGTTATATAACACAGCTTGGCGTCATTGTATCAATTAAGAAGACTACTTATCACCTTCACTTAAGTCTGAGGAGGACTAAACAGATGCCGTTACCTGAAGACTCGTGATGTCACGTCAGCCGGCGCAGAAACAGAGCTGCTATATTCAAGCTTCTTTAACTATCGATTCGCTCCGGTGATGAGAACTGGACGAGTCCATGCTGCAGCGCGGGGGGGGGGGTCGACGCATCTACATATCGTGTCTGGGGGTTCACCTGACAAAACCAGACATCAAAACGGTTGGGATGAAAAGAATACAATATAGAAGCGGTGATGAAGTATATTGTATTCTGAGGGGTTGTTTTCTTTGCGGGAATTATTTGCTTGCGTCGTCATGTGATGCCCCCCCGTAGGTGGTGGTCTGGAGGTCTCGCTCACATGGGCACACAAGCCATCTGAAAAGAGGCTGCAGCTGCATGGTGGAATACACTCAGGCCCATTGTTTCACTCATTAAGGCGTCTCTTATGTAAAAACGGTTAACAATAGTGGTCATTCGTGCTTGTATCAGTGCCAAATGCCAACCAAAGCACTGTGATTTGATAAATTATTATATTAGTGATTAGTGGCGTGTCAAGATGTCAATCACGTGACACGCCGATCATTTGAAGGTGAACATAAAAGTAAACATGCAAAATACACCCCTGATCCTTAACAACTGCATGCATTTATTTATGGTCACATATTTAGTTTAGAGGGTATCAAGATGTAGACAACATTGGTTTTGAGTGCTGGGGGTGGGGGGGGGTATGAAGTTATTATTTTACATTAATCTGTTCAGCATGTATCAGCTATGTTTGGTTGCTTCTGCTTCTATTTTCTCAGATAATTGTAATTGATTGTCCGCCAACTGATATGGGTCAACACCATCAAATTAAAAAAATGTGTGACCTTATATGTAAATATTGACAAATCTGGCATTTAAGGCTACAGAATGGTTTCAGATCTATAACTGCCAGGAAGATAGATAGATAGATAGATAGATAGATAGATAGATAGATAGATAGATAGATAGATAGATAGATAGATAGATAGATATAGACAGACAGACAGACAGACAGACCAGACAGAAGATAGATAGATAGATAGATAGATAGATAGATAGATAGATAGACAGATAGATAGAAAGATAGATTGTAAGTCTCACATTTTAACAAAACTTATATTCTTGAGTCTTAACTACATATAATGTTACATTGGACATAAGCATTGAATTTCCAGTGCCATTCCAGTGCCAGGCTGACTTACGCTGGCTAATTTTTCTAAATTTGACCAACCAAGGCAACTGATGTGGAACTAAGAGAGTTTGCCGTGCTCAGAGAAAGACTGAAAGGGTTTGTATGGATCGTTCCTTTGTTGTCATGGCGACAGAGCAAACCTGTCTCATTCATAGTTCTTGCCCACGTGAGTGCTGACTGCACAAGATGGACTGAGAAAAATCAGACCCGATCACGAGCGGAGAATATCACTCGACTTGAAGTGACCTTGTCCAGTGCCATCACTATAACCTTGAATCCTTGAAAGCGATGAGTCATGGTCATAAATCCCTGCGATATAAGCATCCAGAAGCCTTAATGACAACAAAATGAAGCCAAGTTTGTCTAAGATTTGATCTAAAAATGGGCTTCAAGTGCCTGAATAATTCAGTGTTTTGTAGGCTAGATTAAGAAGATTAGACTATTTCTCTATCACTGCCATTTTCTTTGATCCTCTCTAAGACTTAATATTAAAAAAAAAAACAATAAAAAAACATTTTTTAATTAAACATTTAAACAACATTTAATGATTTTAAAAAGGTTAACAAAATACTTATAAATTAATGTTGAAATTTCAACAAGATTTATATGTTGAATGTTGAATCAATATAATGTCTTCAAAGGAAAATCTACCTTTTTAATTATTATAATAATAATTATTATTATTTTATATATTTTGATCATAAGGCCTCTTCAAAAATCTAATTGTGTATCCTCATTAATAGGAATCTACAGCCCAAGTGCAGACAAAAGTGAAGTGTTGGGGTTTATTTTGTGATAATGACCAGCTGATTGTACATGACCCCGAATATTACACTGCTACTGCCAAAAAAGAAAATAAGTGGACATGATGAAATATTGATTTGAGAGTTATTTTATAATTTTACCTTTATATTATCTTAATGCTTCCACTAACAAAAATAGTCCAATACAATGTACAAAATGATTAGCCTTGCAACAAGACAAACACTGCAACAATAGTAAGATTAATACTGATGAGGTTATTTTCAGTACAGTTTATAACTGAATAGTTGTGTTTGAATGTAACAGGAGTTTGCTGAGTGATACGAGAAATATAAAAGTAGCCATGGATGATGTAAAATAAAAGTAAATAATTAAGGGAAAAAACAATTACTAAGCAGCCCTCAGCCATGACTAAACCAACATGATATTGTTTGTATATGTATCACAAAGCCAGACTTAAGCCAGCTGCGAGGCAGTTAGACCCTGCATGAAAACACACGCAGTGCTGTGAGAGTCAGCGACGCAGAAAGTAGTGCATGTGTGAGTAAAGTTCGTTTCGAAGGCAGACAGGTAAACTGTAAACTGGTAAACTGTAAGAGGGCAGCGCCGCAGGCTCCTGCTGAGAAGTGTGAGAGGAGAGCAGATGGCAGAAAGGGCAGGAAAAAATCTGACAGAAGGGGGTTGCTGCTTTTTCACCACAAAAAACAGGGCCGTAGCAGGCAGCCAGCATGAGGTGTGCTAGAAAGAGAGCGGTGATCCCTACAGCAGCAGTCTGTGTGGCTATGACCACTGTTTACATTAATAGAGAACAATACAGAAAAGGCATGCAACGTTTCTCTACCATTGAAGATATAAAAGTATGATGCACTGTTTTGATCTGATCACTGTTTATTGTTCAGACTGATGTTCAGGAAACTTCTTGTGCACTTCAGTGTGTATGACCGTCATTCAAATGAACACATTACACATTACTACCTCCAGTATCAGACGTGCCATGGTAGAGGTTTATCTCTAGTCATTGTCATGCTGCAGGTTATTGTGATAATGAGTTACTGATAGATATAGAGGTATACTGATTATGATACTGAGGGTATTAAACACTTACATGAATAATTGTACAGCATTCTTTCAGCATTACCTCACTATAGTTATACTGTCTGTACTATAAATTCTCAAGGGATGCTAAATTCATCTATTAATCATAATATATTCCACCTGAAAAAGGTCGGCATATAGATCTAGCAATTATGAGATCATATAAAAAAATTTCTGTGCAATATATCAGTTTCCGAAGCTTAAAAAAGTATTTTTCTTGCTATACGCTTAATTACGCACTTAATATTTATAGATTTGAAGGTGCTTAATACTGGAAGTTTGTTAATTACTAAAACAGCAGTTGAATCTAGATCTATATGAATATCTAGCTGATCGTTTAAAGCCAATGAGTATATTTATGGAGTTCCCGAATCTACATGGTATAGTCCTGGAATACATAAATAGTATTAAGCACTTTACATTTATGGTTTGTTTTGTATGTTTCATATTCACATTATTACTGTCAGTTACCCATCGAGGCTGACAAACAGTTTTGCACCACTTTGGCAGTCATAAAACAGTTCTTGTAATTGGGAGATCAGTCTACAGACTCCATTTCTGATGCATGAGATGGTGATTTATGAAGTACTGTAGAAGACTTCCATATCAAACCACAGTCATTTCTGTTTCACAGTCTTTTCTCTTCTGCCACCACCGCATTGTTAATTTGTATATTTCTAACCACAGTACTTGTATCCAGTCAGAGAAGTGCTTTGAAGGTTCTCCAGAATGGTGGTCTATTAAAAGGCAATCTTCATATTTTTGTCCCCATTTCATAGGCTTCCCAGTCCTGGTCCTGGAAAGCCATGATCTGCCCAAGTTTTGGCTCCAGCCTGGGTTTTAACACCTGATTGATCAGGTAATATCATCCTCTGACTGTAAGAAGCTAGGTTAAGACAATGATAAGGAGAGGATTTAGTGCCAGGCAGGAGGAAGACCAAGAGGACAACGCAGCCATCCAGAATCAGAACTAGCAATCCTTTCCACGCTGGTCTTTTGCTGGTTTTACAGCACTGTCATCGCTCCTCACACACTGTTCTTGTCTGGGAGCTCGGCATCGGGGGTGCGGGGGAAGTAGACGGTGGTCTTGTGCTCTTCATAACGGTCAATGTGCTTGAGGTGGACGACCATGTGCAGGGCGTAGGCCAACACCAGCAGCAGAATCAGAGAGGTGATCAGGCCCATCAAGATTGCTGGAGTGAAGAAGGTTGCACAGTCGCTTGCTGAAGCAAACTTGGTGGACTGGACATTAAAGGCCTGGATCTAGGGGGGATGGAAAGTATAAAATTAATGTTAAAATAGTTAAAAATAGTTAAGATAGTTAAAAATAACAAATACATTTCTTTAAATCAATTTCTGTTGCCAGTAAAGCTTGGCACTGATGGAACTGATATAGTATGTAAGTCATAGATAAAAGCATCTGCCAAATTCATAATGTGTTTCAGGATAAATAACCAGCCGGCAAATATAAATGACAATTATGCTTAATAAATTGAGAGAAGGAGAACTCGTGTTCATGATTAAAATATGTTAAAATACGAGTTATGTGCAGCCCTATCTGAACTAAACCAACACTGAACTGACTAGATCTGAATATTGACACTATTGTTTTAAGAGTTGCTTTACAGCAGAATCTAAAATGTTTCCATAATTAATTCTGCTATTTTCCCCTAAATTTACATTACATTACATTCTGTACTGTATAAAGTGCTATAATAGAAATAGGGTGACTTGACTTGATAATTGTTAATAAATGTACATTTTATTGGGTGCCTGAACATGAACTGTTTACGTACAGTGCAGTGAAAAGTTTTTTTTTGTTGTTTGTTTGTTTTTGCATATTTGTCACACTTTAAAAGATTCAGATCATCAAACATATTTTAAAATTACACAAAGATAATGCAAGTAAATACAAAATGCAGTTTTTAAATGATTTCATTTACTAAGGGAAAAAAGCTGTCCAGACCTACCTTGCCCTACGTGAAAAATGAATTGCCCCATCCTGTTAAATCATGAAAGAACTGTGATTAACCAGATTATTTTAGAAAGTTAAAGAGTTAAATTTCACTAGCCACACCCAGGCCTGATTATTGCCAGATCTGTTGAATCAAGAAATCACTTAAATAGAACCTGTCTGAAAAAGTGAAGCATGCTTAAAGAGCAACACATCATGCCTCGATCTAAAGAAATTCAAGAACAGACGAGAAACAAAAGAGTTGACATGTATCAGTCTGGAAAGGGTTATAAAGCCATTTCAAGGCCTTGGTACTCCAGCAAACCACGGTCAGAGCCATTATCCACAAATGGAGAAAACTTGGAACAGTGGTGAACATTCCCAGGAGTGGCCGGCCGACCAAAATTTCTCCAAGAGCGCAACGACGACTCATCCAAGAGGCCATAAAACAACCCTGAACAACATCTAAAGAACTGCAGGCCTCACTTGCCTCAGTTAAGGTCAATGTTCATGATTCAACAATTAGAAAGAGACTGGGCAAAAACGGTATTCATGGGAGAGTTCCAAGGCAAAAGTAATTGCTGACCAAAAAGAACACAAAGGCTCATCTCACATTTGCCAAAAAATATCTTGATTATCCCCAAGACTTTTGGGCAAATATTCTGTGGACTGATGCAACAAAAGTTGAACTTTTTGGAAGGTGTGTGTTCCATTACATCTGGTTTAAAACCAACACAGCATTTCATAAAAAGAACATCATACCAACAGTCAAACATGGTGGAGGTAGTGTGATGGTCTGGGGCTGCTTTGCAGCTTCAGGACCTGGACGACTTGCCATAACTGATGGAAGCATGAAATCTGCACTCTGTGAGAAAATCCTGAAGGAGAATGTCCAGCTGTCAGTTTGTGATCTCAAGCTCGAGCGCACTTGGGTTATGCAGCAGGACAATAATCCCAAACACACCAGCAAGTCCACCTCTGAATGGCTCAAGAAAAGCAAAATTAATGTTTTGGAGTGGCCAAGTCAAAGTCCGGGCTTAAATCCGACTGAGATGCTGTGACATGACCATAAACAGTCCATTCATGCTCAAAAACCTTCCAATGTGGCTGAATTAAAACAATTCTGCAAAGAAGAGTGGGCCAAAATTCCTCCACAGCGATGTGAAAGACTCATTACCAGTTATCGCAAACGCTTGATTGCAGTAGTTGCTGCAAAGGGTGGCACAACCAGTTATTAGATTTATGGGGCAATTACTTTTTCAAGTAGTGCCAGACAGGTTTGGATGGCCTTTTTCCCTTAGTACAGTTTTTCTCAGTCGCTTTGATGCATTTCTCGAATCATCCTTAATATTTGCAAAGAAGTATGTGCATTTCTCAAAACTTGAGAAAAACTACAAACAGCACCACAAAATGGATAACCTGCAAAATCCTGAAATTTACTCAAAATCTTTAGTTCATCTCTCAAAAGTAAGAATTTATGCCAATGAACATATCAGTGCCATCAAAATGAAAAGTCCTTGTGTCATTGTTCACAAACAAGATAGTCAAAATGCTAAGTCATGTTGTCAATATAACAGTGCACTCTGTTAGTATTACCTGATATAAACTATAGCAAGTTTGGATGACAGTTGCTGTATTGGAATGCAGAAGGCTGCACTTCTTATTTATGCCATATATCAATTTCAAAAGTACAAATTTACACACTACTGTATGTAAGTAGTGTATTGATTGAAAGAGACTGGATAGGATTCACAGTTACCCTTTTCACTAGTAAAAAAAAACCCCCACACATTACAACGTTATTGTGATATAGAAAAGAAAAAGAAATATGGGCACAAAGGCGAAAATACAAAATTAGAAAGCCAAAACCCAGGAAACCCACCTTAGCCATTGTAAGGCCATGATTGATAACATGGTCCACAGTGGCCCTTATTTCATCCGATATGCTATGTCCATGGCCTCTTCTGCCTTTTCCTCTGTTTTGCCTCTGTACCCTTCCACCATGCATCCTTACTCCTATTCCTCCTCTCAGCTCTTGATCCTGATAATTTCCTGGATCTTCATCGAATGTCAGAATTTGTAACTAGTGTGCTGTCCTCTGTCTATGCTTTCAAATTGAAGGTTCATGAGATGCACCTTTGAGCTATTTCAGAGAACTGGTTTATCATTGGCATGATCTACATTTCATTAGTAAAAGTCAAGATTCACCTCCACAATTACAAAAAGTCTAATAGAAATGTGTAGAAAATATGCTATGACAACTAGATCAACCATTTTGCATTTAATTACTTATACGATGAACTAATGTTTTGAGGGGTAAGACTAGAGAACTACATTATAGATTTTGAGCAACATGACATTAGCAACTGATAATGTAGAAAACCACAGACAAATGCGCATAATCAATTGCATGAATGTACCAAAGCAATTGCAACTTGTTCAAAAGAATGAAAAACTGCTTTTATGATGTGCACAGGTGACTAGATTTGGAGGCTGAACAAGTAGTTTTGAAAATGTCATTTCTGATCTGAGAAATGCACCAAAGCGACTGTGAAAAACTGTAAATGAAATCATTTGATCTGAATCATTCAAGTGTGAAAAATATGCAAAAAATAAAAATAAAAAAAACAGGAAGGGACAAAAACCTTTTCACAGCACTGTATAAGAAATGTCTTGAAAGATGTATTTATTTTTTAAAAAAAAAAAAAAAAAAAAATAATAAAAAATAATAATTGTAAAAAAAAAAAAAATATATATATAATAAATAATAATAATTCCATGTAGTTCCATTTTTGGATTTCTGGGTTGTAAGATTGAGAGTCCTTACACTGAAAGCACAATTTGACTTTTCAACACATCTCGCGGTTTTTTTTTCTTTCTTTTTTTTTCATGTGAACGGCGCAAAAAAAGATTCCAAAAGGGAGGTTTTACGATGCCATAGAAGAACCATTTTTGATTCCAGTGATGGTTTTTCATGGAACCATAGATGCCAATACATAACTTTAGTTGTTTGTTTTTTGGTTTTTTTTTTTTTTTTTGAGAATTTACTATAAATAAATTTAAAATAATTTTCAAATATGTCAGTAAAAACTCTCAGCAATACTGAACTTTAGTACACTTCTGATAACTCTCAAGCACATTTTGTGGCAGCTACCTGAAAATCTGTGAAAGTGATGTGCCAGTTTGCCGAGCTGTCAGTGTGGGAGCTGGGCACCAGTAGGGTGTCATATTTCTGTAAGCTGCTGACATGCTGGCAGTGGTAAGAATAGGTGGCAGGGGCATAGACCTCCGTAGCATTGAATGTGGCCTCATGAGTCCAGTTGTAATGGATGTGAACACTGTCCAGAGTGAACCAGTTCTGGCTTACTGATTCATAATATGTGTTGGACATCTGAAGCCTTCAGAAAACAGACAAGAGGAAGTAATTAACAAGTGAATGTAATTATCAGCCCGTGAGGTTTTGCGCAAGCAAATATAGGAGAAGAAAAAGAGTGTTTACCTAATGACAAGTCCCCTGATGTCTTCCACATCACCCAAATGCAAAGATAGCCTATAAAAATGTAAGACTGTCATCAGTACAACTACAAAACTGTATCTTTGAATATATACATACGTATACCACCAAATTTTTATATTTTTTGAAAGAAGTTTCTTATGCACACCAAGACTGCATTTATTTGATCAACAGTAAAACAGTAATATGAATAGTATTACAATAAAAAAATACTTTTAATTATTAAAATGTAATTTTAACTTTGAAAACAGTCATACTATATTAATATTATGATGTAATATTTTTGTTGTAATGTGTTAACATTTTGTCAGGATTGTTTGATGAATAGAAAGTTCAAAAGAACAGCATTTATTTGAAATTTAGTATTTTGTAACATTGTAAATGACTTTATTGTCACTTTTGATCAATTTAATGCATCCTTGCATAATAAAAGTATTAATTTATTATTATTATTATTTATTATTAATTACTTTATTATTATTTTTTTTAGAAATCAAAATAAAATTATTTTGTGAAATGTTTCTCTTAAATAAATGCCACTTGGTTCAATATTTTGTTAAATACCTTATAACAAAAATATATTTTAATATATAACAATGGCTAATTGTCCAAATATTTTTGAGGCCACTGTCTAAAATACAAAATCTACAAATATATATTCACTAACTTAAAACTAATATTCTAACTAGTAAATAAATAATACTATATTCGACAAAACACTTGATTTTTAGTTTTAGGCACCAGATAACTGTAATATATGATACTGAATCTATGGCAAGAAGAATTTTTACATACGTGGCCTTCTCCTTTGTACAAACAGAGCCTTTGGTGTCTACTTGTGCATTGGATCCAAATACCCTCTCTGTGAGGTCCAGGAAAGTGTTGTTTCTGTATCGAATAGCCAGTCTCTTGGCTTTGAAAAGGATGCATATCTTGCCGTTGTAAGCTACAGTCAGTGGGGAATAGGGTCCCGAGCTGGTGGACTGTAGTAACTTCCGTTTGGTTCTGGGCTGGGCATGCAGATGCCATCCAAAAGGCTGTTTGAAAATGATAACAGCATAAACTGAGCAACAATGTATGGAACAATTGCATTATTGATACATAATAAAACAATAAAACACCAAACATCAAAAAAGAAAAAAATAAACACACCCACAAACCCACAAATGTTTTTTTCCTCATGATACATTATTTTTTAAACCATCACTGTGTCGTGAGTCTTGTAGGATGCTGGGTGAATTAAGGCAGAGATGTTGCTTATGGGAGCCAAGGTCACATTGACTATCAGGAAAAATGCAATACCTGCAGTATTCTTCTGAGTGGATTTTCAGCTGCAGGCGAATAACTCTCCTCGTGTGAGGCACTTGGACTCTCAAAATGTTCTCCATCTGCATCACAAAATGTTGAAATAGGACAATGGGGGAGATGGCTTGGTGAGTTATTTCAGCACAGTAAATCGCTGCTTTACTTAGCACGCAAAGTGAATATACTAGAAAAATAGCTTTCATTTCTGTGGTATGAAAGTAAAATTCAATAGGACAAATTAAAATCTAAGAGATAAAACTTGTTACAATCAGCACAATATGCGATGTAACCACAATAGTATACTGTTTAATTCAATCTGAGAATTACATAGTATTCCATTTGCATTAGCTTGTAAATAAAACCTCATTTTAATCTGCCATGATGATACAACAGTTAGTATCAGTTTGATTGGTGGTGGGGATTTTTCAGTTTTTCAAGTTAAATCATTATGCCAGTAGGTGGCGATATAAGTGATTCAATTAAGCCTGTGTAATACTTTCCACATGAGCAATCTGGACATGTACATGTATCTGAACAGCGCGGACGTGGACTACTTGTATTTATACTTCTGAAAGTGTACACTGATGGTCTGCTCCGCAAAAAAATGTGAACAAACAATTGCCCATAATTATTGCACATCTGGCTGTCTTTATATTGTTTTATCGATGGATTGTACAGGTTCGAGTAGCAACGGGCTTCTTCACACTGCCTGCGCATGTGCAGTTGGTGCTTTTGAAGCCTACTGACCGCACTTACTTTTCCGCATGGTCACAAAAAATGGGAGGCACGCAGATGTCCACTCAGAGCCTCCGCGCACATTCTCCGATGATGATTTTTACATCACACATTCCATAACAGACACTGGATTGGCAGATGCGGAGAGTATAACACAGGCTTTAGTCATTTTCAGGCAGCTGATTCATTAAAAAATACTGTTTTTTGTGAGTGAGTCATTGAATTGTTCACTCAACCGATTAGTTCAAAACACATTTACTAACAAACTCCACTGCTGTGTGTTATTTGGAGATATGCAATTTTGATTCTGCTGTGGCTTCGCTTCGAACCATTTTTGTTGGTGGAGCAAAAATAGTTCACTTAAAATATAGTGTCTAAACTGCTTATTGAAAAAGTCTTGTATACTGAAATGTAGCACAAAACTGTTTCATTCAACCTGGCGTCTCACACAATGTTTAACGTATCTCAAATAAATATAAACACAAGGAAGCACAAAGTTAACAAAAATAAGCCAGCAGAAATGATATTACCACATTTAAAGAAGCTGGAAAGTTGAACAGATAATGCAATCAACCCAAAAAGGATGAAAGTAATAGATACTGACCTGTTCTAATTCTCACAGCTTGATATGGTGGGACCTCAGAGCTGTAATTGAAGAACAAAGCAAAACAAAAAGGGGGTTGATCTCTTTGTGTCAGGCTGTGGCCTACTTATCAACGTCTAAGACAGATTTCCCATAGATCCACTCTGCTTGATGCAGCAGTAATGCATGACCGCAAGTCTGACATCTTCAGTCCAGATTAGCATCTCAGGAGAAGACAAGACATTTAGTGGAATGTCATGATTCTCACGTGCTTAGCACCTTGAGTCCATCAACAAAGTGGGGGCTAAAAAAGACTTAATGGCACCTTGCGTATATGTACGCACATGTATATTTATCTCGTGCCACCTCATCCCTCGCGCTTGAACTTGCTGGATTATCCTTAGATGAACCGTTTATACATCTAATCACAGAGATAATGAGCTTGGCAGACGGTCTCCTAAAACCTTATTAAGAATCTGCCGGACTTACTGGGAGAAGGTTTCCTGCTGTGTGAATGTGTTGACATCCAGAACTGGGCCTAGATTAAAGCCTGTTCACCTGCAGTAAAGTCTGTAGGGTGTGTGAGTGCGAATGAGAGCATCAGATGACCCTGGTTTACTCTCTTTAGGTTCATCTCTTACGTACCACACCAGTTTGGCCACCCCACCCACCTCTACTACACTGGAATGAATGCTTAGAGCTTTATGATCATGTAAGAGATTAAAAAAGAGCAAAACATCAGACTTGTGGGGAAAATAAACAGATTACCACATGGAGCATTTAAGTTCATTCAGTTCCTAAGCGCAATATGAGCACTGAATCAACAACGGCGTAGCATATTGAGTCATAAAACCACTATAATCCAATCAAGGTGACAATACGAATACAAGTGCAGGTGTGAAAATCTAAAAAAAAAAAGACATATGAAGAGCTTTAGAATTACATTTGTACATTTTTTCTTCTCTTTGGCTAGTTTTGCTAAAAAAAAAAAATAATGTCAAAAAATGCATAATTCTGTTATTAGGACCAAATTAGGAGCAAAAACAATGTAAGTACCCAAATGACATATCAAGAGCTTTAGAAAATTATACAGTTTCTTCTTCTTTTCGGTAGTTCTGCTAAATATTCTAAACTAAAAACAGTGTAAGTGCAGCAAATCTGGTCTTCAGAGCTCTGCTGAGGAGTGTGTGTGCACGAGGAGTGACTCTCGCCTTTGTTCTAATGCCAGTTTACCGAGGTCAGCAGCTGAGGACTGCGCTGCTGTCATTGGTTATGGCTGGACACAGTAGCCTAAGTGCTGAATTGAGCATTTATGTAATGAAAAGCAGCGCTCACACTATGTCTTCACCTCACTGCTGCTGTCAGAGCTCAATATCATCTTTCCCATATATAGATTATAGGTTTAGCATACAGATTAGCACAGTACACTAGCACACACTAGCACAGTACTCTACAAACACAACGTTTTAAAATAGATTTGTCTGTTTGATGGTAATAAGATTATAGCCTTTGGTTTAATTCCGCTGGCTGCCATTTGTGTCTGTTTTGGTCTGCCGTATATATTGACCCTGAGAAACTTGAGGAGGGTTGTAAAACCACTCAACACTTTTTAGTCCTAAAACACATTTCTGGGCTGACAAGATCCCCAATGTTTCAACAGTCTGCAATGCTGGTCTTATCCCTATAAATACTAAGCTTTAGATCGATCTAGAGAGAGATGGGCAAGTTGGTAGGTTGTTTACCATAGCTTCAGGAAGACATCTTGATCTCTATCATATAATATATTCACATATATTATTCATATATTCACATATAAATGCATGGATAACTGAGAAATTCTAGCAAGTAACAGAAAATAACCACTTACTTCTAAACATTGCTTTGTTTTTTTGAACAAATTAAACTCAACTTAAAAATAATTTCTTTCCAACAGTAATACTCATACAAAAAAAATAAATAATAATAATATATTGTTAATATATTATTATAAAATAATAATTTAAAATATTTTAATACTAAATAAAGTAATATTTTAACTAATTAATTGTAATTAGTATTTTTTAAATAAGTTTGCTGATGTTTATCTAAAACTTACCATATAGGCATTTTTCAACCCTTATTTATCTAATAGATTAATAGCACAAATATTAGCTTTCAAATAATTTGTGACATTTCACATTTTGTGAAACTTGGCAGAATTGTAACATGTATAAATGTAATAATGACATATATTAATGGCTGATTTTATTATTCCTGCTTGCTCTCACACAGTAATATCAGATGTTACCTCTGATTTTGTACACAAATCTAAATTCAACTAAATATTTATGCTACTCCAGCTCTGATATGAGTAAAGGAATTCAGCAACTGTGAAAGAGAACAATAAACTGATTATTTAATGTACTCAGAGATGCTCATATAGCCAGAGCCATCACGATCTCACTTCTTTCTTCTGTTTCTTGGAGTAGCATCTGTAAACTGACTCCTACAGACACTGGATGGGGTCTTCCTCATATCCAATTTTCAAAGCCATATATTCACAGCAAAAAAAATACAGCAAAGAAAAACTGCAGCAGAACCACAACATGCTCTGAATCTAGAGCCCACACATGTCAAATTAATTCCTGAGTTCCACGAATGCTCTTTCACCATTTTCCTAATAAAGCACATTTTCTTGGTGTCTCTTGCCCACTGTAAAAGACTAAGACAGTGCATCAGCTGCACAGCATCACTGCCCCATTCCCCCTCCCCACGCTAGAGCTGAAAGCGCAGCTCTTACCTCCTGTCCAGGATCGCAGGCACTTGATCGAAGGGCAAAGACAGAGAGATAAACACACACAGTAACAGAGAAAAAAACAACAAAACATTGTGTTTAGCCATTGAGATAATCTAACGAGACTGCCAGAGATGAGGTTTGCTTCATAATCTGCTCTGAACGCACATCCCTAAACCTGGGCTCTCTGAAGGGCGGCCCGTGCAGCCAATCAGCAGGCAGGGGGGAGATGATCGTGCGTCATTCGCCTCACAGCCTTCATTCTTGCAGCCTTTCTCTCCCCCCACACCCTCACACACACTCCTCTACCCCTCCCCTATCCTTTTTCTCTCTCTTCTGCACCCTCTGTCTCATACAAACATACAGTAGATGCCGGCTGACCTCAAGCAAAGGGTTTATGCGTTTCAACTCCCATCCCAGGAGCCTAGTTTCATAAGCACTGCATATCTGGCATGGCTAGAAGTTAGTGGAGAGTGTGAATTTATGTTGAAGCACAATTAAAGGCTGTGACAACTGACCTAGATTTACACTGAGAGCTTTGGTAACCAAAATGAATCAAACACTAGAAACCTACAAAACCTTTCAATCTCCATCGTGCATAGCAGGGTTATTAAACTAAAACCATAAAAATAATTTCATTATTTTAAATAAACATTAACTAAAAGAGAATATTAAAAACTGTTTTTGGAGTGCATTTTGCAAGAAAACACTGTTTCAGTTCAAAAATTCATATTTAATTCAATGTGTTACTTGCCATTTCTTTGTAACTGTTTGTGATATTTAATAGTATTTCTGAGTAAAAATATAAGTTCATAAACTATTTTCTCACTTTAATTTTGTTTAAGAAAAAAACTATATAGACTATATAGACATTAAAAAACAGAATTAAAAACACAAAACAAAATTACAAAAACCTTAACTATAATAAAAATGATAATTTAAAATCTCATTCAAAACAATCATCAAAATCTATAACAGTAATACAAAAATAACAAAATAACACCTTAAAATCATAAAACCACAAAAAACCCCAAAATTAATAACTCACCCTCATGTCATTCCAAACATTCAGAAACCGTATGTTCTCTGTGAAAAACAAAAGAAGATCATTTTAATTGTTTCAGATGTTTTTGTCTATATTAAAGTCATTGGGGTTCAAAACAACCTGGACCTCATTGTATTTTGTGTTATGGCATGCTTTAAAAAAGCAAGAAAAGATTTTTGCAAATCTACAACTATACAATATACAATATATAATATACAACTATAGAAAAACTTCTACGTTTATGGGTTATCTACATTTATACTGTCTAAGTACCAGCAGAGTGGTTTTAGTGAGCCAAGTGGGTCATTTGCCCCTTGTCTTGAATGTGCTTACAGTGTGATTGATGAGCAGAGTGACAACTGTCAGTCATCTTCACTGGGTTAAGACAGACCTGTTTTAATGTCGCCTTCAATGGCTTTAAAACAGTGAAATGCAATGTAGACAAATGTTCACAATGTGTGGCACTGCTTTCACTCATAAAGGTAGAAATAAAATCATGAAATAATAGCGTTCTTTGTCAAACAGACCAATACTGCAGAAAATGCTGAATGGATTTTATTCAAATTTATAAACTACAAAGGATACACTACTAACATTTGAGGGGCCGTAAGAAACTATGTTGAGGTCAGAATGTAGTTTCTATAAATGTTTTTGGAAACTGGCACCTCTGATTTGGAACCACTCAGACTGGCTTTGTTATGATTTTGCTATCATGAGGAGTCTTTTTAAGGGGAAGGACGTTTACTGGACCACTGTGGCTGCAAATGAATCATACCTAGACTGTTCACACCCAGACAGACAAGGTAGGATTTCTCTGAAGGTAATTAAACTACGGGGCATCTCGCAGTACTACATTAATCACACCATGTGCATTGGATTGTGAACGCCCTGTTGTGATGATGATGTTGGGGAAATGTTGCCCTCTTGTGGTGTGTGGTGTTCATAAACTCAACACTGGCTTTTCTTTCACATTTCACGAGTTTTGTCATGAAAACCCTGTTAAAGATAGTCAAATACTACATAGAAACACGGTTTTTCCTAATTTTTTAGGTCTGCTGAAATTTGCCAATGATAAGAACATGGGTGGCTCTCTCTGGGACAAGGCCAGGGTCTCATACAGTGAAGATGATCCACTCTGCCATGAAGGAGGGCACCTGGGTGTGCTTACAGAACTGCCACCTGGCTGTGTCCTGGATGTCCACTTTGGAGAAGATCTGTGAGGACCTCAGCCCTGACACATGCCATCCAAACTTCGTCTTTGGCTCACCAGCTACCCATCACCACTGGTACCCATGGGACACTTATATTGTACATCCCTTGATAAACAATTGTCTTTATCCTCTTTAAGTTTGTGATTTTTTTTTTTCTGCCAGTTTCCAGTAAAGATCTTGCAGAATTGAGTGAAGATGACCAATGAGCCTCCCACTGGCTTGAGGTTAAACCTGTTGCCGTCGTATCTGTCAGATCCCATCTCTGACCCTGAGATCTTTGCAGCCAGTCCTAACAAGGAGCTAGTGAGCAGAGGGACTGTCTGCAGTCTTATGTTGACTCTTCATCATGTTTCAGATGTAATAGTATTTTATTACTGACTGCTGTTTTATAGGTCTGGGAGAAGCTCCTGTATGGAGTTTGCTTCATCCATGCTTTTTATCAATTTAATTCATTGCTGTAATTCCTTGCTAAATAAAAGTATTAATTTATTGTAAGGAAAAATCTTACTGACCATAAACTTTTGAATGGTAGTATAAATAATTTTCACAAAAAAAAACAAAAAAACATATTGTAATTGTCTATGCTTATTTCACTCTTTGCTCATATCATCACAGTGTTAAAAAAATCAGTTTATTTTTTATTTTTTTTTTTTGATGGAAAGTTTTGGGTCCTGGACAAGGGTTAAACAATAAAATCTGTACAGTGCAAAAGTCATATTAAAAGTAGCACAAATAAATGATGAAGGCATGATAGAAGTATCCCTGACAGATTAAATGTGACCATAATATAACAAAATTAAAGTTGAAATCTGTTAGCCCAGGACTGAAAAAACAGTACGAATAATTTTATTGTCTTTCTCTCTTTTTGTTCCTCAGCTCTTTGTGAACGAGTACGAGGAGGTTTCCTTTGAGGCCATCACGTATCTGACTGGAGGGTGTAACTACAGAGGACGTGTAACAGATGGCTGGGACCTAACTTCTACCCAGCATCCCGAGGTGTTTGGCATGCATGAGAACGTGTACATCTCCAAAGACCTTCAACAGACAAAACTATTATTTGATTCCCTCATCTTGACCCAGGGTGGTGGCTCAAAGGGAGGGGGCAGCTCTGGCGGGGATATCACTCTACTGCACATTGCAAATGACATCCTGTCTAAAGTACGATTATAAATAGTTATTGGGATAAAAAGGTGTTTTGTATATATGCCAGTTATTTATTGACATTCTGATTTTGGCCATGCAGATCCAGGTAACTTTGACAATGAGTCTGCCCATGTCAAGTTTCCTGTGTGTTATACGGTGCTCATGCAGGAGATGCTGCGGTACAACAAGTGAGTCCTCTGAGATTATTTTAGATCTAAAATGTCTTCCACATACGGTGTTGATTCTGTAATTTCTATGTACTATTTACTCTTTTAGTTTGAGAAGCACTATACGTGTGAGTCTGCAGAACCTGATAAAGGCCATTAAGGGGCTGGTGGTGATGGATGCAGAGCTAGAGGCTATAGCTGGCAGTCTGCTGCTGGGGAAAGTGTTCACGCACAGACAATGGGGTCTAAAAGTATCAGACAGCTAGTGAAATTATTATTATTTATTTATTTATTTTGCATTTTTAAAATGTAATACTGTACATATTTTCAGTGCATGTTATGATTAACATGTTTATTAAGAATTTGAGCAAAAATTTTCATTTGTGTCTCAAATTTGCTAACGTTTGATTAGTGACAGAAATAGTGCCGAATTTTATTTTTTAATATTTCAAAATATTTTGGTCAGTAAGCTTTTTTTGAAAGGCATTAATACTTGTATGCAGCATGGATGCATTAATCAGAAGTGACAATAAAGACATTTATAATGTTACAAAAAGATTCATATTTTAAATAAATGCTGTTCTTTTGAACTTTGTATTTATCAAAGAATTCTAAAGAAAAAAATGCACCACAGTTTCCACAAAAACACCAAATCAGCATATTAGTATGATTCTGAAGGATCATGTGACTGAAGATTCAGCTCTATAGATTTTATTTTTTAATTAATTCCTTTAATTAATTAGTATCTCTGTGTCATTTTCTTTTTCTAAGAGTGGTATGACATGCAGAAGCCCCATGTATTCAGGTTTTTCTTCACTCAGGCTTTCATAACAGGTGCCTTGCAGAATTAAGAAGTACTCCATCCCTATTGGCCTGCATGGCTTTAATTATGAGATATCCTCTGCTGCAGCTGTTCTATGGCTGAGAGTACTTTTATTAGATAAAAATAGATGATTTGAGAGCTACAAATAGTTCTTTATTACTTTAGGTTCTGCTATCTGACACCTCCGACTCATCTCCTGAAGATGGAGTCTACATTCATGGCCTTTTCCTGGATGGAGCTCGGTGGGATAGAAAAAGGCAAGAATGCCTTCCAGGGCTGGAAGACACTGGAAATAATATAATCATTTCTAAGCTATCATTTTTTTTCATTAATTATGTTCTTCCTTGCAGTGGAGTGTTGGCCGAACAGTATCCCAAAGTGTTATTTGATGCAGTCCCTATCATCTGGATCAAACCAAGTAATGTTATGTCATGATTATAATTTATGTTCATATTCATCCTATCATGCGTTTGTAGTTACTTTGCTCAGCAACCTCTACAAACCTGTCTTTAGCGGACAAGAGCCCCAGAGCATCTATGTGTGTCCCCTCTACAAGACCAGTGAGCGTAAAGGAACACTGTCCACCACTTTGTCTTCAGCATGATGCTGGCTTTACTCTGTCAGCTAGATGACTGACACCAAACCCCTCCGACTTCTGAACCAGCACTTTATTTAACAAACAATTTAATCACTATGCGTCAAAACACTTTAAAAGCAACTAAATTCTATGACTGTTCTCTTTAAATGTCATTGGGGTTTTTATTTATGACAATGGATGATTGATTCAGCATGGGTGATGATAGTGGTGAAGCATCGAGTACCTCTTTTTACAGGAGATCCAGAGAGGTGAAAAATATTTTTCAGTATTGAAGTTGATCTACAGAGCACTTTCAGTTAAGTAACATTACTATTACTATTTGTTGTAGTGTTTTTTTTTTTTTGTTTGTTTTTTGTAAAAACAAATTAGTAGAGAAACCTGCTATACACATAAAACATTTCTTCAGTCCTTATTATACAGTCTCTATAATAATCATTATAACACTTTCTACTCAGAGTGAGATTGTTATATATATTTGTGTGTCATTTATATGTTCTTAGCTTTTTTGTTGCTCAAAATGGCACATTTTTTGCTTAGCAACAAGTTTATCTACATTACTGTACACAACAAAAACGACTGAGAATATATTATATTCTTGCTTTTAAGTACTTGCTTTTATTTTTTATATGTGATTTATTAATTCATACATCAGAGTGTTAATGTATGTCTCTGCTGGGATAGCTTTATTTAATCAATGCACAGCTTCGTGTTTATCTGAGAGTGTGTGGTTTGCTGCCCACTGTGAATTCAAAGATGTGTTGTTACCGTTTAATTTAAACAGACATTTGAATACAAGAGAAAGTGTGGCTCATTGCAAGTGTTTCTAAGAACTCAAATGCTAAGAACATTAGCTCTCAGGTCAGCTGTCTGTGGGGTAGAGTTGCAAGACTGATTGTCACACAGTGGGTCAAAGCCAGGTGTTGGTTGGCTGGCCCAGGCCCCATGAGCATGTATTTTTAACCATGCACAGATATAAATAGGTTTTAAGAGTGGAAAGCGACCAAAAACACAGCACAGATACAACTGCCACGACTGTTTTCAACATTTCCCGTTGCCTCAGGTAGACAAAACATTTGCCTTTGAATTAAGCATATGTAAACAGCTGGAACAACTCTGCAGAAATAGATTGCATGGGATGTGTTGCATGTTTACGAAACATTCTTAAAGTAATTAGTCAGCCATTTAAAGCTTGATGTTAGGCTCTTTTTACATTCATGAATTTGACAATTTAATGCAACAACTACAGGTTTGAGTGTTGGTTACATCCTTTTGTAATTCAAGCCAGCTCAGTAGAAACTAGAGCAGATATTATCAGCTTTGGCTATTGGAAACAAAAAGAAAAAATCCAAAAACAAGAAAAAAGTGACTTTATCAGTGTCTTTGTCAACACTGGGTTCTTAACTACAGGATATAAAAGCATGATGCTAGTCATAATATACATGATCCACTTCTCCTAAAATGTGAAAAAAGTGACTTTATCAGTGTCTTTGTCAACACTGGGTTCTTAACTACAGGAAAAAAATACTTTATCAACTACATTATAAAAACTTAGAGGAAGGGTTCTTAACTACAGGATATAAATGTGGATAAAGATACTGATAACTAAAGTCACAACTTTCACATTGTAAAGTCTTGTACATTGTAAAACTTGTGGTTCTAATTGCCAAATTAGAGTTTATTAATGAAAGATGGAGGAAGTGTATGAGGCTGCGGAGGATGACTGGGATGATAATGAAGATGAGGCCACTCAGTACATGATTGAACAGAGTCTATTGGAGTACAGTAAACATGCTGATTCAGCCACCAGGTACAGCTAAATCCCCATTTTTATTAATGCTCTAATAGCGTGTGTCTTATGATCTAGCATTTCGTTTTCATGTCCCTTAGCAGTGATCCATTAGACTGCATCGACCACGAGGAAATTTTCACTGCTATACAAGCTGGTAAGAGCTAAATCCTCCAAAAATGTTCATCAGCATTTTCAGTAAGTGCAGTAGAATATCTGGAGTCTTCGTGATGCTCACTGCATGTGTGGTGCCAGGTAATGAGGATGCTCTGAAGGTCCTGGTGCAGCGTAAGGAGGCTTTGTCTAATGCAGACAGCAAGGGCTGGATTCCTTTGCACGAGGCAGCGGTGCAACACAAGAGGAGCATTCTGGAGATCACGTTTGCAGGTCGAAGAGATAGCATACAGTTTCTACAGTTCATGGAAGCTTATATTTCCTCAGAAAAAAAGTCAGAATTACGAGCAAGATGTTGAGCTTATAATTCACAACTGCGAGGAAAAAAAGGAGAATTGTACTGTATGGTGGGATTAAAAATTCACCTATATTTATATATATATTTATATTTTTATATATCTGCGGAAATAAGCTTCCATAATAGTTAGGCCTACCTCTCTAAAACCCCCAAAACATTCCTTATTCAGCATCTCCTCAGGGGTCAGGACAATGCCGTACTCTGAGAGGGGAGACTCCGCTGTTTCTCGCCGTTGTCCACGGTCTCCGAGAGAATGCCACATTCCTGCTGCAGAACGGTTGTGACCCTGACTGTAAAAATGAGGATGATGATTCTGCATTGGTTGCAGGTGTGGAACGCGGTGCTATTTTTAGCATACAGAATGCTTAGTAAGCGCACATTTCTCATTTAAGATTAGAACAGCGAGACTGTCTTTTTATTTTTCTTTCTTTCTTTTTGGACAAAGATTGAAGTGCATTATTTTAATTCATGATAAATGAATTATGTAAATGAAAGAAAAAAAAACGTATGTAAATTAACACGATCCCAGCTCTAAATATTTCATCGGATAAAAATTGTGAGTAAAATATTTAAAAAATCGTCATTTGAATATTTTGGAAAATAAGGGGTCTTGTCAAAAAGGTTTAAAACCACAGATTTAAACAGATTGATTTTAATTTGTAGTGTTTGAGATTTAAATTTAGTAGTCAAAATAGTGTAGAAATTGATTTAACGTTAAAATAATTATCTTATCAGTATTGGCCTGGATACATGAATTGCCTTTTTTCCAGCCATAAAGAATGACCAGTATGACCTGGCTCTGCTGCTGCTACGCTACAATGCCAAAGTGGACCAACAAGGAAGTCTTCAAAGAACCGCTCTGCATGAAGCATCCCTGCTTGGCTTGGATAACTTTGTATACCTACTCCTACAATCTGGCGCTGACCCAAATGTCATTGATGTCTGTGAACATACTCCTTTAGGACTTGCAGCTCAAGCTGGACATTTTAACATTGTAGAGATTCTGCTTCAGAAAGGTGATTTTGCAGTCTATCTATGCCTATCTATATATCTATCTAATCTATATCTGTCTATCGTGGTCTGTTTGGCATTGATCACTTGTCATAACATTTAATGACCTGCTCATCTTCAGGGGCCAGTGTGTGGTCCAGGCCTCATTCTCTTGGTTCAGCCTCAGTTTTATTTGACGCTGCGGCCTCTGGAAACCCCGATATCATTTCACTGCTGCTGGAGTATGGAGCCAATCCCAACGTGCCCACCCACACCGGCCATCTCCCCATCCACCGCGCAGCCTACCGCGGACATCTGCTGTGAGTACCACCCTGCTGATGGGTTGATCAATGTAGTGTTTACCCTAAAAAAAAACTCTGTTTGTGTCTTTCATAGAGTGCTGGAGCAGCTGATCCCTGTGACAAAGAAAGAGGTGATCAAAGAGAGTGGCATGAGCCCGTTACACTCCGCCGCTGCAGGCGGTCACTCTCAGTGTCTGGACCTGCTCCTGAGCTCCAGGTTTGACCCAAACTTCATGCTACACCCCAGAGTGCGCAGGAACTATGAGGACGAACGCAGGTCAGCGCTGTTCTTCGCTGTGTCGAATAATGATGTCCAGTCAGCGAGGCTGCTTTTAGAGGCCGGGGCCATGCCCAATCAAGACCCTGTCAACTGCCTGCAGGTGGCCATGCGACTGGGCAACTACGAGCTAATCAACACTCTGCTCCGCTACGGTGCCAATGTGAACTACTACTCCCGTGTCAACACCACCCACTTCCCTTCTGCCCTTCAGTACGCACTTAAGGATGAGGTGATGCTGCGTATGCTGCTCAATAATGGCTATGATGTGCAGCGCTGCTTTGACTGCCCGTATGGACAGGCCTCACATGTGCCCGTGGATTATGAGGGCTGGAGCGCTTCTGTCATCAAAGATGTTGTGGTAAGACCAGTTACTGCTCACTTTTCAGTGATCTGATCTTGTTAAAGGACTAATGTACTTAACAAGGACTAATGCATTTTTGATCAAATAAATGCAGGCTTGGTGAGCACAAGAGGCTTCTTTCAAAAGCATTAAAAACACTTTTGAATGACAGTGTATACTTTGTCTACAAAATACAAAAGCACATATTTTGAAGAACATTTAGGTCTAAACAAAAATCCCACTGACTTAAAAAACAGACATTTTTAAGAATTTCTTCTTTTGTGATGAAAGAAAGGCAAACAGGTTTGGAACAACATGAGGGTGAATCAATGATGACAGAAGTTTCATTTTTGGGTGAACTGTTTCTGTAAGTCTAAACTCATTTTTTGTGCAGTTCTGTGAGGTGATCACTGTGTACTGGCTCAAGCACATCTCAGCCCAAGTAGTGAGAATCATGCTGGATTATGTTGATCATGTGACTCTCTGCTCCAAACTGAAGAGTGTTCTGGTTGAACAAAAACAGTGGCCAGAAATATGTAAGATACAAGGTAAGTCTCAAGTCACACCTTGAGAGCATGTTATTAATTCTGCTCATGTTTATCTTTAGTTCGATCCAGACAAATCTTAACTTGAAATTCTCTGTATAAACCTAATGTATAGTTCTTGAATGTGCTGTTATACTTGTCGTAAGTGATCATGTACTTAAATCAAAATGCAGCACATTCCAGAATGTATATATGTATGTTCTCTGCTATTCAGAAAATGCTCGAAGCCTGAAGCATCTCTGCAGACTGAAGATCCGTGACTGTCTGGGTCGCTTGCGTCTGAGGGCTCCAGTTTTTATCAGTTTCCTGCCTCTGCCCACCAGTCTCAAAGACTATATTCGCTACAAAGAGTATGATATTTACAGCAGAGGAAGTATGACAGAAGAGTAAAACCAGATTGATAAATCTGTACAAGAGTAGCTGCTATAAAAAAAACTTTATAAATGTACACTTTTTATTAAAAAAGCCTTGTGAAATATTCATTTGTGTTTAAAATAAAATAATCTCCAGATACACAGTGTTGAAAATCTGTGATTCAGTGGCTACCAGCAACTGTCTTTTGTATGTGTGTGTGTGTGTGTGTGTGTGTGTGTGTGTGTGAATGTGTGTGTGTGTGTGTGTGTGTGTGTGTGTGTGTGTGTGTGTGTGTGTGTGTGTGTGTGTGTTCAACAGAAGAAAGAAACGTTTTGAACAACTTGAGGGAGACTAAATTATGAGGGTTTTTTTTTCTTTTTTTGGGTAAACTATCCATTTAAATGTAGAATGACATGATTTAGGATTCTGGCTAATTCAAAACATGAAACAAAACTATTTGTACAAATGGTCAGATGTTCTTCCACTGAAGCCCAAGATGCTCTTTGGATCCTCTCGAATTATGCTGGAGACGCTGCTGCCATTAAAGCCAAAGCGGGGATCAGCCTTTTCTCTTAAAAAGGGATAGTTCACCCAAAAATCAAAATTATGTAATTAATGACTCACCCTCATGTCGTTCCAAACCCGTGAGACCTCCGTTCATCTTCGGAACACAGTTTAAGATATTTTAGATTTAGTCCGAGAGCTTTCTGTCCCTCCATTGAGAATGTATGTACGGTATACAGTCCACGTCCAGAAAGGTAATAAAAACATCTTCAAATTAGTCCATGTGACATCAGAGGGTCCGTTAGAATTTTTTAAAGCATCGAAAATACATTTTGGTCCAAAAATATCAAAAACTACGACTTTATTCAGCATTGACTTCTCTCCTGGGTCTGTTATGAGCGCGTTCACAGCACATCCGGTTCGCGAACGAATCACTCGATGTAGCCGGATCTTCTTGAACCAGTTCACCAAATCGAACTGAATCGTTTGAAACGGTTCGCGTCAACAATAAGCATTAATCCACAAATGACTTAAGCTGTTAACTTTTTTAACATGGCTGACACTCCCTCTGAGTTCAAATAAACCAATATCCCGGAGTAATTCATTTACTCAATTTCAAAAAATTCTAACGGACCCTCTGATGTCACATGAGTATTTTCGATGCTTCAAAAAATTCTAACGGACCCTCTGATGTCACATGGACTAATTTGAAGATGTTTTTATTACCTTTCTTGACGTGGACTGTATACCGTACATACATTCTCAATGGAGGGACAGAAAAGCTCTCGGACTAAATCTAAAATATCTTAAACTGTGTTCCGAAGATGAACGGAGGTCTCACGGGTTTGGAACGACATGAGGGTGAGTCATTAATGACATAATTTTGATTTTTGGGTGAACTCTAGTGTTTATCATGGCTGCCATTAAAGCCAAAGCCAACTATGATCAAAATATTTCCCATAAAAAAAAACACTTAAAATATTACAAACAAAAAAACGTGAGTTGTGAATATGTGGTTTGAATAATACGTGTTTATTATGTAATCTATGTATCAGTCATGTTTAATGATTCTAGGTTACTTTCCCCAAATTGATGATATTGTTGATTGATTCGTTCTTGGCACTGATTCTCTGTGGAGGTGCTCTCAGAGCTCGCCGTCATGACGTCTAGCCGCCGCGCTGTTCACAGCAGCGCCACTGGGGGGCGTCAAGCTGCGTGGATGTAAACAGAGTGACGCCAGAGTTTTGCAGTGGTGGGGAAAGCATACGTCACAAGCATAATGGCGGAGGCTGGTTGAGAAGGAGAATTACTCCGTGAAGCGGCACTGAAACCAACTTCATCGCCAGCTGACGAGGTGACCGCTGGTCCGAAAAATGGCTAGCAATTTAAGCCAGGAGAGAAAAATCGACAAGGAGAGCAGCAAGGCCGGCGGCCTAACCTTGGAGGATGGCGATAGCAAGAAACAATTGTTGTCAGCCTCTAGCACGGCCACATCCAAGCAAAATGGCGATCAAGCTGGATGTGAAGACGAGCAAATGTCTGAACAAGATGCTTCTGAGCGACGGAAGGCAGGGCTGTCGGACCTAAAAAACTGCGGCGGCTCGCCCTCGACACTACCACGACCGGCCGAAGAGCTGCCAAAGAGGAATTTTCAGATTCCGAGGAAAATCAAGGAGCGGAAAGGTTGTGTGTCCCATTGCTACCGCCACTAACGTTACCATGTTACTGCCATTCCCGAAATGCACTGTTTCTGTTTCATAACCTGCAAGTTCGATAAAAGCTCTCTGCATACCGCTTCGGGTTAAATTAGTAGAGCTGTATCGATAAGCAAAAAGGGGATCTATATAACGCACCACTGGCATTAAATGGATTTTTGGCTAAGTTAGTGCACTGCACAGAGCTGCAGGAAATAAAGTCGTGCGCTCTCGTGCAGCACGTGAGGAGCCGGTTCGTTTCACGCGCCCGCGCGAGTCGTTCAACGCAAACCTCGAAGACACGGTGCATTATCGTCCCACGGTTGTAAAGCTCACGGAGGCCGGTGTCCTTGCATTGCTAGCTGGCTCCACACTCCTCCTCCCACACCATACAGTGCTGCCTCCCCACATGACACACTTCTTCCCTCCTCATCAATGGCAGCAGTGTGGTTCTGTTGACCACTGCTTGTCTCCCGTCAGTCTTTACGCCCGACGGTTAGAAACACCTGTCAGTCCTGTACAACCAGCCTTATTAGGATGCACAGCGCCATTCTTTACCGTACCATTTCCTTACAGCGCAGAAGACATAAAGATATTAAGTCTTTTAAACAGAAGAGCGCTGTTTGAATGAAATCGAAAGTGTGCTAAACTTTGAGGTGTTTGTAGAAGTTGCATTACAGCTTTCACTTTGGCATTTGTTGGCGTTAGTGCAAGTTTTTCAGTTTTTTGGTGCTCTATATCATGTTTTATCGAGTAAGACCCTAATTAAATTTTTTCTAAACAACACTTTAAACTCCAGTTTATGCCGTTTTATTTATTTTTTATTAGTCAGTCGACAAAGCCAATCATGTGCGTTAATTGATCGATTAATGCAAGTTCCAAATGGTTTTGCTAATTGATCATAAACATTTTCAAATTTTTTAGTAATTATTGTGAAATGTTATTTTTTTTGTGTCTCATTTTGGCAGGATTGTTTTATGTACATTTCAACATAACACCGTCAGGTATTGAAAAACCCATTTAATGCATTGAACTGCAAGATGTATGGCATTTTACAAAGTGTCTGTCAGGTTATGTGTGACTCAGATATGCATTTGAATGAAAATAAAACAACAACAATTTTTCCCCCCTTATGCATTTCTTATTTGAATGCATTGATGTCTATTGAGCGCTGTCCTTCATGTGTGTTGTCCTTCAGGTCTCCTTCAACACTTGTCTCCAGAATCCAGAGAGTTTGAGGAACTTGTGAAGCTTCTGTCCACGTTCTACTTGGACGCCACCTCCCGTGGGACTTTCACCTACACTAAAGCGTCTCTTATTCACAACGAGCTCTTGGAGAAAGAGGTGAGCGCTGACTGAACTTTATTAGTTGATGCTGATGAAAAGTATTTTTGGTTGCGTGATTGTAAAAGACTACATGATTGAAAATGTCCTCGGGCCACTTGAGGGCTGTTTTCAGTGAATCAAATAATATGGTATGATTTATGTCTTTTTCATAGTTCATTGAGAAGAAAAGGGAGCTGAAGCAGAATGGCAGGACAGAGGCAGAACTCGCAGAATCCTATGCTTTTCTGCTGCCTGAAAGGAATAAGGTGAGACTGTGTTAGTGTAACATCAAGTGACACAGTGTCTGATCCGTAAGTGTTTATAACCCTAGAGGCACAGTTCATTCAAAAGATTCTGTCATCATTTACTAACCCTCATGTTGTTCCAAACTTGTATCAGTTGAACACAAAAGATGATATTTTGAAGAATGTGGGTAACCAAACAGTTGCTGGCAGCCGTTGACTTCTAAAGTATTTTTCCAATTCTTTGGAAATGAATGGCGGCCAGAAACTGTTGCATACCAGCATTCTTCACTTTTTGTGTTCAGCAGAAAAATAAAAGTTTTGAAACAGCATGAGGGTGAGTAAATGATGACAAAATATTCATTTTTGGTTGAATTATCCCTTTTATATTGACAGGTATTGAAAACTTTATACTTATACTAGTTTATACCGCGTTATTGAAACGTTTATAATGTATTTACTACACAACTGCCACAGTAATTACATGTTTATCAGTATTTGCAGTGCAAGCATTGTTCTGATTTAAACTGATAATATTATTCATCTTTATGAGACTGTGGCTCCCTCTCTGAAATTCAACTTTAAGTTTAGATTTAACAGCTAGATGATGCAATGTCTCGTCGTCTTGTCTAATTATTTACCAAGACATACAGTGTAAAATGTAACTGGAAATGTGAGATTAATAATTCTGTAAGCCTGAGATTTTAAAAAGGTTTTAAATGGTATCTTTTAGTGATAGTCTTGGTTAAAAAGCACGACTGTAATCAGAGTAATATCTGCTCGACTTTACCAGGTTCAGTGGATCTGCGAAAAGGGTCTTTCTGTGGGACATTCGCGGATCAACAATCTGGGAAGCCCTGTCAAAGGTGAGTGCTTCTGAAGGGTCTGTTTATATCGGTTTGGCCGTAATCATTTGCCTGGGAGGACTCTGGTCACTTGATCTTGTGGTTTGGAGTAGTTGAATTGGTCAGGGCCAAAAAGTCCACTGCTCCACAATTTCTTGTGATCGCTAGGCCAAATATATGCTAATGACCCAAACTCGCAACAGACATTCATTTTTGCGTGGATAAACATTTTGTAAAGTAACATCTGTTTTTTATATTGGTCACCCCTATTACTACTTTCTATTTTCAGAACATGTTCTTAGGTTTTGGAAGTAACATAATGTTCATTTTGTTCTTGGCTTAGTGATCAGCAAATTTCTGATTCATGATTATCTTTGTACAGTATAGTTTAGTGAATGTGAACTAGCATATTGTGAATGTGACTAGGGTTTCTTTAACTGGCAAAATGAAAAGTTTCTGCAAATATTTAATCTTAGTAAACATAGTACGCTCTGTGTTCAGAGACTCGGCAAATTTCTTGGGATTACCCCAAGGCTTTTTGTGGCTCTCAGGAATGTCGCCTCAAGTAACTCCCATATCCTTGATTGCTGCGTTTTCTATTTTTTTTTTTAGGGGTTTACCTATCAAAATACTCAGATTTGTTACAAATGAATCCATTTGAAGTGGGTGCTGCTGGAGACATAATAATATTTAAAACCATGAAGGTAAGTTATCAACAGAGTCTAACATTTACACATCAAATCTGACTTTGAGGTAGTGCTTTGTATTTATAACACATAATGTCACAATGGTTTCAAAAACAGTAGTGACCTTTTGTCTTATTCTGCAGGGTAAAGTGAAGACAATATTTGACAACATGCCTAAAAACAATCTTGAGCCGACCCTTAAATATGACAGCCATGTCTTCAAAAATGCCAGCAAAGTGACCTCATTATTATCCTATAGGGCCTTTGAGCACACTCAGGTAAGTGTTTCATTTAGATTTCAGTATTTTGTTTTGTATTTGTACAGATAGATGACATGTTATATCCCTCTGTGTTTTATTCCAGCAATACTTCTATGAATTTGCATTTGAGGAGCTAAGGTCAAGACCCAGGCATGTGTTTCCATACGCAGTTGTGTCTTTTCAGTACAAAGGCAAAGAGTCAGCCACAGCCACACACAGGTATGAACAAGATCATGATGACGTGTATAGAAAGTCTATTACAATCTGTTGTGGTTTTATTTAAATTTTGAACGGTTTGTTTCCTCTTTTAGTAGATTAAACAGCACGTTATTTGAAGGGCAAAGAGGTATGACTTGTTTTTTTATTTTCTTCATAGCAGTCTAATAAAATGATCAGATTGGTATTTTATTCAACTTATTGTGTTATTACTTCATTTGTTGCTTCAGTTCGGCGAAGATATACGGTTTGGAGTGGCTCGCTGGTGAATAAGGGAGAAGAGGTCCATCAAGTTTACATCCGGTCTTCAAGTCTCCCTCACCTTCCACTTAAACTGTGAGTCTTCTTTCTTTTGCTAATAAAGTTTAACAAAAAATTAGTGCATTGGTTTTAAATTGCTGTTTTTCTTTTTCTTTTTCAGCCCAGACAAGCTTGACATTAATACGGCTATGCATCTCGATCAAGTGAAGAGAAAGATCCCGCCCATTCTGCTGTCATGGGAAGCGTACAGTGGATCACGAGAGGGTAGGATGAGTACCAGTGATGCTTTTCAGCGCAACATTTGATGAATCGGTATTGACATTATAATGTGTTGTGGTATTTTTCAGCATTTAAGTGTGGGATGTACTGCAGCCTGTATGAGGTCATTGGGAGGAGTAAACAGGAAAGCAGTCTGTCGGGACTTTTGCACAGGCTTGAGAGAGAAAGAATGGTGAGCTCATTCACAGCCCACTTTACGCTTTATTGAATTAATGTCTGCAGCTTTACTCTAGCAGGGCGTCACTGCCAACCCTCTGACCTGTATACCATGTCTTCAGTCTGTGGATAGAATCTGTGTCACTGATCTGACATGCAGAATTTAAACTGCTCGTGTTTTATTATAGTCATGCTATAATTAAACTCTTCACTCTAGGTTTTGGTGAAGCCACTGATAGACAAAGGATTTCTCTTCCTCCTTTCGTCTTCTCAGTTGCACACTACCACCGGTAGGTTTATGCACAGCTTTTAACCACATATGTGACACTGACAGTGTGATTCTTGCGTGGAATAACAGAGGCTGTCTGTATTTGTTTCTTTAAAGAGCGGCGAGGAAGAAATGACAGGGTTTTACTGGCGCTTTTTGTATTTCAAGAGCAAAGAATCACCTCGAAGTTGAGTAAGTGTCTCTTTTATGTTTATTTATTGAAGTTTCTTTGTATTTACTCTTCACTTATTTACTTTCAACGATTTCTTCTTTTGCTTTTTAGTTTTGAAGAACTCTGGAGTAGATGAGGACCCTCTTGTTCCATTAGAGCCTAAAGACCCAATCAGCCATCAGTTAGATAATTTTATACCCGCCCTGCATCATGGCTTCTACAAGCTGCGTGCCAATCCACCCAAAGAGCTCGCGGCGGGACTGAAACATCAGGTGCTCGACTACCTCAACCAGAAGGAGCAAGGTGTCATACGGCCTTTCCACATAGTAGAGTACCGGCAAAGTTTGGATGACCGGACTAACCAACACCTGGCACCTCGTCCTAAGAATATGGATGTGGCACTGAACTCTTACATATATGGTCCAGGACAGTTCCAGCTGCCCATGGAAGCGCTGCAGCAGGGTCTGATGGACAGCCAACAGGGGGCAGCGTCTCCCCCAGCAGGCGCAGAAGAGTACAGTCCTGTCTCAGACTGGGGAGGGTCGGATAGACAGGCGCCGGGTAGCAGCACGATTGGGGTTTCTCAGTCTAACGGCGGCGCTCAGAGGCCACAGGGAGAGTATGACAAAGAAAAGATGGAAAAATTGCTGAAGCTGATACAGTTACATAAGCGGACTTTGGGCAAGGAGGAGGGGCCTGAAAGAGAAGAGGACTGGGACCCTGCTGGCCTGAAGAGAAGGCTGGAGAGGGACGGTCCTGGTGGTGTGAGCAAGTACAAAATTATGAATCACCTGAAAAAATATCAAATAATAGTCTCATTAGGAACTGCTTTAATATTATTTCAAATAAAAAAAAAAAAACCATACTAATTTACAAATGAAAAAAAATAATTGTTTCATAACAAAGATGTCATGTAGGATAACCATCCTTATTTTCAAATGTCTTTTTTTTTATTATATTTTTCCAAAAGCATAAAGTCTCAATTTTAGAAAAAAACATTTTATATAGCAAGTGATTATGAATGAAAAAGCATAATACAGCTTTAGAAAAAATAGTTTCTAGACCTGCATATGAATACTGATCTTTTATTTAGTGCTGTAAGTAAAGGTGAAAAGCATAGGAAGTTCCTGTACATCACTAATATTCAGAAGCTAAGTTTTTATTTGTCCCTAATGAGAGAGTAGGTGCTGTATCTACTCCCACAATAGTGCTCAGAGACATGATCTGTTTTCCCTTTCTCTTAGTGGTGATGGACAGCATGGGGGTGTGTGACACGGACCTGCGGGAGCGCGTCACTGAGAGTCCCACCCTCCGGGACACACATGCCTTGCTTAAACTCTTCCTCAGCACGCTTAACAGGATGGCCCAAAACTCTAACACTGCCAGCAGCCAGCCTGTGATACTCCCCAAAAGCGCAGAGAGACACGAGCCCAGTGACTCAGCCGCCCACTGTGATCTTGACCTGCGTGGCAGGCGTGCTGAAGAGGAGCAGGTTAACCAGGATTACTTGGAGGTGTGGACTGTTCCTCATGACATATCTAATGCTATACTCAATCGTTGTTTTAGCTAACCTGTAGTATGTGTGTTTAGGAGCAGATGACCTGCAGCAGGACCAGTATGGATGTGTATAGTCCCTCGTCCACTCTGGAGCAGCAGCCCTCCCGTCAAGCAGAAACCCCAACTCAGAGCCATCTCTGGAAAACATCCACCAGAGGTCTGTCCTCACCTGCATGCTTGCAATGCAAACTTTTATTTTTTTATTCTTATTATTAACTTTAAAAATAACACTGACTTCTTAATAATATACACTAATGTTTAAAAGTTTGGGGTGGTAAAAAGTTTAAAATGTTTCTGAAAGATGTTTATTATGCCCTACAATGCTACATTTATTAAATAAAAAAAACACAGTAAAACAGCAACACTGTGAAATATTTTTCTGATTTATAATAACCCTTTTCTAATATAATGTGTTTTAAAATATAATTAATTCCTGTAATGGAAAAATATTTCCTTTTATATATAATATATTCTCAAGAAGAATTAATTATCAATGTTAAACAGCTTAATATTTTTGTAGAAACATCACATTTTTGACGAATAGAACATTTATTTTAAACAGAAATCTTTTATAACATTATAAATATCTTTACTGTCACTTTTGATTAATTTAGTACTTCGTTGCTGAATAAAAGCAATACTTTCTTTAGAAATAACCCAAACTTTTAAACAGTATTGTATTATATATAATCTAATCAAAGTTATCATTATAGTTAATGTGCGTTTTAAATTTTGATTTTAAATATGCATTCTTTCATGTATACATGTATAATTTAAATAACGAATTGACCAAACTAATATACATATTCTGTTTTTAGCTTTAGAGGGTGTTGATGAACCTTGTTTGAGTGGAGGGGAGAAGCAGGTATACTCTACACAGAAAGTAGTAGACACTATCCTCGACAGTGAGTTCCAGAACCTCTGCACTGGGGTCCAGAATCTGATGGAGGCCCAAAATATAATTTACAACCATCAGCCTCCTTTGCCGCGATGTGAGGATCAGGCTAAATGGTCAAGCTCGTCATTCTCACCTTTTGTATCCAAATATGTCTCGTCAGTGCCTATGCAGAGCTACGTTAACACACTCTGTGAAAAGATGAACCGTTTGATCCGGGCTCCCATGGCATCTGTACAACCCGTGGCTGTTGTGTCACCACCTGCTGTTGCCCCAGTGCCCGCCCCCTTGCCACCTGCTCCGCCCCCTTCTGCCATGCCGGCTCCTGCCCAACCCATGCTGCCCTCACCTCCTGTTCATCCTCACACTAAAACATCATCTCCAGTGCCTAAGTCTCAGGCTTTGTCAAGCAAGCCGCAAGCTACCCTTAAACCGCCTCCTTCAGGCAAGCATCGCCTCGGCACTGTCAAAGAGGTCCACCTGTTTTCAGCAGAAAAATCAGCTGACCCCAAGAGTACAGATGTTGTGGAAAATCCAATGTGCTCCCCATCAGCTGGAAGTGCCAGTCAACCTCCAGTTGCTTCAGTCCCAGAGATTCCCCCAGAGCCTACTCATGCAGGAACCTCAAGCACTGTGGGAGGCAGCGTTATTGGGCAAATCAAGCCTGATGTTTTGTGCACACTGATGGAGATCATGCAGAAAAATGCAGTGAAGTTTTACATTCAAAGAGGAGATGAGGAAAGCGAACTCTGCACTGAGATCAAGGTCTGAAAGTATAGAGTGTCAGAATATTCAGTGTGGCCTTATACATTTGAACAACCTTTGAAACATCTTATCTTTAACCTCGTTTGTTTGGTTTTACAGGAATATTTACGCAGCCTTGGCAATATTGATTGCAACCCTCAGAATTACCTGGAGAGTAAAAGTCAGCAGAAGTTCATGATTATTATTCAAAATGAGGATATAGCCGCTCATGTACATAAGGTATTTAATAACTCACCACTTTAACCCTATGTTTTTTTAACTAGTTAATTAGTTGTATGAAGCAAACTGAGAAGCATCTGTTTTAAGGCATTGTTCCCTCTATTCTCCATTTAGATTCCAGCACTGGTGTCTCTGAAGAAATTGCCCACAGTTTACTTTGCTGGAGTGGACAGCCTGGATGATGTGAAAAACCGCACATACAATGAGCTTTTCGTGTCTGGAGGACTCATTGTGTCGGATGAGCTCATTCTCAACCCTGACAATATAACACTAGGTGAGAGCTAAAGGTAGATTGTAGAGGGGTTTACAAAATCTTCAGGCACCAGCTTGTTGAAAAGAGCTCCCTCTACACATGTAAAAATGGAAATTCACTCTAGTTTCTAAATGCATCTTAATGATTTTATTGAGAATGATTCATCTATGCATGTATCTTTTTTTATGTTTTAAATGGATTATTTTCAAACAAAACACAGTAGCTTGATCTTCCGATGAAATGACAGACTTTTCTGGAGATGTATATCTGCTTTAAACCACCCCTTTATTGCAATTAGATTCTTGCAATTCAGAACTGCTTTTATTCTTCCAACTCCCACCCTACATTTTGTTCAAATGTATTTTATTTTTATTCAAATTGTTACAATAAGCAAGAAAAAAAATTGAGACTTTACACATTGCCATTTATGTTTACAGAGAAGCTACAGGCATTTCTCAAGTTCCTGGAGGAACAGGGCTCACCTTGGAAGTGGAAGGTGCACTGTAAGACTCAGAAGAAGCTTAAAGAGCTCAGCAGGTTAGAGACAAATGGATTAATGTGTTTTGCCAATCCTGACAGACTCCTAGTCTCCAATATCTCACACATCCTCCCTTTCACAGGTTAAACACTGAGGCCCTGGATCTGTTGAACCTGCTGACGACCTACCAGAAGAAACACCTGGTGGAGTTTCTGCCTTATCACGAGTGTGACACTCCATCTAGGCAGGCTCCTGATTTGGACTGTCTGGTCAAGCTGCAAGCTCAGCACACACAGCTTCGACACCTGATTTTCCTCACAGGTACGTGGAACAGGTCTAGTTGAAGTTCTAGTGTATATAAATGTTGGTGTGTGGAGTCTGTGTTAAGTTTAAGTTTCTTGGTGCTGTGTTTGTAAACAGAAAAGCACGATGAAACATTCTCCCAGTTCTCTGGTAGTGGAGTCATCGTTGCAGGTATGAATGACATCATGAACAACTTCCAGAGCTTGATCAGTGTCCCGGAAGAAGTAGCAGTTGCTGCCCTACCTGAACCAGGTACAAACACAGTCCTTTACTTTTCCTGACAAAATTCCGAAAGAAATTATAGATTTAAATTTTGACACTATCTTCTCTTTGACTGCTCAGTGGAGCCTGATGCGGTTCGAGATGAGGATGACATGTCTATAGACTCTGAAGATGACATGCCCATTATCACAGAGACGTCCATTCAGACTGAAAATGACCTTCAGGAACTGCAGACACCTCAGCCCCCTCCACCCCAGACCGATGGATTTCGTCCTCCCCTCCCTGACCAACCCTGTGTGGACCCCATTAGCGATCCACTTGTACCACCTAACCCCTCCGCCTACCCTATCCAGGGCTCTTACTCAACTGATTATGCAGCTCTGAAGTCTGCCATTGCTCAATATAAAGCTGCCAGTCAGGAGAGCACATCTAGGCCTGATGTAGAGGACACCCTGACCAGTTTCGGTGTGAACCCCCACCAGAGCTATCTGTGTTCCAACTCGGCACAGTGGAGCCCTTACTCTGGTTCTCCCGCATACCATATGTCCTCTGCATATTTGTCTCCAGTTAGCGTGGCCTCCAGGGGATCAGAGTACAGCCAAACTGTTGCTCCTCCTGGGACCCAAACTCCAACAAACACCTCCACCATACATGTTGCTCAACCACTCACTGTTCCCCTTTCCCTCCCTCAGCCCCCAGTTAGCTCAGTAGAGGTGCCTTCTATTCTAGAATCAGCAACCTCTCTTCAGCCGCCTGGACAGTCCCTACCCATTCCTGACAGCGTGGGAGTGCCTGGGGTGGCAGCGGCAAGCACTCCTAATCAGTTAGGACTTGCTGGCTCTCAAACTGCTAAGATAGGTGTAGAGTCTGCTTCCTCATCCACTGCTTCTTCCTCGTCTTCTCTTCACACCACTTTTCCTTCATATCCAGATACTGCTCTTTTTCCAGCCCTCACTCCAATTCCCCCTATTCCACCACTTTTCGGCTGGGGTCCTACACCAGGAGCACAGCAGGGTTACGCAGCTGGACAGAGTGGGGCAGGATTCGGTGCTCTGCCTTCCACCCAAACGGAGGCCGCAAGGCCTGCTGATGGATCATGGGTGGGAGCCACTGAGAGCGAAACCGCTCATGGACAAGAGGAAGAAGGTGCCCCTACTTCAGCGACTTCTAAAGTGGTCCAGCAGGAGGCTGGTGGAGAGAAAGGAGGTGCACTGGGTAGTTCAACCTCATGTGGCCAAGGCAGCAGAACTCCAGTGAACTCGTCCTCTGAAAGTCAGGGCGGCAGTCAACCACCTCCCACCAGGGGCGGCACTGCCAGCAGAGGACTCTTACCCATCCCTGGAGCCGCAATGAGAGCCTTGTGCAGAGGCGGACACAACAATAGCATGTACAATCCCAGAGGGGGACATCCTGATATGATGCGTGGTGGTTTCAGGGGTCGAGGAGTACCGCCACATCCCATGAGATCTAGACCGGGTCGGGGTCACATGAGAGGGGGCCCATCCTGTAACTGGGGTTATCCCCCTGGGAGGGGAGGGGGTGGTCGGTCAGACTACTATTCGGACTACACCTATAACTAAATGCCATAGGGATGCCCTATAGACTACTGGCATTAGGAATGTACATATTTAACATTAAGAGCACATCAAATTAAAATATCATCGGAAATAAAAACAAAAAAATTTGAAATCTGGTTTTGTATGACTGAGATTGGTGACTCAGACATTGGCCAGATTTTCACTGTTTTCAGTAATGCTCTTCCTAAACAAGATGTTTGAAAAACCTTGTTCATACCACTATATTTATATTGCCAAGAAATGTTATTGCCTTTCGATGTTTCATTTTTGTCAATACTTTTCGTTCAGATTTTCAACAAGAAAATGGTTTGTGAACAAGGAGCAAAATGCAGACAATATTTTTTTAAAGAGAAAAAGTGAGTCATTCTTCATTTTAGCATTTTGTTTTTTTATTTTTAAATTTTTTTTTTTCATTCTTGGTTGTACAGATGTTCTATTAAAACAAGGTTGTATCAAACATTGTGATATTGTGTTCAGTATTAACTCACAGTTGAGAATGTGTGAACTCTTTGTATATGTACAGTTATTTATGATGCTATATAAAAATGGTTACAGGTTTTCTTTTCCAATGAGGTTAATCAATGCCAAAGTTGTTTATATGTGTGCATTGACAACATTGGAACTAATGGTTTTACAGCCGGCCAGCAGAGGGCATCATTTCCTAATTGATTCTGCTGCCCTGATGCTGATGCAGTTTTCTAAAGGGGATTATGTTTCTTGTCAAAAAAAGAACAAATTAATGTGTTTAAATATATAATGAAGATTATGCATCTTGATTTCAAAACTGACTCTGAACCCTTTGTACATGACACATGAATATGGTTAGCTGAAGTTTTGTAGAAAATACCTCAGGGCATTTCACAAATGTTACTATTTACCAGATAAATGGCTATGTCTCTGAAAACAATGCGTAAGATTTTGTTCAAAACAGATTCGTAGATGTGATTAAGATGAGAGTTGTCTGTTGTTTGGTTCTGGCGTATGTGAGTTTCTGCGTGCTTTTCTCTGTTAGTAGAAGATCTGGCTTTTTATTCCAGAATTGGATGTTGAAAGTGCAATGTTAAAAGCATGTTTTAAAATGATCATGCATCTTTCACTATGTCCGTTTAAACAACACTTTTGCATGGTTTGGAAATGTGTATTATGCCATTTGCACAATTCTTCATGTGGCTCGCCAGTTTACATTCTGAAAGCACATGCATTCTTTATACAACTCCACCTGAGTTCAGTATAGGTTTAAAAGAAAGATAAGTCCAAAAAACACCAGCAGCATAAGAAAAAGAAAAAAAAAAGATTAAGGAAAGGCTGAAAAATTGCTGGAGTGCCTAGTTTTGCCCCAAAGTGTAATCTGCTAAATCTGACCTTCGGTCATTTCATCTCTCATTTGATATAGTCTTCTCTCAAAACAACACTAGTATTACAAACACAGCATAAAGGCACGGCTGTAACGAAGCAGTCAATGTTATATATATCTTAATGTTTACCATGTCAAATATGAGTTTGTTGATGAGATCAGTCAGTCCACTTACCAAGTCTAAATAATTGGTCAGTTTTTTTAAATGCTGATATGATGTTTAAGGATGTACAGGTTTGGATAAACTTAAGGAGTATGAGACCTAATGAGAAATTATTGTGTATGATCACGTAGGTGTGATTTTTTTTATTTCTATTTTATAGAGTAGATCTGGTAACATTTCATTTGGCAGGACTGCACAACAGATGAACAGCCAGGGGACACATGTTGACGTATTACGAATGTGGAAGTGGGTTGCTGCAGATAAATCTGATCACATCTGGAAATGGGCTGCATGGATTAACTCTGCACCTTTGCCATGGTTCTCTTTAATTTTCATATTTTGCTTTTACGTTACATATTGTGCATGGTGTGGGAGGGAAAATTCTGGCAGGGGTGTTAATCCTCTTCCATAGTACATCCCTGTAATGAAAGAGCGATTTGCTTGATGCAAAGTGCAGAGATGAATAATATCACACATAAACAGACATCACTACATTGCCTTCGCTTTTTCTTCTTCATTTATCATGTCTCTCCTTAGAGTTGTGGAGTTATTCGCTTTTCGCAACTGCTTGGTGTGAGCTAGCAGAACATTTATTTTTTCATACCGTCATGGTTCCTTTTGTCCTGTCTTTAAATCAATGTCTGCTTACAGTATCAAATCAACACCACCTTGATGTTTTTGACTACCTTCAAAGGGCAGGGGTTTATCTTTCTGAAAAACCTTGCAAGAAGAGCTTGTGGTCATTCCCAGCTGATAGATGTGCCCCACATACTAGAATCAAAGGCAGCTCTGATTCAACTTTTGTTCTGCGCAAATAAAACACTACATTAGAGACACCTTAAATGTTGCTGTTGTCATGACAATGAGTGTCTTTTGTTGAGATTTACAGAGCAAACTTGTGCTTCTTTCAAGCCTTCGAATTCAATACACATGCTCTTGGGTCTTAAAAATTATACATTCACTGCTCTGGATTTTCAGCGCTTTACTAGCAGTGCAGTCCCACACATTCAGTGTAAACATCATACAGTGAGACAGGAGACACCCTCTAAACCTGAGGACCAAAATAATCTATTAGGGAATTATGACAGATTAATTTGTGATGCTTGTCCCTGTGGTTCAAACAGGCTTAAGCAATTCTGCGGGATTTTGAAGTCACAGATTTGCTACTCATAGTCATTTCTTTCTCTAAATAATTAAAAAATTCATCTTTCCCATTTAATTTTAGGCTGTTCAACAGCAAATGCAGCTTTTGGATGGCCATTTTTCCCTGTCATGAGTGGCTCAAGGAACACTACGTGCCTGTCGGACTGAGCCTTGCTCTTGAGTCGATCCGTTGAAGGAGCTGCAAAGATAGAGGCCAGAGTGCAGCGGTCTTCCCCAAAGTTTGAGATGCCCGGAGAGGGAGGAGGAGGTTTGCAGCAACCACAATGACATGGGGTTAAATACAGGTACATCAATATGAGGACAAGGGTCACCACACATCCCAGAAGAGTAGTGTAGCCTGTGTAGAACGGCTCCTCCATGGCACGCTGGGCTACCACCGTTAAATTCACTTCTCGTGATTCATTGATCATCCTCGTGTTATCCACCGCAGTGCACTGGTAGACCCCTGAATCTATGGACTGGGCAGCTAGAATATCCAAGCTACCATCTTGATTGAGACGTAGAGATCCGTTCTGGATCATCTGAGAGATGTTTTCTTGATGAGGAATGATCCAGCTGTAAGACAGGTCTTCTCCGTTTAGTGTTCCAGTGCAGTCCAGTCTCACTTGTTCACCCTCGTAAACAACTTTATCAGCCTTCGGAGATATCAGGGATATCATCTTCCCAATGGTACAGTTCTCAAAGAAGTGCGATGAGCGCAGAAAATTAATTGAGATTTGAGGCTCACCGTACATCAGACACTTGTAGTCAGCCTTGTAGTCTTTCATACTTGGATATCCCTTCTGCTCCCACTGCCAAAACATGCGGTACATAGAGCAATCGCACTCCAGACTGTTGTTGTGCAGGAAAAGGCCTTTTTGCACTGCAGCGGGCAGCACTACAATGTCATCTATAGGCAAACGAAACAGGCGGTTTGAGGAGAGGTCCAGTGTAACCAGGTTGGGGTGGCTGTGCTTACGAATCGAGAAGAACGGGAAATCTGTGATCTGGTTGAGGCTGAAGTAAACCTTCCTGAGACTGCCGAGCCCCATTAGGGTGTTGCTCTCCACGCGGGTAAGACGATTGTTGTACAGCAACAGCACCTCCAAGGCTGGCAGGTCCTGGAAGTGATGCTTCCCCACCACCTGCAATTTGTTGGAAGAGAGGTCCAGGTATCGAAGACTGCTGATGTTATGGAAAGCTCCCGGACTGAGCAAGGAGATGCGGTTATGGGACATATGCAAAGTGTGCAGCCTTGGGAGCCCGTAGAAGCTGCCGGCTGCCAGCCATGTTAGTCTGTTATGACTAAGGTCCAGGACAGAAGTTGTGAATGGAAGCGGGTTAGGGAATCTATCTAGACCCGAGGAGCCACAGTTCAGTATGTCAGATATGCACAGGCAGCCTTGAGGACAAATAGCCCCCGAGAGCCGAACCAAGAGTGAGATCAAAACCACACAAGATGTAGAAGTCATTCTTTTGGTTGCACAAAAAGGATTACATCAGGAACAGTGCCAGCACAGTTGATACAGGAAGCCTTCTGCTCTTAAATCCTAGAAAGGTCGTTTTACATCTGTCATGTCTTTCAATATTTCACAGATGGCCATCTAATTTCCTCTGTACCATGCAGATGGGCAGTATCTGGGGCATGAAACGGGCTAAGAATAAAACAGTATGCAGTTACTAGATGTTTTTTAAATCAATGTTTTACATTGGTTAACCTACTCTATTAGCACAACATACACAGGAAAGCCTACCAGGAAAGTCACTCAGAACCTTCTTAGATCCAGTTCCTCTGTTATTACTTTGCTGTAACAATCCATGGTTAGAAGTTGTTCAGACAGATTATCCTGATATGAAAGCATCCAGAAAGTCCAAAGTGTTTTCCAGTAAGTTTAATATATCCCTAAATCCAAACTCGCACCTTTCCCGGTTCTCCTGAGGCTGAGCGCCCTTGTTGTTTCCAGAGTGTCCTTTCATTGAGTGATGAGCCCACAGAGCACAGCACTAATCTCTTCCCATCCTTGCCTCTGCTTCCTATTCAAAGCACCGCCTCACGTCTCTCCCTCTCACGTTGTGGTTATTCCCAATACGGCTCTCTCTTTCTTTCTTTCTTTCTCTCACTCTCTCTTTCTCACTCCAATTGTTTGGTTCCTTTAATCCCCTCTGGATTTGTCTTTTTCCGCTTCAATTTTTTCCCCCACACAGCACATCTCTTAACAGGATTTAGGATGCTGTGTGTTTGTCTTGGCTTACATTTCATGAAAATCATTAAAACATTTGGACTTGGATGAGACAGATTTTTTTTGTATAGCATGAGGTACCAGTCAGCTTAGAAACCACAGCTTTGACTCCCCCTCATCTCCACTGCCAGGCGGTGTTTGGCAGCTGTTGTCGGTTGTCTTGGTGGTCCTGAGGGAGCTGACTGCTGTCACACTGAATTGGTCTTGTTTTGTTTGTGGTTCTCCAGGTGCCTTTGGCACACTATCATCATATAGTACATCTGAATGGTAGTATCGATATTTAATCTAAATGATTTAAATATCTGTCATTTTACAACAGTCCCAGATGAACATCTATATATCTGTCCATTCTTCCATCTAATGGATCGCTTAGCTGGAGACAAACCTAAGCCAATTTTTTTATATAATTACCTAATGACATCTACCTTCAGTTCATTTGTCCAGGCTTTTTAGTAAAACTGGATGGGTACAAAATGAGCCCATGCGAGCATAATGTTTTAGAATATAATGGATCTTGGAGTCATGGCAAGATAATCAGTCGCAGCATGTGACAAATCTAAAAGTGTGAAATGGAATTAGGATGTTTGTTTTTATAGAGTGTCATTCTGTTAGGGTGGCATCTCTTCAGAAACACTGACACATGGCATAGATAGCTGGCAGCAGTCACATTGACAAAAGCACAGAGTACTCCCACACACAAGACCAAACCCACTGATATGTCTTACAGTATTCCAGAAAATGACTGGAGACAGCTTTGCACAGTAGATCTGCTCCACACTCACAGGATGTGGGCTCGTGAAATGCTGAATGTGTGGGAAATTAACTGCAAGAGAGAAGCTCTGAATTCCGTTGCAGCCTTACATTTTCTGTGACGACAAACCATTTAATATACTCTGATTAATACTCAAATCGATGCTTCACTGACCTTTCAAATCCAAGTCTTTGTGAAAAACGTATACAACGTACAGTTGTAGAAGAAAACATTTCTAGTGTCAAATCTCAATCACATTAAACGGAAACGTTCCGTTTGAGTGAAAATTAACAACATTTGTTTAAATGCGCGCTTTAGCAGGACATAGGCGGAAGTCAGGTATTGTTGTTTTGTTAGGTTTTTTGGGAGTGTACTGTTCATAAACGTATTTATATTATTTATTATTATTCTATTCATATAAATAACCAGTAGATGGAAGCACTTGCATATGTGATAACTTAATGCATATCAGCCCAGTGTTTTTATGTGATGAAATGGGACACAGACTAGTTGTCATATTACTGTAAGGTTTGAGTAAAAAGTAAGGGTCCAGAAAATGCTATTCTTTTCTTTGTATGTTGGTTTTATACACATAATTCAAAATCCTGTTTATTTAGTTTTTTTTTGTTGTTTTTTGTTTTTTGTAAATGTGACAAAGGGACAAAGTACTGAACTACTGAAATTTATTTAATACTTTGTACAAAAACCTTTGTTGGTAATGACAGCTTCAAGATGCCTTCTGTATGGAGAAACTAGTGGCATGCATTGCTTAGGTGTGATTTTGGCCCATTCTTCCACAGAGTCTTCAATCTTATAGGTTTTGTGGGCCTCTTCTATGAAATCTGATCTTTAGTTCTTATTTACTATTGGATTCAAGTCAGGTTATTGGCTGGGCCAATCTAGCAGCGTTATTTTCTTTTTCTGAAACCATTTGAGAGTTTCCTTTGCAGAGTTTGGGATCATTCTCTTGCTGAAATGTCCACCCTTGTTTCATCTTCATCATCCTGGTACTGTAGCTGTTGGGACTGAACCAGCTAATATTAATTTCCACTGACGAGGGGCAGGATTGCTCTCTAATTACTGACAGATTTCTGCTGGTGTCTTGGCTTTCCATGCCTTTTTGCTCCTCGTTTTCTTCATGTGTTTAATACTTTTCCCCATTGTCATTCCACCATATTAAACACAAATAAATTAATTACCTAACTTATTTGTTTTTTTTTTTTTCTTTGTATGTATGGATTACTTGGGTTGTTACCTACTGGTGAAAATTTCAAGTCTACAGCACCTTTAGAAATATATTTACTGAGAAAAATAGTGACATGTTCAATACTTATTTTACCTGCTATTTCTTTTTTGAGTCTGCTTATATGTTAAATAGTCTACAGTATATGCTATCAAATAATGTTATGAAATACAGCTTTTTAGACACTGATGTTTCTTTCTTTTTTCTCCCCCTTTGTTTCTTCTTTGTGTTTAAGATGTTTGTGTTGGCCTGTCAGTGCAGTCGTTGAGGCGTTTGACTCAAGCATTCATTTCCTCCTGCTGACCTCCTGTCTTCAGTTCAGCAGTGAACTCACACAGAGTGTCTGCAGAGGTGATCGATTGGAGACAACGGGCAGTAATTCCTCCTCAGGAGAATGTACAAATGAGATCAATCTATCGAGTTGACCAAGGATGCAGTGAGGAGAGCCATAATTAGTTACACTGAATAGTCTGTGTGTGTGTGTGTGTGTGTGTGTTTTTTTTTTTTTTTATGTAACCGTGTGTCCTTGTGTACACTCACCACTAACACAAACCGGGTTCACAAGTGGACACTCACCACTAACACATCTGTGAGTGTGTTCATGTGGATCTCTGTCTTTGTTAGTGTGCAAGCTGTTCTTCAGAGTGACTGAAGGTCTATTCATTGCATTCAATATATTGTAACAATAAGACCTGTCATTGCTTGTGCAAACAATAAGCAGGGCAACAGAGACTGTTCACTTTCTTCTTTTGTCTTTTACACAATGCTTATGAATTAGAACGGACATTAGCAGTCCTTTTCTTAAAGGTGGATGGATCAAATACTTTAGCAACCTGTTTATTTTTCTGTATATGCTGCTTTGTCTGTTTCACGAATACAAACTTTCATTTTAACTCATTACCCCAATGCGTGTTTTACTCATTAATTGTCTTTGTGGTAGTCAGAGATTTCTTATTACAGGCTGAATGGGGTACTGTTGCATAATTAGCCCTCATTTAAAGCGTAGTACAACTTGATTTTAGGCCAAAGCACAGCTAGGAGTATTGTGTTCTTGCCTAATGACTCGAAAATAATGTGAAGGTGTACATTATCCTCCCATTTCCAAAGATACTGACCCATGACTGATTTATCTGCTTTGCTCTTAATTAAGTCACGCTTCGCTTGTGGTTCCATACATGGATGATTAGTTGTAAGAAATTTGTCTGCATACTATAATGTACTCTCTGCTAGGAAATTTACACAGTGAATACACACACACAATTACCAGCTGAGTGTGACACCATGAATTGTATTTTTCCCTTTTTTTGTGGCTATGAATCTATCCTAAAAATTACTAATTCGAGTGAAAAGTGTGATAATATTACTGCATACCAAAAGGGGGCAGTAGTGTTACAAATTGACAGCTTGCGTTGATGCACTTCGTTAGTGAGGCAGTCACTCACAGCACCCCCATAACCCCTGTCATTTGTTATAATAGTCGGAGCATGCTAGGCACAGGAGGGTTCGAGGGAGGATCGCAACAGGATCACTAATAATTCTTCATTTCGAAATTCTACATCACGCATTCTAATGGCAACACGTGTTTCTTTTCTTGTTGTGCTTCACGAGCACAGAGAGATTGTCATGATGAGGGTAAAACAGAACACAAACTGACACTTAAGCGTGAAAGAATTTTAGTGTTTTATTAAGGTCCACCGTCCCACAAATCAGATATTAATGAATATATTTTAGTATTGCAGATAATAACACAAGATTATATAACGTGGCAAATTTCTTCTGCACAACCAAGCTTGAAAAGACTTTTAAGTTACATAAAAAGCTGTAAGATAAATCTATACTTGTTTGTTGTTCACTTTGTCTGTCAAAGTAAGGAGGAGGTAGGGAATGTATCAGCGCGTGTGAGCGTTCAGGGGAGGGCGAGGTAAAGTGATGCTGAGCCAATGGAGATACTCATGCGAGGAGCATCTGTCTTAAACCCAAACTAACCGCTGGCATAACGCTCCTGTCTCCGGCTTGAGAGGCGCGTCGAGGTCATAATCTGACTGAAGTTTGAAGAAGCGCGCTCTTATTCACTGTCTTTGGGAGATTCGCTTGAGCAGGACAAAACAAGAAGGTAAAAATACGCACGAGAAGGTTATTAGTGAAAGTTTGTCGTGTTATTTTGCATATGCGCGAGACGCATGGTTGTGTGCTGATTGCAGTTTGTGCATGTTTCTGAGATGATCTACCAATAGCATGATCATCTGCATTTCGATATTAAGAAAACACGTTTAAACGATATTCAATTAATTTATATTATATTTTACATTAAACATTTTACCGTCATATGAAAAGCGTATCAAATGGAAACCTTACAGTCGTGGTTTAGGAAAGCTTATCTTGGATGCTGTAAAATTTTGGTTGAAACGAGTATATGGATTCAATCTTGATTCCAGGGTATATGTTTAGGGTGATGTAGTATGTACTATTTCTTATGTAAATTAATGGTTTTGAGTTCACGACTGGGTAAGGCGGTCTTCTGCTCCTCTTGCAGTGTGTTTTCGGTATGTTTGCTTCGGTTTTGGAGATGCTGTTCCGCATTAGATCAGCACTGCACAACCCCCAGCTGTTATGATGCTGAGCTGCTACATTCTCTCAAAGGTTTGTTAAGAGAATGGCCATTTCTATTATGGAGAATGGTAGTTTAGTGAGAGGCAGCTAACTTTATTATTCGCTTGATTAAACAAATCCAATAACAAGAAGTGCTTTTATAGTCACAGTACACAGTACAGCTTTAATCTCGTTTAAATGAATCACCTGTTGCATGGCTGTTCTCTTTTATCTCAGACTGCATTGTAAATTTGGGATTAATGTTTCAGCAAAACCATTTTACAAACTCAGAGTAATAAAGACCGTGGTTGTGCCCTTCATCTTTTATGTTCACAGCTTGTGTAACCTGTCTGCAGATGTAATTTCCACTGTCTTCATCTGAAGTTCTTTTGCAAAAACAGGTTAAATAGCTATTTGTCTATTGGTCAATGCAAATCATAGCCAATGCTTTGATAAAAGGTAAAATGAACAAAAATGTCTTAATATAACGTACTGAAAAAATTGTTCACAGTACAACCAGGAACGTTCTTTAAGTATGAACTTTAATTCTGCAATATAAAGGGTTATCTCCAGTAAATTAGGACAATTTTTTTTGCCATTGAGTTGGAAAAATGTCCCAATTATATATATATATATATAAAGTGTTCCAACCACTAAAAGTAAAAATGGAATGAAATAACCTAAATAGTGATATGCTTATATGCAATGGTTATTTCAATATACCTGTGAATTCCTATTAATTCCTAAATGTCAAACTTTTTAGTTCTATTTGATTGTTAAGGTGATGTTTTAAATGCATTGCTGCATCACACTGAACTCTTCTGCTTAATGATTTCGTCTTGTGCTTATCCCTGGAGGTGGTAATTACTTACTTGCACGCGGACGTGATAACCTTCGTCTGCTTGGCGATCATTTGCATAATCATTAGAAAAATTAACATGCACTTTTTCCCATTTACACCAAAGGCTGATATGCAAGTGGCTGCTTTGTCATCTGGTAATTAATGAGCAGTGTAATGAGTTGTGTGTGCTCCCAATAAATGCCGCCTTTTGTGGCTCTCTGTAGTTTCTGGATTTAAGGGACTTGGCTCTTTGCCCCCTATTCAATGCAACCTGACACCAATTCTGCTAAATAACACAAAGTCCCCAGAAACTGAGAACTGGAAAGCCCTTTTAACCCAGGAACCATGAAGAGAGATGCTAAAGGGCTGATTCACAGAAAGTGGAAAGCCATATCTAGAAACTGCAGTCTGTGCAACGATCTATTTAAGAAATGAGGGAAAACTTGAATGTAAATTAGCAAAGCGCCATCAAACCTCAAAGCATCATAAGTTCACAGTTTAATTGTTACATATGTCAATCCATGTCAGTGCTAGGCAATTAACAGCTTTATCCAGTCTTTTAATTTTCATTGAGCAGGTTGGGTGAATGGGGGCTTCATCCTTCACAGTCTCTGTTATTTCAGCCCCTCACTGTGCTGTTAAACATCTGAGGTGACACTCCAATCAGAGATATTCTAAAGCTACATTAAGTCAAAAGCCCCTTGTTTGAACCATAGTGCAAATATAAAAAGAGAAAATGATTGTGCATAGATTTCCAATTACACTCACCTTGGTCTTTCCCTCCATTTACGTATGAAGGTTAGTCTCAAATCTTCTCATATACATAACCAGAGGGAACTTAGAAGATGGCTAATAATGGCCTGTAGTGATTCTCTTCTCATTTGACGTGTAAGAAAGGGCTGACTTCCTGTGAAGTGCTCTTTCCCCACCACAGTGGGAAAGTCATGGCCTAATGGTTAGAGAGTTTGACCCTAAGGTTGTGGGTTTGAGTCTCGGGCCGGCAATACCACGACTGCGGTGGCCTTGAGCAAGGCACCGAACCCCAACTGCTTATAAATGGCTGCCCACTGCTCTGGGTGTGTGTTCACAGTGTGTGTGTGTGTATGTGCGTTCACTGCTCTGTGTGTGCACTTTGGATGGGTTAAATGCAGAGCACGAATTCTGAGTATGGGTCACCATACTTTGGTGTATCTCCCGTCATTTTCACCTTTTTTTCACTTTTTCACCTTTCAGAGAAATGTTACGGTCAGAGGAGATGGTTGGCCTCTCAGTACACTCACGTACCTGTAGCTAGCAGCCCCTGGGTCCCCTCCCCTTCACAGTCCCTACACCCTACTGAGTTTACAACATTAATTATAGACTTGTTAATAGCTAGAGAACATGCTCACATTAATATGCTTTGAGTTTCACACCACCCACTCACACACCAACACACCTATGCATACACAGACTGTTTGGTGAAAGGTTGGTTATCTGGCAATGGTGACTTTCATATGCATGCAGAGCCACAGCCAAAAGTTTTTTGTTCTTCATAACTTCTTGTTCACTCTGGCATGCTGGATATTAGCTTCTGGGCCAAATCCTGACTGATGGCGATCCATTTTTGCCTTATTAGTTCTCAGAGTTGATCAATTCACAATTCGTGGGCTTCTGCTTGTCCACTCGCCTTTTGAGGACTGATTACAGGTTCTCTATGGGATTGAGATCCGGGGAGTTGCCTGGTCACGGATCCAAAATTTCAGTGTAATAATCCTCGAGCCACTTTTTTATCACTCTTGCTTTGTGACATGGTGCTCCATCATGCTGGAAGAAGTCACTCTTGCAGGACATTTTGATACCATTCTTTATTCATGGCGGTGTTTTTGGGCAGAATTATGAGAGAGTACTTCCTTAGTTGAAAAGCAACCCGACACATGGATGGTCTCAGGATGCTTCACTGTTGGCACAACACAGGACTCATGGAAGCGTTCACCTTTTCTTCTCCAGACAATAGATTTTGCTGATGTCCCAAACAGTCAGAAGGGAGCTTCATCAGAGAAGATAACTTTGCACCAGTCTTCTGCTGTCCAATCCTTGTACTTCCTGCAGAATTTCAGTCTGTCCTTGACAACTTCTTGGAGAGAAGCTGCCCTTCTTGACACCACTCCGTTGTCCAAAGGTCTTGGCCTCACTGTGTGTGCAGATGCTCTCACACCAACTTGCTACCATTCCTGAGTTCTGCACTGCTGGTGACACGATTCTGTAGCTGACTCCTCAGGAGGAGATGGTCCTGGTGCTTGCTGGACGCTCTGGGACATCCTGAAGACTTCTTTAGTGTAGTCGAACCTCTCTCCTTGAAGTTCTTGATGATCCGGTAAGTGGTTCTTTCAGGTGCAATATTCTTTGTAAAGCGATGATGGCTGCATGTGTTTCTTTGGAGGTGACCATTGCTAACAAGAACACAATGATTAGAAGCGCATCTTCCGTCCTTTTATAGCAATCAGTCTCCTTTTCTAATTAGTATGATAGTGATTTTACCTGACTAGTACTCATTCACACTTTCACATGTGCTGCTGATATGATTAGCCAATAAATGTTAGCGGTCATTTTGTGTCAGGATCTAAAAACAGTAATTTATTTATTTATTTATTTGTGAAAAGTTTTAGCAATTATTTAAAATGCATCTGATCACTCTACACAATAATCTAGGAAAAATGTTAATGAACACCCCAACAGCTTAAGTAGTAAACTTTGCAAAACAAAAAATTGATGTCACTGCCAAAACTTTTGGCCATGACTGTATTCTTATACTCTAAAATAGAATTCATGTATTTTCTTGAAAAAGATCAGTATATCATCTAACAGTGTGTTTCAGGTCATCCAGACCAACATTTTTTTCACTAAGTGTCCTCTGTTAATAAAATAATGGCATGTATCATAGGACGTATTTATCAATATTGCATAGATCATGTGTTCCAGCAGTTTTTTAATCAACTTATTTATCAACTTTAACAATAAGTTATAATGTTTGAAAATATAATAATAATAAAAGTTTTCCTGTAATGTTTTACGTCAAAACACCCCTCGTCACTGCTCTACAACCTCTTTACCTCCTGTTAACTAAATTGTGTGCTCAAGAATAGTAATTTCTATATTTCCAACTCCACTTAAAGGGTACAAATTCTCTCTCTCTCTCTCTCTTTCTCTCTCTCTCTCTCTCTCTCTTTCTAACACACAAACAAAATTTTAGCAAGCATGTCGTGTATCACCTACTTTCTTTCGATTGTTTCGAATCAGAACTCACGAAGGCCGTTTCGTGAGTTAGTCACTCTTTTGAGTCGGTTCTTTTCCGTTAATTTAGCGAATGATTCAGTTCATTCAAACGTCATTTGAAGTGATTTTCACTCCGTAAACAGTAGCGCGGTATTTAGAACACAGAGGACAACACGAACGCTGGACAAAGGGAATATGTACACATACAAACAACTGACACAACCTGCAAAAGCATCCTATCCCTTGTCAGTGATGAAGACGGTCTTTGTTCAGGTCAACACCTGCATGTGAACAACTCTGTACTGCAGGTAAAACATTTTAGCACTAAAAGATTATCAAAGCACTGGCAATAATAATGGTTAACACCATTTCAGAGTTCCATATTATTACGTTTCTTACCTCCACTGTATTATAATACTGTCGTATGTGCAGTCTTTGTACAAGTATAAAGAACCTCTTCATATTTTCTTAGTGTATTTAGCTTGCTCTTTTAGTTATAGCTAACTTTACTGATAACTGAGTTTAACATGGATAATGTTTATTTATCTTTATGGTTATGCCTCATGAATCAGCGCGTAAAATCACCCAGCATATCGAGTTTTATCTACTATAAGCACTGAACCCATGCGACAGGTCTGTCCTCATTCACATTGAAGATTGTGGAATGTGTGTGTGTGTGTGTGTGTGTGTGTGAGTGAGGAGGATCATTCTAGAGTGGACTGAGGAGATAATATGAGAGCTGTTGTACAGGAAGCTGTCTTCAGTTCTGTGTCTCAAGTGGTCCAGATCATTTCACTGGACTGCAGATTATTACTATGATAATCCTTTTCTCCTTGCTTGCCCTTCTCATAAAAAAGGGTTTCTCTTAACTTTGGCAATTTTTTAAGAGCTAAACTGCACACACTCCACTCTGGTTCTATCTTTAGCTTTTTAAAGAAATCATTCACTCAAATGCTGGCATTAGTTGAAGGAGCAACTAATCTAGTTTATACTACTTAAGATCTGGCATTGTGTACTGCAAACATTGTTGGCTCTCATGATAAATTGCTTGTGATGTTTCTCATTTGTAAGTCTCTTTGCATTAAAGCATCTGCTTAATGGATAAATGTAAGCTGGAAATAAAGAAAACGATATTAATTCAGTCAGGGGTCGGCTTTTACCATCTGTTTAATTGACCTTTAAAAACAATTCATAGAGTGAATTGAATAGGTGCCACAGGTAGTTCTGTTTGAGGAGCTGTGTTGGCATTTGCCAAGATTGGGCAAAATTCAGATTTAAAAGGTGCATTCAGTAGTTTGTTTCTAATTTAAAAAGTTTTACACATTAAGAAATAAATGGTGTTTTTGTGAAGTGTCATCTAATCTGAACCTCATGGATCGTGCAGTGTCTAGCACCATTGTTGTATTGATATTTACAGCCACTCCACAGGACTGTATTGACCTTTAAAAACAATTCATAGAGTGAATTGAATTGAATTAGCCACTCCACAGGATGCTGAAATGAAATGACAGAAAATGTAACTGAATTCACAAAGCAGATGACCTCATTAGTCAAATAACAAAATCTTGGGCAAAAACAGATCAATTCTTGTGTAACCATCTCAAATGTTCATCAACAATATTCCATAAAGAAACAGAAGTAGGCCATGTGTTGTGTGTATTACTAAATCTTTATAGATAATTCACACTGAAAAATTAAATGTATTATTTAAAACTAGGCCTTCACTTACAGAAGTTGCACTACCATTTAAAAGTTTGGGGTTGGTAAGATTGGTTTAATATTTCTGAAAGAAGGCTCCTATTCTCACTAAGGTTGTTTTTATTTTATGAAAAATACAGTAAAACTGTAATATTGTGAAATAGTATTACAATTAAAAAAAAAAAAAAAAAAATTTTAATATAATATATATATATATACATAGATATATATATATATATATATATATATATATGTATATATATATATATATATATTAGATATATATATATATATGTATATATATATATATATATATATATATATATATATATATATATATATATATATATATATATATATATATATATATATATATATATATATATGAGTAATGTAATTAATTCCTTTGATGGTAAAGCTGAAATTTCAGCATCATTACTTTGCTTAAGAAACATTCCTTATTATTATCAATGAATCAACTAATTAATAATGGCTCTAACAATGTTAAAAACAGTTTTTGTTGCAGCATTTCTTTGCAATAGAAATCTTTTGTAATATTACAAATAAACTCACTTTCACTTTTATCATACATTAGCAATAGAAATCTTTTGTAATATTACAAATGTCTTCACTGCCACTTCAAGATAGGCTTGCATCTTGTTTGCTACCTCAATTCAAAGGCAGGAATTTGAAAGCCTTCTTATCTTGTTTGCTACCTCAATTCAAAGGCAGGAATTTGAAAGCCTTCTTCATTTCAATTCAGTTCAGAATGACACTGTATTTATGGAGTCCATCTAAACTTGTGAAGGGTTTATTTTATGTTACAGACTCCGAGAGTTCATTTTAAATAAAGATCTCCAGCTCAATGTCCAGCTATAGCCACTCCAGAATATTTTAAAAGGGCAGTGTTTAAAAAGACTTCACCTTGAGCTCTCTGTGAAAAGCCATAAAAGAAAGCAGAGGACATGAAATGGCCATTTGCATGCAATCCAATCCTGGACATTGACAGATTTTAGAAAGTGTCTAGAAGTTTCACAGAAATGGCTGCACAGACCTGTAACATTTTGTACTTATTCAGTCCTTCTGGGTGTGTGCATTTTAACACAGATTCAGACCCTTAATATCTGCCTTACCTCGGATGCTGGTGAAGTGATAAGGTTAAAATATGTTATACAGTATACAGGGTCTGTCTTTCAGATGCAACCTGTGGGAACATGCTGTGCTCGCGGACACAGTGAAGGGACGTTCACACTGACAGCGATTTGCAGTGACAATGCAACCCTAAGTCATTCATTTTCAGTGAGAGTTGGAGATTTAAGTGACAAGAGTGACAGAGACCGCTGGCGATTTAAGAAAATTGGGCAGAGTTCAACATCTTAGAAATCTGCAGTGATGTGATGTAGCAACTGTTAGCGGTAGTTCAAATAGTGAACCTCACTACCTGATTCACTGGGTTTGGCACAGTTTATGTTGGGGTTTTTTGGCAAATGCAATTTGAATTCATACTATTTAAGGGCAAATTCCAAAAATTCTGTCATCATTAATCACCCCAATGTTGTTCCAAACCTTCCAAACGTAGAAGTTAATTTACAAAATTTCTTGGTGTATTTTTTCACTATGTGATGAAAGTCAGTGATGTCTAATGCTTTTTTGGACCCCACTGTGTGTTGAAACATTCTTCAAAATATCTTCTTTAATAATGAAAGTCATACAGGTTTGGAACAGCATGAGGGTGAGTAAATGATGACAGAATTTGACAAAACACTACACATACAATATACTTTCCAAACAAAGCATCTCAATAAAGTCTGCAATTCAGTTTATGATGGGTTATTTTCTCTTTCCCCTGGCTGGCCTAGTTTCTCTTATCTCTTAAGAAACAGATTGTGAGGTCAGGGATCAGATAAAGTAGAAGAGATCTTTTTCTCTCTTTGTGGTGGGACAGTAAGATGAATGTGTGCAGTGCCCCTCAGGGTAGGCATTAGAATAACCTCTTCGGTCTTGTGAGACAGTGTGTTCTTGTTGCATAAATTTCCTGTATAATCATCACTTACTATTGTAGTGATGTGCATAATGGAGTTAAGAGATAATGATAGGTTTTACAGGCTGTAAGGAGAATTTGTCCTAGAATCTGTGCCCTTCAATGTGAGATTGTCACATTAGAAAACATTTACTGTGCAACATTACTAGACAGTTACTAGTTTGAGGACCAGAGTCAGGTTTGGTTACATTATGTCTTCAGTAATAAGGCGAAACAGTGACCACACACTTTTTCTTCAGAAAGAATCCTAAACCAAACCAGTTCTTAGATGAATCACAATATTACAAACTTTATTAAATTTAGTTTAGTACATATCCTAATTCACATGGCTTGAATTCATGCATACTCCTCTGAGTACACATTTTATGCAGGTTATGCACACTAGAATATCTAACATCTGGATTTGACAGTTTGCAAAATTTGTTGCTTTAAATGTTTATTAGATATTGAAAGACTTGTTTAAAAATGTGTGTTTGCTGAATGCTCAATGAATAAAGTATTATGGCATTTGCCTTGCAGTTATTAGACAAAACTGTTTAAACACTGGCATTAAACTAATAGAGAACTGAAGCTCCTGTGTGTCCAAGCTCGCTCAGGTTCTGGGCTCTAACAACACTTATAAGCCAAACAGAAAATTTGGTTCATTTGCTGCAGTTCTCTGATTGGCAGCACTTTCCCCTGAGAATTCATGGGTAGTGTAGTTTCTTAACTGGAATTTCCACTGTAGCGACTGAAATTTAATTTTTCATAAAGTTGAAATTATTTGATAAATAAATAACTCATGAATAACCATGGTTAGAGTTTTTACTGATATTTTTATTTTACCATGAAAGGAATAGTATAATGACAGTAAATAAATGCAAAATGGTTTGTGTCTGTGTTTAGGTTATAGGGGACAGAAAATATCATTAACTCAGTATAAAAACAAGTCAATCTAAAATAATGGATAAACAAGCGTGTATATACAGGATCTTGTCTCCTGCCTTTGGTGGTAGACTAGCAGAGATGTTGAGCAGTGAGGCAGTAAATCGTTTGATTAGCTGATTCACCAAGGGAAACCCAGAACATATTTGCTGTGTGTGTGTGTATGTGTGTTAACACACACAGACACACACACACACAAACACACACACACACACACACACACACACACACACACACACACACACACACTCTCTCTCTCTCTCCAAACTGTATTTTCTATCGCCCTACACCAACCCTACACCTAAACCTACCCCTTACAGAAAACTACTGGCAATTTTTGAATTTCATAAAACACAGTTTTGTATGTTTTTAAAGTCATTTGTTTTATGGGGAAACAGGAAGTGTCCTCATAAACCATGTTTACGTTGTAGTGCCCATGTCATTATACACATTTGTGTCCTCATAAACCATATATACTAGTACACACACACACACTCATTCATACTCTCTGACAATGATTCTTCCTTTGTCTGCATCCCCAGGCCATTATATCTAAATTTTTGTTTGTTTTTCTTATGTTCTGTTTACCTAGTTCTCCCCTGCTGACTGCTTCTGTTTCCTTCATTTTTGGTACTCTTTCACAACTGAAAAAAAAAAAAAAATGTTGAAATGCTTGTACTGTACCTATTGCAAAGAAATAGTTTAAATGTTTTTGTATAATATTTGCCTTAACCATGAGTATACTTGCATCAAACATGTCTTAGATTGACATGCTGCCTTTGCACCTGACATTCAAGAAATTAAAGGGACAGTTCACCCAAAAATGTAAATTCTGTCATTAATTACTCACCCTCATGTTGTTCCAAACCCGTAAGACCTTTGTTCATCTTTGGAACACAAATTAATTCAATGTTTTTGCTGAAATCCGATAGCTTTCTGACCCTGCATAGACAGCAAAGTAACTGAAATGTTGCCTAGACTTAGAAACGTATAAAAGGTCTGAACGAAGGTCTTTATGGTTTGAAACGACATGAGGGTGAGTAAATAATGACAGAATTTTCCTTTTTGGGTGAACTGTCCCTTTAATGCAGTCAATATGTTTCATGCCTTTGAGCATGTATCTCAGTGTTTTGTGTTACTTTGCTGTTTTGAACGCATCCTGCGTACTGCATGTTCTTCAGTGCCCAACCGGCTCCCTGGGAAACTCTCATACAGAAGTAATCATGTTTTTGTGCCGAAAGGCTAAACGCCTGAGAAATGCGGGGGCTCCTGTGATCGACGACTGTCAATGGGAGCATGCAGGGAGATACTGATGTAAGACAGGAGAGGATGGTGGAGAATAGAAACAAAGGACCAGTATTGCATGTACGTGTGGTTGGAATGAATGTAAGCGATAGCAGGCATGAAAAATTCAGACTGTGAAGGGATGATGGGAACAGATAAAGAAAATGCGCTCTTTGAGCCTGGATCAATCGTGAAGTTGTGGGATTAAGGCTGATCTGGCTTCTAAATGTTATCTGGAGCTCAGGCACGGACTTGAACCCATCTTTAAGAGAGAATAATGCCTCTGTGTCTCTTCTGAGTGAAGACAGAGCCAGAAGTCTTACCAAGCAGACATGGGGGCTCTGCTGAAACCAAGAACTGTTTGTACAGAATACTTGATTCATCCAACAGTATGTTTCTGGAAAACTGTCAGCTGTGCCCAAGGCCAATCCATCTTTTTTATTCAGTACTGTGTTGATAAGGGATCAGAATGTTCTATCTTACAGTTTGACTACTTTCCTGCTTAGCAATTGTAATTCATCCTATTAATTAAGCATCATAATGAATTAAAACATTTTCATAGGATTCCCTACAGGTCGTGTTCTCCAACACATAATAGCACTTCCATCTGTCCGTCTATCTGTCTATTTGTCTCTCTCTGTCTGTTTATCTATCTGTCTGTCATGACTGCTCTTGGCCTTCAGAGCTCACAGGTTTAATAAGGGAAATAATCTTTTTGTTTACTGATTTTTTGTTTTTGCCTTTTACAATTCACACACAAGTGCTCAACAAGGACACAAACATTATCCTTGCAGTGTAAAGGAGGGCTATGGGGATATGAAACAGAAGACATGAGCACTATGCTGTTTTTGTCCTTGCTGACCCTCTTTTGCCTTTGCAGGCTAGTATCATTTGGACTCATCCACAAGACTGCCATTTGTCAAATAAATGCACATAGTCCTATCACAAACATCTGTTCTTAATTAGTATTTTTGTCTTGTTTTCTAACAATGTGTAAATCTATTTACATAAACCATAGTTTGCATATCACATTAAGACTTGACATATCAACACTGAATTAAGTTTATTCTTAACTCATTTGATAAATTATGTTTCAAGGATGTTTAGATATTTTTAATGGGAAAACAAAATAAAAATACCCATTAAGGAAATGATTTTTGCTGTGTAATCGTGCATCTCTGTTTTTGATTTCTGCTTTGATTTCTCTCTTTGATTTCATTAAATGTGTGTGTTTATTTTATTTTATTTTTTAAACCTATCAGCTGTCTGTGCATGTGGTCTTGCTGTGTGCTCTGAGGATTCAAGGGCCTCTAACTGACTGAAATTGAGAAATGCGCCAAAATGAAGACTGCACCTGTCTCAGGGTCTCTCATGGTTGCTACCTGACGGAAAAAATAAGTAGAAAAACAGCTTTTCCTGCTTCAGTAGAATACAGCACACTTAAAAAAACACAAGTTTCTGTCAAATCATGTCTTTTTAGGGCTCTGGGTCTAAATACAGCTCACCTTAAGTTAGTGTGGAGAAGTGAGTACAGAAATTTCTCCCTGTGAGCACATACTTCAAAGAAAATCAATTTCATAGGTTAGGACACCATTACTGCTGGGTCCAAAAAGGTTTTTTAAAAACATAATAACACAAGTGAATTCACTTACTGGGGAGGAAAAAGAAGCTTAGACACGCCATAGTGTGTATTTTTCCTATGAAAGTTTTTTTTAGTGGTGTTGTTAAGTATAAACACAGACTTATATGCTTCTAGTTTGGTTGCCATCTGTATTTTAAGCCTCACTATGAGTCTTTATGCAAGACATGATGTCTCTGCCTAATTATAGATAGGAGTCGTTCCAAAAACACAACATAAACATCTGTTTCTCTTATTGGCTCACTTATTTCTCCTTCCATCATTCTTAAAGTACTTAGTTTTGTTTATTGTAACTTCCTCTGTGTTTTTTAGGCTATGTAGACAGGAGCTGATGTTTATCCCACGGATCTACTGGACAGCACATACCCGTGACGACATCATCCCCCACAAATCCCGGGAGATTCTTCTTTCTATGTGGATTAAAGTCTACAGCGAGGAAACTAGAGCTTAAACAGCTGGGATTTTTCTATGTTCCTGACATCATCTGTAGGAAATGAGACCTGGGCGTCTGTCTTTTTTCTCTACATGGACGAAAAGCCAAGGAAAGTGTTCTGAAAGCTGACCGTCAGGATTAATTTTACTTACAAAACTGCCCCTTTATCTTTAAACCCAAAGAAGAGCCTGATGGTGTCATATGATATGGACTAATTGTACTCAGTAAGAGCGCCCGGCGGCAGCACTTTGGCTCCAGATGAAACTGATGTTTTTCTGCATAATTTTTTATTCGGTCTGGAGCCGTTAGCCCTCCCGCACTGTGTGTCGTAGCATGTGGCTTGGGCTCAACATCCACAGCCAAACCGATTTAGACCACGAAGGAACCATCTCTACATCTGTAGATACTCTGTCATTTTTTAGAGGGATGCACAGAGACATCTGATCTGCTTTCCTCACGTTTTTTGTTCTCTTTACCTATGCGATTTCCTAAAGAAGAAGCCCAAGAGATCCCGCTCTCTTTCACACGTGCACCTAGTAAGTGTAACGTCTGTAACCTTTCTAGTGCTTCTCTTTCTCTCTTCTACTGACGTCCCATCCACACATCCATCATTAATTAAAGGCACCATAATGAAGCCTTTAATTAATGACGCACAGGTTCAGATTAGTTTGTTTCAGTGACTATCCAGGGCCGCTGGTCCCTGCAGACGCAGTGACCTTTGGAGAGGGCCAGACTGCTGCTCTGTAGCCAAACACCTTCTCACACACATGTACTTCTACCCTTGAGCCCCTGGCAGTAAATAGTGAATGGTAAATGTCAGCGCTCTAGCCATTGAATTATACGCTTTATTTGAATAAGTGTAAGAGCGGATCAGTTGAGCACCACAAGCTCCACCAACAGCTTGACTCCGTCCACACATCAGCCTTCGTCAAGCTGGGAATTTTCTCTTTGATTAGCGAGATTATATTGCCTTTTATCTTGTGCTTGCTCTGTTACTGTCTCTCTTCTCCTGTTCCTTGCAGCGGCAGCCATGAGGGTCACACCGACACATTTGGCAGGACTACAGAGCGGTGCTCCACGTGGATAAATTAGTTTATTTCGTGTCGGGGTTACACATTCTTGCCATATATTTTTACAACTGCAATGCTCGTGGAACACGACAGGAAAGACTTAAAAGGGCCTGATGCACCTTTTAAGAGCAGCAACAAAAATGAATAAATCATCAAGAGGGAGTGAGGGCTAGTTCTTCACAGACAGCACTGAAGGAAACGCTCTTCACCCCCTACCAGAGAGAGAGGTCTCTGGCAGACTGACAGTTGCAGCCTCTCCTGCTCTCTAGCCTGGTGGAACGTTGATGCATTTGCCTTGAGTTTCACGTTCCTCGGCCTTCCCCCTACGTGCCTGTGTCATGCTCTGTTGCCGGTGTGCCGTCCTGGAGCCATGCCCATCCCCGAGATGGCTTTGAGCCCGGTGAAGTCTTTGTACTGGGAGGTGTTCCCCTCCATGGCCACGCAGCGGGTGTACTGCACGCCTGTGCTCTGGGCTGGACGCCTCTATGTTCTGGGGGGCTGCAGTGAGAACGGCCTCCCTCTGGACTCAGCCGAGGTGCTGGATCTGGAGAGCCAGTGCTGGTGCGAGCTGCCCCCTCTCCCCACCGCACGGGCCGGGGCATCTGCCGTGGCCGTCGGAGACCAGTTGATGGTCATGGGAGGCATGGATGCACAGCAGAGCCCGCTGGCCTCGGTGGAAGTGTATCATCCTGATGAGGGCAAGTGGGAGAGGAAGACAGGACTGGGGCAGCCCTCCATGGGGATCACCACACTGGAGAAAGGTAAGAACAGTGTTTCCTTCTTTGTTGAAAAGACTGCACTGGTCAATTTCTTTTATTATTGTTAGACTGCAAAAAAGTTTTTCCAATTAAAAACAGTCTAAAAACTTGAAGCTAAATTGTGTAAGATATTAAAAGACATGTTTTCAGAGAATATGCCATTAATTAGCTTATTTTTCAAATTAGCCATGAACCTCACTAAATATTGTTTGTTTATGCCTAATTTGACAATGGGGTAAGAAAAATAAACTAAATTAATTGCATGTTCTCTGAAAATAAGTCTTAGTATTTTTGCTAGTTTGCTTCTGGGGTTAATGAGAAGTAAGAGTGTCCATGAAAAAAGAAAAGTTTCATTAGTTTCTACACCATACCTTGATTGCATGTGATCATACACATACTAATGAGTATTTTCCATATATATTTTCCATATATATTTTTCAAGAAAAACACATTTTTACAACTATCAGGAATTATTCATTGAAAAGTGTCATTACTTTTTAGGAGGTGCACCACAATCTGAACTAACCTGCCTCAAAAGTTAAAATATCTATTATTTTAATTTTTTTTTTTTTTTAAATAATATCTAATTGATCTTGGAATGCAGTTAGTCAGCATCACTCTCTGTGATGTCATTTCCTGTTTAGTTACAGTAAGAGACTGCTAGTTACACCACTTTCCTATTTGACAGACAAATGTTTTTTAAATATTAATACTGAAGCAAAAAAAAAAAAAAATGAAAGACTTAAAAAATACTTTTCAAGGGTTTTATCACCCTGATATTTTTTACTTTATGCTCCCCAACTTTAATATGGAAATTAAAAACATTCTAATCATACAAAAATAATATTAAAATATTCTTTGTATGCTGGAGTAGCATTTTTATTTATTTATTTTGAATGAATTAATAAAAAGTGAATGGTATTAGCATGTCATATTGTTCCCCAAGTAAATTGATCGCTTTTTTAAGGATGTTTAGATGTTTTACAGAAAAACAAGACAATAATACTTCTTACCTAAATTGTCTTGATGAATTTCTGCTGCTCTCAGGCTAAATGGTCATTGTTTGGTTCTCAAACATCAGGAAGCAGCAGTGTGTAGAAAAACATTGGACTGTACAGTAATTGGCGAAAACAAAGTTTGGTTCCACTCTCGTCTTTCTGCTGCCGTCAGAGCAAGATTAGCCATATAATCTTGGCTGCTGTTATCTTTTCTACAATCACTGTGGTTGTAATGAATATCTCTCGTAGCCGGCATCTCTAGAGTGCTCCGGATATACCAGCTCCAAATCAAGGCATCAGTCATGCCGTACTGTGACACAAAGCATTACACTGGAGAGAAAGGTCTCTCCCTCCTCTTTAGCTTGTTTGAGACCCTGAGGAAGAGTGTTTATTCACAGGGATTCACTTGTGCTAAGCCGCATTCCACCAGCTGAGCTGCATTCAGGCCCGGACTGATCAGTTCTGTGGATCTGTTTAAAAGCTATCAGCAGGCCGGCTAAAACAAGACCTGTATTCATGTGCCAGAGAGAGCTCATAAGCTTGTGGTTCTTTAATGAATACTTTAGTCACATCCGCAGAATTATAAATGAACTGTCTGCTCATTTACTTACAGCAGCAGATCGTTTGAAATTAGCATGTGGGCTGTGGTCTAGGCATTTGTCATAAAATAATAATATTGAGGATGTGAGGGAGACATCTTAAAGACCCAATATCATAAATATATTTTTTCTAGGTCTACTTATCAGGTTAGTAGAGGTTTCTTGCACCAAAACACTATAGGGTTTACTTTTGCACAAGCATTTTCCACCCTTGATAGTTAAAAATAAAATAATTTAAAAATGAATAATAAACAATCAATTATTATTAATATTATTGTTAATTATTAATAGGCATCACAGAATAATAATAATATATTAAATATAATTTATTCACTCTTGTGTTGTTCCAAACCTATAAGACTTTATTTTTTCAGTGAAGTGAAAAAAAAAGAAAAACATAAAAAAGGCACACATCTTGCTTTTTTCCACACAAATTTAAAAAATGAGACCCAGAGCTTTCAAAAGGGCTGAAGAGCACCATAAAAGTATCATAAGTATCATTTACATGAGTAAATAATTACAGATGTTAACTTTTGGGTGAGCTGCTCCAGTCTTTTGACAACACTACTACCTCTGTGTACTGTAAATGACCTCTGTTATGATTGACTAACCTCTTAGCATGTAAAAAGAGTAACACCATTTAATGTGGTAGGTTTGCTGTCATGTCCAGTTGATATGAATTTGTTGCCGCTTTTATATGTGAAAGAACATGAGCTCGCTGGGGAAGGAGCTGCAGGATTGTGTACCGTGTGTTTATCCATGTGCATTAGTGTGTTAATAATTATGCCTCTGTTGTTCAGTCTCCATAAAGTTAGAGTCTCTTGCATTCCCTTTAAGGGTGCACAAATCATACAAGAATAAAAATACCAGCATGATCCGTGCCATGCCTTATTAAAACAAGCACATGCTAATTGCCATATGCCACCACCATGTGGCCTGATAAATTAAACTGGAAAGATATTATTATACAGCTTTCTGGAATAGTTGTTTCTTGTTGGTCAAATATTTTTGTATAATGAGTGTATGATCTGTATAATGTTTTCTTTCACGTTATAAAGCCATTTCTGATCATTTTAGAACATTAGTTCATTTACTTGGCAAGCAGCCATGTAATGTCATAACTTTATAATTTATCATTATTGCAACAGGATGATCAGGACCTTGACACAATTTTTTTTTTTTTTATCATCCTGAAGGGGTTTATTTTCTGACACATGCTGCTGTGAGATCCATCTAACTTACCAGATTGTTCCTGACACAACGTTTCTTTCATTTTCAACTGACAGTCTGTCACATCACCTCCTACTATCAGTGTATCATCGTAATTCATCATGTCCTTTTGTGTCCCAAAAAGTATTAAGGTCCTAAAACAGGCTGAATGAAGCCATCATTTTGTTTCCAGGCCTTAGTATCAAAGACCTCTGTTTTCACCTCTCTCTCTCTTTCTCTCTCTCTCTCTCTCTCTTTTTGTCAGTGGTGCTTGTTCTCTTTGATATCCTTCACGTCATCTTAGGGGCAAATTGCTTTGAGGGTCCAATCTGTATTTGGCTTTGAAATCCCATTTTCCTTTGCACCGCTTTGGCTTATCGGACACGTTCTGTATCCGAATATCAATCAGGGTCTGAGCCAAACCATCTGGATTTTGTAAACAAAACATCCCATACTGAATTTGATCTCAATCATAAGAAAGAAGAAGGCTTTTTTTAGCTGATGCTGTTTGTGATAAAGACAATAATAGAGACTCAAGCCTGAGAAGTGCAGCTGTGGCTGGTCAAAACCACAGAAGTCCTCATATCTTTGCTGTTAAACATGAATGTTCTGATGTGTGCTGTTATCTGGTGTGAAGTTTGAGTGTGTGCTGCGGTGTGAGGACGTGGCAGGATCATGCTGACCTGTTTGTCACTTGGAGTGGATGGCTATTTAGGCAGACAAGGTCTTTTTGATTTCAGACTTCTAACTCTGAGGGAACAGAGTGTCTCTCCAGCGCTCTGAAGGAAACACGACTGTCAGCTAGGGTTGTCAACCATAACATATGATGCGGGATGCAGTTTGTCTCACGTTTTTGTTTAGCTCCTGAAATATTGCTGAGAACACTTGGGTATTTATGTCAATTTTGTGTCTGCTTTGTAAATGACAGATTAGAATGAAAAAACCAATAGCAAGTGATGAATGTGAAAAACAAACAGGTTTTCTGCATGTTGGGTAAGAAAACGGTTACATTTGCTGTTGCTATCATGTTACACACACACACACACACACACACACACACACACACACACACACACACACACACACACACACTGTATATACTCTGTGTGGGAATTTTCAGCACCATTAATCCAGTCTTCTGTGTCACGTGATCCTTCAGAAATCATTATAATATGCTGATTTGGTGTTTAAGATATTTTTTTTGTTATTATTATTAATGTTGAAAACATTGAAATAGCTAAAATATTTTGTATAACATTTTAAATGTATTTACTCTCACTTTTGATAAATTTAGTGTACATTATAATTACTGAATAAAAGTATTTCTTTGAGAAAAATCATACTGACCCCAAAGTTTTGAAGGGTAATGCATGCATTTTTTTGAAGGGTGAAATGTGAAGACAATTAGTCACATTTAGTCAGTTTCTTGCATTGGTGCACATTTTTCACTGGATTTGTTACTGTGTTGTTAACTAAAATTTGTTATTGAATTTTTATTGGATTTGATTTTATGAATTGATTTGATTTGGTTTTATGGATGGACAGATTACTAATTTATAAGTTCTACGCATAATATATAATATAATTACTAGGTAGCTAAATTGATATGTGATGTGGGACACTTTTGTATGACGTGAAAATCAGGAATGCACTGATTTCTGACTGTTACAGAAAATCTGATAATTATTTTAGCTGATATTGAAAAATGCCTGAGATTAAAAATGAAATCAGATTAAATTCTGATTCTATCATCCATCCCTTCCACATACAACAGTTCACATACATCTCAAAAATCATATATGGTATATAAATAAAGGTCTTCTTAAGTTGTCCTGAAAAGAAACTGTGTTGTTTTCTTCTGCTTAAGTTAGCAACCCTGTGACAGTGTCTCTCTCTCTGACTGCTGCTATCTGTATCTCCCTCTCTACCATCCCTCTCACTTTCCTACCATCATTTGATCAAGAGAGCATTCTTGTTGCCAGGCAACAGGTGTGTAAATCTGTGTGTGTGTGTGTGTGTGTTTGACCCAGAGACATTTTTAGAATGGAACAGGCTGAGTTGCAATGCCAATCCATGATTCACTTGCTGCTCTGCTACTCGCCTCTTTCTCTCTTCACAAGAGAGGCAGAGAGAAGTGCTTATTGCCCTTCTGCCCCCTTAATACCCATAATGCCCTCTGTGTTCATCAGATACACCACAGTAAGAGACTCTTCCAAACCGCTTGCTCTGACAGTCCATCTGACAATCCAAACCATTTTTTCGCTTGTCCTCTAGACACACTGGATCTACAGATATCTCTAGATTTCACACTCACTTTCTTTTAAGAGAAGTACTTTGTTTAAATATAGTGTGACTTTGAAGAAGCGTCTTAAAAGAAGCTTTTAGGTTGTACGGAATCTCCTGGAGATGATTTTAAAGTATGTCGGTGAATGTTTCTGCTGTAATCCTGTTGAACCCATTTGGTCCATTTTTCCTGAAAGTATGTGATTCAGGCTAAGTGAGCTTTCCTTTGGTAAATTATGCAGAGTGCTGCTTCTTTAAAAGATAACTGTACAAGTAAGAATTGAGGTCAGCTCTTACAGTGTTCCTCATTATTGAGTGCTAAAAAAAATCTTGTTGTGCTATATGATTGTGTCAATGCTAAACAAAAGCATGTGAACAAGAAACTACAGAAAATTTGCTTACATGCTGTTGGGGAAGCTGTATCTTGTCAAGCATCAAACTATAAATAATTTCAACAAATTAAATTACGAATGAATTATGAATAAATAAGATTTATACCTATACTTTAAACACATAAATGCTGAGCTGTTTGCATTTGTATTATGCTTTGAAAATATACTTTAATGAGCATTTGTATTTTTTGTATAAATTTCGAGATATATATATATATATATAGTTGATGTATATAATTAGTTAATCATAGTTGGTTAACAAACTGGATGCTGTTTGTGTTAATGGAATCATCTCAAATGAGCCCTGGTCCACCTCTCCATAAATTTAGAAACTGTTATGTAATAAATTCTTGTTGCACATAAACATCTGTCATTGATTGAAAGCATATGCGCTGGAAACCAAGCAGACAAGACACATGAAACGAGTTTTAGGACAGCATCAACTCGCTGAAGTGCCTGAGTGTTTGAAGTGCAGGTCTTGAGAAAATGTCATATGGTGTCATGAATAATTATGAGGCCACGCCTTCTCATAGGATAAAGCTCTGCAGTCTCATGATTATTTATGAGATACTATAGTGCTATAATTATATACTATAATTACTAAATTGCCCATTTTCTTCTATATGTCAGATGCAAACACTGTCTTTATTACCTATTCATTACCTTTTTAGGTGTGCAAAATGAAATCTTTTTAAAAATAGATTCAACAGATTTTAAAATATGATCCATAATCAGCTGTGTTTTTTAGCATAAAACAGTGGGGATTTTTAAATGAACAATTTTCAATTATATGACCTAAAATGCCACGCTGGTAGCCAAATGGCTGAATTGTTGTTTTGAATTAGTTCATTTGCATAAACCATCCAAGTGAGTCAGTTCACCTAAATGAATAAAAATGTAACACATTTTATCAGAACATGGTTGATGTTTGCCTCAGCACATTCAGTTGTAAGATTAAGTTAATTTAGTAGTTTTGCTACATTTAATTAGTCCCCAAAACTGCTAATGATTTTTCCAAATTTGGTTTAATATATTTAATATATAATAATAATAAAAAAATAATAATAAAGGCTTGCTTTAAAAATACATCTACCAATTTTTACCATAACATACCAAATAATTGATAAATCTAAAAAATGAAAACTTTGAAGTGACAGATAAATTTGGGCCACATATTTTTTGAATAGCACTATCTTTGACTTATGGTTAGTTGCATTTTAGTTTACAGACAACAGTTGATATGTCCAAAAAGTGAAGCCTTTGTGTTTTGGATAGTTAAAAATTTCTCATTAACCAGCTGCATTGATTTTGTTCCAAGTTACAGTGCAGATAATGTCGTTTTGGAATGGTATTATGTGAAGTCTAGATGTGCAGTGCATCTGATTTGACCTTGTTAGCACATGTCTTAATGCAGCCCATGTTGTGTGTAGGTGTGCAAGCTGCTGATAGAATGTTACTAGATTAGCATGTGTTTGTCATTCATTATCGCCACAGCCGTGAAGATGATGTCGTGTTTGTGTGTGCATGTGTTTGTGTGATCTCATTATATAAATTTGTCTGGGGAGTGAGCGGAGATGCAGATCACTATGGTAACACATCCATCTCTGCTTCACGTAGGAACAAGACAGCTGTGCAAACAAACACACTTTAAACTCAAATTTTCGAAAAATTAAAGTTTCACCTACTAATTCTTTCATTATTGGATGTGGTAACTTGCAACACAGATGGTGCTCAAAGAACACAATGTTTCTTTTTCACGTACACGGAAATCCCAACCACAAGCCTTCGTTACGTGCACACATACACGCAATCTGAAATAAAAGACGCTGAAAGCATTAGTCCCTTCCTCTCTGCTATTGTTCAAGGGCTGTTTGATGTTGCTTTGCGACCTCTGTGTGCGGCACACGTTTGATCGCTGTGTGGTGTGCGGGACACTTTCTTCTGAGGAAGCGTGAAGGATACATACAACTGCTAATTTCCAACGTGTCTCTCTGTCCCATCTCTCTTTCTTTCTGACACCTGTGTTGAGGTGCATTTTTGATGCTCTTCTAATTGAGCTGATCTAAATGCATCCTCAATCATTGAAGAGCTCATTAGTCTTTTCTGAAACCAGTCAACATGGGAGTGTGTGTATGTGTGTGTGCGTGTATGTCTGAGTGTGTGTGATTTTATGGACTTTTTTTTGTCTGTTTCATTAACTGATCTTTCAAGCCACATTGCCCTCAATACCTGAAAATATTACTTTAAAAAAAAATCTGTATCGATACAATCACACAAGATTCTCAGACTACAGTACATACTGTACCAAAGTATAGTTAATATAGTGTTAGACGAACACATAAAAAAAAATATAAATAAAACACACACAGACACACACAAAAAAACAATAATATCAACATATACCGGTGCTGGTCATATAATTAGAATATCATCAAAAAGTTGATTTATTTCACTAATTCCATTCAAAAAGTGAAACTTGTATATTATATTCATTCATTACACACAGACTGATATATTTCAAATGTTTATTCTTTTTAATTTTGATGATTATAACTGACAACTAAGGAAAAATCCCAAATTCAGTATCTGAGAAAATTAGAATATTGTAAAAAGGTTCAATATTGAAGACACCGGGTGCCACACTCTAATCAGCTAATTAACTCAAAACACCTGCAAAGGCCTTTAAATGTTCCCTCAGTGTAGTTCTGTAGGCTACACAATCATGGGGAAGACTGCTGACTTGACAGTTGTCCAAAAGACGACCATTGACACCTTGCACAAGGAGGGCAGAGCTCTGTGTCCAAGCACATTAATAGAGAGGCGAAGGGAAGGAAAAGATGTGGTAGAAAAAAGTGTACAAGCAATAGGGATAACTGCACCCTGGAGAGGATTGTGAAACAAAATCCATTCAAAAATGTGTCACAAAGAGTGGACTGCAGCTAGAGTCAGTGCTTCAAGAACCACTACACACAGAGGTATGCAAGACATGGGTTTCAGCTGTCGCATTCCTTGTGTCAAGCCTTTTTTGAACAACAGACAGCGTCAGAAGCGTCTCGCCTGGGCTAAAGACAAAAAGGACTGGACTGCTGCTGAGTGGTCCAAAGTTATGTTCTCTGATGAAAGTAAATTTTGCACTTCCTTTGGAAATCAGGGTCCCAGAGTCTGGAGGAAGAGAGGAGAGGCACACAATCCACGTTGATTGAGGTCCAGTGTAAAGTTTCCACAGTCAGTGATGGTTTGGGGTGCCATGTCATCTGCTGGTGTTGGTCCACTGTGTTTTCTGAGGTCCAAGGTCAACGCAGCCGTATACCAGGAAGTTTCAGAGCACTTTATGCTTCCTGCTGCTGACCAACTTTATGGAGATGCAGATATCATCTACCAACATTACAAAACAACTACACACAGTACCAAAGCTACCAGTACCTGCTTTAAGGACCATGGTATCCCTGTTCTTAATTGGCCAGCAAACTCGCCTGACCTTAACCCCATAGAAAATCTATGGGGTATTGTCAAGTTAAGTCAAGTCACCTTTATTTATATAGCGCTTTAAACAAAAAAGATTGCGTCAAAGCAACTAAACAACATTAATTAGGAAAACAGTGTGTCAATAATGCAAAATGACAGTTAAAGGCAGTTCATCATTGAATTTAGTGATGTCATCATGCAGCTCAGTTCAGTTTAAATAGTATCTTTGCAATAATTTGCAATCAAGTCAACGATATCGCTGTAAATGAAGTGTCCCCAACTAAGCAAGCCAGAGGCGACAGCGGCAAGGAACCAAAACTCCATCGGTGACAGAATGGAGAAAAAAAACCTTGGGATAAACCAGGCTCAGTCGGGGGGCCAGTTCTCCTCTGACCAGATGAAACCAGCAGTTAAATTCCAGGCTGCAGCAAAGTCAGATTGTGCAGAAGAATCATCTGTTTCCTATAGTCTTGTCCCGGTGGTCGTCTGAGACAAGGTCCTTACAAGGGGATCTGTCTCTGGGGCTCTAGTTGTCCTGGTCTCCGCTGTCTTTCAGGGCTGTAGAGGTCCTTTCTAGGTGCTGATCCACCATCTGGGCTGGATACATACTGGATCCGGGTGACTGCAGTGACCATGTGACTTGGAAACAGACTGGATCTGGTGGCTACGGTGACCTCGGAATAAGAGAAAAAAACAGACTAATATGAGCGTAGATGCCATTCTTCTAACGATGTAGCAAGTACATCGGGTGTGTATGGGAAGTGTTCCCGGTTCCGGTTTACCTAATTAATGCAGCCTAAAAATCCTTTAACGTATTTGTATATTAGAAGTGTATTAGTATGTTATGTGTAAGCCAGGTTAAAGAGATGGGTCTTTAATCTAGATTTAAACTGCAAGAGTGTGTCTGCCTCCCGAACAATGTTAGGTAGGTTATTCCAGAGTTTGGGCGCTAAATAGGAGAAGGATCTGCCGCCCGCAGTTGACTTTGATATTCTAGGTATTATCAAATTGCCAGAGTTTTGAGAACGCAGCAGACTTGGAGGACTATAATGTAACAAGAGCTCGTTCAAATACTGAGGTGCTAAACCATTCAGGGCTTTATAAGTAATAAGCAAGATTTTAAAATCTATACGATGTTTGATAGGGAGCCAGTGCAGTGTTGACAGGACCGGGCTAATATGATCATACTTCCTGGTTCTAGTAAGAACTCTAGCTGCTGCATTTTGGACTAACTGGAGTTTGTTTACTAAGCGTGCAGAACAACCACCCAATAGAGCATTACAATAGTCTAACCTTGAGGTCATAAACGCATGGATTAACATTTCTGCATTTGACATTGAGAGCATAGGCCGTAATTTAGATATATTTTTGAGATGGAAAAAATGCAGTTTTACAAATGCTAGAAACGTGGCTTTCTAAGGAAAGGTTGCTATCAAATAGCACACCTAGGTTCCTAACTGATGACGAAGAATTGACAGAGCAGCCATCAAATCTTAGACAGCGTTCTAGGTCATTACATGCAGAGCTTTTAGGTCCTATAATTAACACCTCTGTTTTTTCAGAATTTAGCAGTAAGAAATTACTTGTCATCCAGTTTTTTATATCGACTATGCATTCCGTTTTTCAAATTGGTATGTTTCACCGGGCTGCGAAGAAATATAGAGCTGAGTATCAACAGCATAACAGTGAAAGCTAACACCGTGTTTCCTGATGATATTTTCCAAGGGTAACATGTAAAGCATGAAGAGTAACGGCCCTAATACTGAGCCTTGAGGTACTCCATACTGCACTTGTGAACGATATGATACCTCTTCATTCACTGCTACGAATTGATGGCGGTCATATAAGTATGATTTAAACCATGCTAATGCACTTCCATTAATGCCAACAAAGTGTTCTATTCTATGCAAAAGAATAGTGTGGTCAAAAGTGTCGAATGCAGCACTAAGATCCAATAGCACTAATAGAGAGATACAACCACGATCAGATGATAAAACAAGGTCATTTGTAACTCTAAGGAGAGCAGTCTCAATACTATGATACAGTCTAAAGCCTGACTGGAAACCCTCACAGATGCCATTTTTCTCTAAGAAGGAATATAATTGTGAGGATACTACCTTTATTGTGAGGAGGAAGATGCGATATGCCAGACCCAAGAATGCAGAAGAGCTGAAGGCCACTATCAGAGCAACCTGGGCTCTCATAACACCTGAGCAGTGCCACAGACTGATCGACTCCACGCCACGCCGCATTGCTGCAGTAATTCAGGCAAAAGGAGCCCAAACTAAGTATTGAGTGCTGTACATGCTCATACTTTTCATGTTCATACTTTTCAGTTGGCCAAGATCTCTAAAAATCCTTTCTTTGTATTGGTCTTAAGTAATATTCTAATTTTCTAAGATACTGAATTTGGGATTTTCCTTAGTTGTCAGTTATAAAAACCAAAATAAAAAGAAATAAACATTTGAAATATATCAGTCTGTGTGTAATGAATGAATATAATATACAAGTTTCACTTTTTGAACTGAATTAGTGAAATAAATCAACTTTCTGATGATATTCTAATTATATGACCAGCACCTGTATTTGGACACAGGCACAATTTTTATTATTTCAGCTGGTGACTAAAACGTATTCAAGTTACAGTTATGTAATTGATATGGACTTAAAGTGCATACCCTGATCTTTAATCTCATCATAATTGGAGTAAAGGTTAAGGAATTACAGCTCTTTAATATATGTACCTCCTGCCTTTTTCAAGGGATCATAAGGAATTGGACAGTTGACTCAAATGCTGTTTCATGGACAGATGTAAACTATTACAAATTTTTACATCAACTAATAAAATAAAAGAACTGGGCCCATATTCATAAAGAATCTTAATGCAAAGAGTAGCTCCTAGTGACAAAATTCTAAGAAAATTCTTAGAAATGTGGGCGTTTACTCTTAAAATTAAAGAAAATAATCCTAGTAAAGAAAAATGTAATTCAGAAAGCATCTTAACCCTTAAAAGAGGTCTTAAGGTCAAACTTGCTAGGAGCACGGACGAGGACTTTTAAGAGGCTTAAGAGTTTCCTTAGCAGAGGAGAAAATGGCAGAAAGACGAAGAGGGAGAAGAAAGTTTGCAGACGATGGATGACAGGGAGTTAATAAGACGCTATAGATTAGATCGTGCAGGGATCATGTTTGTGACTGATCTTATTAGAGACACGCTAACATCTCCGACACACAGCGCAGAAATGCCATAGTGCCAGAACTGAAAGTAATCACTACATTACGATATTTGGCAACTGGGAAAATGCAACAATGCAGTAGTGATGATTTGGGTCTGTCACAACCTTCTGTAAGCAGAGTGATCACACAAACAATTACAGCACTTTCAGAACCTCTTATTGTGTCGCAGTTCATTTCGTTTCCACTGGACATTCCCACCTTGCAGGCTCAAAAAACTGCATTTATGAATATAGCAGGCTTCCCTGGTCCGCACAAGCAGGGGGAATGAACCATTAATAGTTTGTGCTATACGCTACCATGTCTGCTTCTTGTCCCGTGCTGTGACACCCGGCCCGAATTTTCCTTTAAGAATGGCCTTGTGTTCATCCACTAACTGGGCTAACAGTAAACACTGCTCCTCTGTCCAGTTGGGCTTTCTCGCCCTTCTTGGTTTTGATTCCATGTTTGATACATTAAAACCAACATTCAAACCACCACTTAAATAGACAGCAATCAATGTAATTGGAATGAGTGGAACAATTTTTATCATTCTAAGCCAATCAAATACCTTATAGGAAATTAAAAGCATGGTCAATAAAAAAAAGGATTTATATACACACATATAATGTGTGTGTGTGTGTGAGAGAGAACGGTCAAATAGGAAAAATTACGCATGTAAATACAAAGTGAAGGATTAGAATAGACCCTATACTTAAAATCACTCTTTTTTTCCTTCTTAGACAACCAACCAATCACAGTCTTCAAAAGATTGTGTCATACATAGCAACGGGGTCAACCCCGCCTCCTCACTAAGATGAAAGTTTTTTGTCTTTTCCTTACTCAGAGTTGCTCTCAGATCGGTCCAGAATTGATCTTAAGCTAAGACTCCTACGTAAAAGTTTTTAAGCTAAATTAAGAGTTTTCTGAGAGGATTCTTAGAATCTTTATGAATACGGGCCCTGGAGTTGATTCTAAGTGTGCCATATGCATTTGGAAGAGGTTGCTGTGAACCAACATCATGAAGTCAAAGAAGCTCTCCATGCAAGTGAAACAAAACAAATCCATCAGAGAGACAGCAGGAACATTAGGAGTGGCCAAATCAACAGTTTGGTACATTCTGAGAAAAAAGAATGCACTGGTGAACTCAGCAACATAAAAAGGCCTGGAAGTCCACGAAGGACAACAGTGATGGATGATCAGAGGATCCTCTCCATGGTAAAGAAAAACCCTTTCCAAACATCCAGCCAAGAGAAGAACACTCTCCAGGAGGTAACATACATGCATTTCACTTGCTGAAGACAAAACTAAAGCCAGAAAGACCCACAAAAAAAGTTAGCTGCAGTAAAGGCCTGGCAAAACATCTCAAAGGAGGAAACCCAGTCTCTGGTGATGTCCATGAGTTCCAGACTCAAGGTAGTCATTGCCTGCAAAGGATTCTCAACAAAATATTAAAAATTAACATTTTATCTATGATTATATTTATTTGTCCAATTACATTTGAGCACCTGAAAATGGGGTGACTGTGTATAAAAATTGTTGTAATTCCTAAGCATTTTATGTTATATTTTTGTTCAACCCCTTGAATTAAAGCTTAAAATCTGCACTTCAATTTCATCTTGAATGTTTCATTTTAAATCTATTCTGGTGGCATACAGAGCTGAAATTATGAAAATTGTGTCAGTGTGCAAATATATATGGACCTAACTGTTTGTTTGTGTGTGTGTGTGTGTGTGTGTGTGTGTGTGTGTGTGTGTGTGTGTGTGTGTGTATATATATATATATATATATATATATATATATATATATATATATATATATATAAACATTACTTCCACTATCAGAAAAAGAAGAAAAAAATCTATTTAATGTTTTTACATTAACAATGTAATCAATATTCTATTTATTAAAATCAAGTATGAATCTCAAGTTTTTTTAACACTTTATTTATTTTACATTTATTCCAAAATAACTCAATGCAGTAAGAATTTAAACAGTATATTTAATTTGTGAACTTATTTTCAACTATTTTTTTTAATAATTAACCTTTAACTTTTTTTTTTTTTTTTTTTTTAGATTATCAGTCAACAAATATTTTACTTTGGTGCAATATTATTATCTTAGAATTAGTTAGTTACGGTAATTTATTAATAATGCCATGAAAAACAAATGAAAAATCTCAGCTGGCTTGTTTGAAGTTGTTTTATACTGTAGTGTTTAAATTTGGATGATTTCATGCTCTTGGCAGCTGAAAATTCAGCACACAGTGATATTTTATGCATTTATATTCTGGGTCAATTTTTGTTTTTAACCTTGTAAATTTTTTTCTGTTGTTTTTGAGGCGGAGAATATGTTACACAGCCTGCCTGTATTGACATCTGCCTATTTTGTCTAGTTTTTACTAAGTGACAAATGAATTTGTGCCAAAGTACAGTTTGATTGGATCATACTATGATTTATACAGTTTGTTGCATTTATTATTTGCATTTACCATTGTCTGAACAGACTTACAACCCATCAGACAAGAACTAGTCTGAAACATTCTCACAAATGTAGTATCTCTGTGCTTTTGAATGTTCATTAGTCACCTTGATCTGCATCCACAGATTTCATCACGTTAGCTTTAGAGGAATCCCTCAGTATACCTGAGCTTCTGCTACAATTTAACGCTCTGAAAGGAAGACGATTAAAGAGTTTCTCCCACATGAAGTAATTGTCTCAGAGCTGGCGGCTTGTAACATTCTTCACCCCACTTAAAGATTATTTTCTTTCCCTAGGGGAGCTTTGGGGGGGATTGTGCTTCTCTGACAGTCAACGCTTTTGCCGCAGGCATAGATACAGTCCACAGCTAAAGTGTTGAGCTCACTTTCACAAAACCCAGCAGACGTCTTTACTTTCACAATCTGTTCTCATGCACGTACATAGTTCCATAGAAACTGTGTTGCCATGTGTTTCATGCATTCAGAATATCTTGGATCCGTGGAAATGTAGTTAAAACAGAACTATAACAATCATGACTGCTCCCTTCAAACAGATTGTTCTTTGTTTGTCTGCCTGGCAAATGTAGCCATGTATAACAAAATTTTTGTATTTCATTAAGTTAGATGTTTAAATAAGCAGCCAATGTATTTAAGGAGGTTTTTACAGCCATGAAATTAATTTTGGGTGGGTGGGGGGAGAATGAACATCCAATATTAAACAACGCAAACTACGCAGATTGACATAAATGAACAAGAATTGAATTATATGAGAATGCACAGAAATTAAGTGTACAATGTTAGTTCTGGCAGATCATGTGAGTCATGCTTGCTGTCGGCTGACTCTCAGCTGACGCACATCTACCTATAGGAATACGTCACCTATCACAGCGTTCCTATATAAGGCCTATTCAGTATTATTCAGCAGCTTTTTCACTTGCTCTGGAGCAAATTACCCTCCTCCATCCCCAACTCCTCTTTCCACAGTCAGGACTTGGACAACTAGGACAATAACATTGGGCACTTCAGATATGTTTTGTGAACATGATTACACAGCAACAGCATGCTTTAAAATGATTTTATCATTCATTGGCTGAAAAAAAATTTAATAGTTGTGGTGTGGACTCCTCTGTTCTAGTCCAGTTACAATGATTTTTAAAACTTTATGGTTTTACCTTACCTTTGATTCTCCAAATGAGGTTGCATGAGCACAAAATAGTTTATTACAAATAGTTTTCTCTGAATGAATTGTTGACAGAGGGGCAGTTTTGGTTAATTTTGGGCAGGGGCTCGAGCCCTCAAAGCACCCCCCTCTGCACATGCCTGAGGAACATTTTAACAATGGAAAAATTAACCCTCACTTTAATGGGAGAAGATTTTTTTTTAATCCATTTTTTGAGTCAGATTTTTCTCTTGTGCATATTAAGCCTTAATTTTAAAGGCAACCTGAATTGCAATTTGCAACCCATTTTACTTCTGTAATTTTAGGCATTTCCGAATTAATTGGGAAAAACCATAAGAATTGACTAGATTGTGAATAGTAGCTGTTATTTTACCAGAATAGATCCTGGCTGAATGCTAATGTGCTAAAACAATTTCTAAATAGCTATTTGGCCTTTTTAAAAAAACATCTAATAGCCTGTGTGACCTATCCTGTATGTGATATCAGCCGAAAAGGAATATTGAGAAGAGCAAATTATTAAATATTTACGAAGTACTACAAGACAGCATGAACAAAATGCTTTGATAAATCGCTCACAACCAGACCAGGAACTTAAGAAAGTAAATAGGTCAACTTTGACTTACTTTAAGGTGTTATGTGGCTTTATTTTACTCATTAGATAAGTCTGATATGCATGAATTATTCAGTTTAAAGAAATACAGCTATATTTGGGTAGAAAAACACATGTTATGTTGTGTAATATTACTTGCATTTCTCAACCAAATTTGCTGTCTCAAGGTGTTTTTAAATGCACAAGTTCAAAATCACTTTGCAAAATACTTTGCACTAGGCCAATAAACATAAAAAGGAAATGATGGTGAAAGATGGTTTGTATTCCTTTCTACATCAGACCAGACTTCAAAGTCATTTCAGTGTTTGTGTGCTCTAGGCGTCAGCTGTCTGAGCTCCTGCTGAGACGGCTGTACCTGAGCACAGTGAAGATGTGTGGGTCAGGCAGCTTCCCTCCACCAGTCCTCTGTGTTGACTTACCCAGCGGCTGTTATTTAGAGTGCTTTCAGAGATTCACAGAGGAGAGATAGAGGTCAGAGCTCATTTTGAGAAAGCCATATCTCCCCCTGAGCAGGTGGTGGAAGACTATGCTATCCCACAATCCCATTGCCTCAAGAGTTCACTGTGTGCTGCTTTGTGCCAGCTGTTACACTTGCAGAGTCTTTGTGAATAGTGGCGTGGCTGAGTGCGGCTCAGTGCTGAATGGTCTCTATTGGACTAGCTTGTCAACCATGCATCATTTCCACTCCATCCCCAGGCCAAGCTGGGGCGCTCAACACCTGAGCCTGTTCCTCTGATTATTTAACATTTATTAGATTCTTTTCATCTAGAGATACTCCAGTACACTAATCGTTGGAACAGGTTAGGAAAAATGAAAATTCAGTCATCATTTATTTCCCCTCATGTTGTTCTAAACCTGTATAGATTTTTATTCTCAAGCTACAAACTATGCTCACTAACATTTTAATTGGCTACTTATCTTGCAGTTTCATAAAAACGTCTTGAGTTTTCTGGCTCAATGGCTTCTGGTGCATATTTACTGTACGCAGCAGTCTAATTATGAATTCCTTTGTCTTGTGATCATATTGTCTTTGAGCAATAACATTTGTTGATTTTACATTGTTTACTTTATTCACAGTGCTGTTTTCCCCAATTTCTACTTCCAGTATTGCTGAAAACATGCGGCCTCAATTTTTAAACTCTCTCTATATAAAATGTGAAATTATTTAAATGATTTATAGTTTTAATAATGACTTTGTGAACCCTTCAAAAATGTCTGGATTCTACATTGGTTTCTTATTAAATGCAGCCTGATTTTATTTGAACTAACGATTACAGACAAACACAATTTGACTAAACTAATAAGTCACAGTTGTACTTCTCACAATTTCAATGACTGGCAGTGCAGAATGGAGAAAGTAACTGAATTTAAACCTTGAATTTAGTGATTTGTATAGATCCTGTCTTAGCAAATAATCCCCAACCAAACATTTCTTCCTGTAGACTTTTGACTGAGTTTGGACCATCTCTCCCCACAGCCTATGATAATTTTGGGTTGACTTAATAGCACATTTCTCTTTTGGTTATGCCACAACATCTCAACTAGCACAATTTATTTCTCAGGCATTCTTTAGTTGGTATTACTTTGTATGATTGCATACTTGTTTTGTTGCATCACTCAACCTCTCTAAAGCTTGAAGTAACGAACTGCTGTCCTGATATTCTCTGGTAAAAATGTATTGATGCACTCTTAAATTCATTGTTTTGTCAATGGTTGAAAAATGTTCAGACCCTTAGGCAGTTAAACCATGGTGCTCCTTCCACCACGCTTCACAGTGCCCTTTTTCCTCTAAACACAACATGCATTTTTGCCAAAAAGCTCAACTGTAGGGTTTTCAGGAGGTCTTCTGCTATTGCCCTTTGTGTTCTCTGCTCTTAGGGAGAGCAGCAGCAGTCCAGAATTTTCTACATTTGTTTTCTTAGCATGGACTACATTTATGGTGCTTATGTTGTACTTTTTTGTCAGTTTTGTTGCTTACCATATGTGGTCATTGAATGAAAAAGAGCGTGAAGACTGTAAATATCCCCTTTTTATTCCTGGAAACTCTGCAGAGTTCATTTTTGTATGCAATATGCATCAGAAGCTGTGTGAATGGTCTGTGGGTGGTCCGTGGGCATGCCATCTGAGGCTAAGACAACATAGTAACAGTCAGGTAAGGCAGCATGCTAGAGTTGCTTGTGGCTGCTGTTGTCTCTCAGACACAGATCAGTGAGCAGACGTCAATAACTGGAGATCAGTTGTCATCTCGCTGTACCTTGACCTTGAGGATATCTTGTGCATGCAAAGAAACTGAAAAAGTGAGATGCAGTGCTGGATTGAAGACGATAATCATCCACAATGCTTCATCACACAATGCAAATATGACTCCATTGTAGCAGTCCTCTCGGCCTCGCGCTCCCACTGTGAGTCTGAATGTAGCTGAGCAGTGTCAGTTTGAGTGGAGGCAGATGCTCTATCACAGCAGGTACAGGTGCATATCAATAAATTATAATGTCTTGGAAAAGTTCATTTATTTCAGTAATTCAACTCAAATTGTGAAACTCTTGTATTAAATAAATTCAGTGCACACAGACTGAAGTAGTTTAAGTCTTTGGTTCTTTTAATTGTGATGATTTTGGCTCACATTTAACAAAAACCCACCAATTCTCTATCTTAAATTAGAATATGGTGACATGCCAATCAGCTAATCAACTCAAAACACCTGCAAAGGTTTCCTGAGCCTTCAAAATGGTCTCTCAGTTTGGTTCACTAGGCTACACAATCATGGGGAAGACTGCTGATCTGACAGTTGTCCAGAAGACAATCATTGACACCCTTCACACTTTTGTTTTTTGAAAACCAAAGTCACTGCACTGCAATTTACCAAGAAATTTTGGAGCACTCCATGCTTCCCACTGCTGACCAGCTTTTTGAAGATGCTGATTTCATTTTCCAGCAGGATTGGCACCTGCCCACACTGCCAAAAACAACAAAAGTTGGTTAAATGACCATGGTGTTGGTGTGCTTGACTGGCCAGCAAACTCACCAGACCTGAACCCCAGAGAGAATCTATGGAGTATTATCAAGAGGAAAATGAGAAACAAGAGACCAAAAAATGCAGATGAGCTGAAGGCCACTGTCAAAGAAACCTGGGCTTCCATACCACCTCAGCAGTGCCACAAACTGATCACCTTCATGCCATGCCGAATTTCACCAGTAATTAAAGCAAAAGGAACCCCTACCAAGTATTGAGTACATGCACAGTAAATGAACATACTTTCCAGAAGGCCAACAATTCACTAAAAATGTTTTTTAGTATTCTAATTTGTTGAGGTTTTTGTTAGATGTGAGCCAAAATCATCACAATTAAAAGAACCAAAGACTTAAACTACTTCAGTCTGTGTGCACTGAATTTATTTAATACACAATTTTTACAATTTGAGTTGAATTACTGAAATAAATTAACTTTTCCATGACATTCTAATTTATTGAGATGCACCTGTATATGTTTGTAAAAGAGTACACTATATTCTGGTCTAGTAACTTTCTTTGGACTTATATTCATGTTAAACCTACATGAATAGTTTCAGAGAATGCAACTTACTGAATGGAGAAAATAGGAGACTATAAACCTTTCTCATTAATTTGAGATATATTTTATCTTGCACTTTTATACTGACCAGAGTTTTCTGGTTCAGTGGTTTCTACTGTATATTTTCTGTACACATCAGACACATTATGAGTTCTTTTATGTCCTGTAATCCACTTCTTGTAACTCACTAAGCAAGAAAATGAGTTGGTTTTACATCATTGCCTTCATTCACAGTTTTCCCCCTTCATGTGTCATGCCCATTTAAACGTGCCACCACAGATTATGAAGCAAATGGATTTGGAAATGGAAATGCAGCCTTCATAAAAACAAAAATAAACAAAGATTCATATCTTTGAAGAATCATAATCAGTCTCAGTGGCCACACACACACACACACACACACACACACACACACACACCCCTTCTAAATAAACTAATTGATTAGTGTGAATACCTAGTTTGTCTAAGAAGTTGGCAGCCATTTTTTGATGAAGTGCTGTAATTAAGTTATAATTATATAATAATATAATAATAAAGGAATAATTGAGAAAGGTCCATTGAACCACAATATACAATAACCAATACATACCAAAACCAAAAATTCAATACATTCTACATTTTTTTGTTTTTAAAATGCATCTGTGTAGCTCATTCAAGACTTTTGTCAGGTTTTTGTTTTTAAAATGCATCTGTGTAGCTCTTGTGTGTGGTCTCTCATGATTTTAAAATCAGTTAAGATTTGAAAATCGTCTAGTGTGCAGCAAGCTTTACACTTGCGGAATATGTAAATATCAGCAAAGTGTGTCACTTATTTTTGTCAACCTGGCAACCATGTGCATGCGCTCTCTCTCCAATGTGGATAAAAGTGCCATCTTTCTGAAAACACCGGTAAGCTTGCAGTTTAGTGATCTCCACTTCGATATTCTGTTCTCAAAAAAGTGGAATTCATCACGAGAGAGAGAGAGAGAGAGAGGCTGTGTATGTATTAATTACATCTGTTTTTGCCACGTTTCTCTATTAACAGTGAAGCGGTGGCTTTAATTGCTTCAGAAATTGTTACAACTCCTTGCTGAGAAAGACTGATAAAATTGCGGGGCAGTGCGGAGAGGTTTGGCTGAATGTGTGTGTGAGAGCTACAGTTAAGTTACAGTTTTATTAGTTAAGAATCTTCTTATTTTTGTTTTTATTTTTTAAATGTAGAGAGCGTTAATTTATGCGATGATAACCTACCAGCAATGTAAAGATGTTTTTATTAACATATTTGAATGAGTATTGTAATATATTTATTAGAACTACATTATTATTTATGAGCTGCAACAAGATGCAAACAGAATGTTGTACCTGGTGAGGAGTGCTCAATGTTAAAATGAAACCTACGCCATTACATATATTGTTATACTGTGGTACAGTTACAGTTAAGGCCCTCATAATGCAGAGGTCATCTGCCTGCTGTGCCTGTGGTTAGCAATGGCCTATATAGTATGCAGTGTTTATTAAACAGCTATTTTACTGAATTCTGCTTAGGTTAAATTTAGTGTAGTCGCGTATCGTGATACGTACAGTATCAAATCGTGGCCTCTGTATAAGGATACGTATCGTATCATTACCTTGCTGACAATACATAGCCCTACTGACACACTACAGCAAAAGATAGAAATAACTGACTTAAAACCATTTTTTGTTGCTGAAAATAATAATGGCCTAAGACGCTTGCACAGTACTTTAAATTTTTAGCTGTACTGCCCAGCCCTAATGTAGATCTTATTTAGAGGGTTTCAACTCCTCCTTGAAATCTGTTTATTTTATTTTGTAACAAATTGAGTCCTCAAATTCAAATTTGTCCATATATATGCCACTGCCAAAAAGGTTTTTTTTCTTTTTTTAAGATGCTATGTTTTTTCTTATGTAATGTTTTATCTGCTAAAACAATTCTGATTGTGGTCAGGTAAAGACTGGATAGGCAACTAGTTTTTCGCCCTTGTCTCCATCTACTTTCTTCAGCTTGGCTGAACCTCGGGGAGAATTGTGGGCCATTTAAGAGGAGTTTTACCGGCAATTCAGCTAATGCTTCTTCTGGCACTTACTCTAAAGCTGCCCACTAAGTAATGAAGGGCCAAGAGGGCCAGTGGGGATAAATTTAATGCACTCTGTTTCCACCCGTCATCTTTTCAGTCATGTTGATCTTCCTCTCTCACTGATTTTTCCCTCCATTCTGTCTTCTGCATTATTATTAGACATTTCCCTTTTCACATTCCCCTTTTTCTTTCTTTATAGTGTTTCTTCATCCATAGCCTTACGTTTTCATCCTTCAGTAATTTTAAATCAGTTTAAAATCTTTCTACGTTCTGCCTCCTGACACGCAAACGTCCAACTTCCCACTTTATTTCTCCAAAAATAATAATAATAAAACAAACTCACATCATGTTCATTAAATATCAAATCACAAGTAATTCATCTTCACTTCTGTTTCTATGGCAATGGTTAGCTCTGTGGAAAAGTCAAACCGTTGGCAAATAATTAACCCTCCGTGTGGTTTAGTTTGACACTGACGCACTGAAGTCGTGATGTGGAGCCCACAGAGACAGATGGGGTTTAGATTCTTTTACATTTCATTTGGTTATTCTTTTATCTAACTGAAACATAAACATAACTTCTCTAGGTTATTTAGCATGTTTCAACCATCTGAATCTGCATTTTTAATTAATTTGTTTGTTAATTATTTATTTTTAACTAATTAATGTATTTATTAGTTTGCTAAATGTCATCCAGATGCCTCCTATTCTAGTAAAGTCCTAAAATAAAATGCAGCTAAATACTCCATTGCTGATACATTTACAAACAAATTCAATACAGTTGCACAAAATTCAAACTCACAACCTCGTAAAGCAAAAAATATTCCTCTTAGCCGGATCAGCTCATGGTCAAGACAAGGGCTGATTTAGTTATAGATGAAACAAAATTTTTCAGCACACATACTGATGTAACATATATATGTATGTAAGGGTCTTGCATTTACATCAGTCCCTATAGAAACTTATAATAAGAATAGCTGAATAATTCATGAATCACTACCTGTGTGTGTGTGTGTGTGTCGGTACTTGAATTAGAGCAAACGTTGTCTTCCTGCACCGCTATAGATCTCAAAGGGCAATTGTTTGAAAGTGTTTATCTGCTCAGCTTGATATCACTACCCAGCATGCCTGTTTCTCACTGTATCTCTGAAGAAGAAGAAAAAACACAAAAAACGTGTTTGCTTTCATCTGGTGCCAAGAAAAAACTCAGCGCTTGTTGATTCCTTGAATTCATCAGTTGTTTTGCACTTGTGGAGGAGAATTTATCGTTTTCTTCATAGTATAAAAATACACTCTGACTCGTTCACCAGGTGATCAACTGCTGCTGTGAATTTCATGTCGTAGATGCAGCAACACGCTGATGAAGAACTTTCACTCATTAGCGCATATGTCTCTGAACCTCTCCTGCAGACAAGTGCATTCATCATGTTCCGCTTAAATGCCACTGCAGCAGTCAGAGTACAGAAACTCATAATTCTCCAGAGATCTGTTGCTCTGTCAACTTTTATACAGTCTGGAAATTTGGTACCATCACACAGGAGCTCAAGCCCAGCTCACACTGTGATCACGACACGCTTCCACTTTTGCTCGACTGAGATTATTGCCATAGTAACCAGGTATGAAATCCTCCAGGTTTTCTCTTGGACTTTGATTATGGATTTAGAATGAGTTTGGTCAAACATTTAGTATGTTATCGATCTGACGGCAGGGAACAGTTGTCGTGTTTGTCTGCACATCTAATGCTGTAGCCATCTGATGTCACTGCGTGTGTGGATGTGTAAACAGTAATGGCAAATGTATTAAAGTGTATTAGTTTCCTAATGCGCACACCTTTAAATGAGCCTCAGTCTCTTGAGTGTCTTGTCAGTCTGTCTTCAGCACAGACTCACACAGCCAGTGAACAGCAGAAAGCTGCTTAGGGTGATACTGCAGAAGAGAGCCAGTTGCGAGGATGGCACACACACACATGCATGCGGCTGCCACCCGCCCACGCGCCATCCTCATCCTCATCACAGTCTATTTCTCTTTGACCGCACAGACACCCAGACACTTGCTGCTGTAAGCTGATTATTGTACAAAAGTATATGTGTGCTGAGACTCAGCAGTATTTACTTTTTAAGTAGGAGCCGAATGTTTGGTGTTTTTACACGCCCTTTTTTTGTAGTGTGAGTGGTTGATGGTGTGTGTTTGTGTGTGTGTGGCACTGATTCGGCTCATCATGCTCTTCTGCTACAGATGGTGGAAGCTGAAAAGGCGGATTTCTCTGCGGCTCAGCTCTGAGATTAGTCTCATTTCCATCTCTCTGCTCATTTAGCGGCTTTGGTGTGGATGTGTTTGTATATGTACATAGATGTTTCTTCGAGTTTTATGTCCCAGGGGTTTATTTTTTATTAAAACTAAGAGATTGCTGCTTTATCTTTTTGTTATGTGAAGATCACATTAAATTTTTTAGCCTGCCTCAGGTACTTTTTAAACTTCTTTTATGTATTTAAGTAACAAGTTTTATTGTGTTAACCTTATCCCAGTCCCAGACTTAAACTATATGAAAATCCATAAAATATTAATCATTACAATTTAAAACTATGATAATACAAACAATTTGTGTAAAAAGCAGAAACTATTTGAATGTTTTTTGTGTGGAAATAATTATACACTGCTGTTCAGAAGTTTCATATGATCAATATGATAAAAAACTAATAATAATAATAAAGTGGTGATTTAGAAAAAAATATTTTTAGTATAATTTTTTTTTTTTTTTTTATTATTGTGCATAATTTCAAAATCAGGTTGTAAATCGGTAAAAAATCTGCCAAAAGTGTGGAAATATTATTTAATGATGTGTGTTTAGGATAAATAACATGCAAGATATGAAATTAGCCTCAAAGACGTTTGCCATTTTATTCCAAAAATGTAATTTCCACCACTGGTGAGATAATATTTGTTCTTGACATTCAGGAGAGAAATGATAGCATTCTTCTGTGTTGCATGCACAGTGTGTCCTCTTTTGGGCATTGCTAGTAGACAAATAAACTGGTGGGAAAGTGAAAAGTGTGTTTCAAGAGTGTATATTTTCACAGTCCACAAGGCCAAAGTGTCAAAAGTAGAAAAACACCCATATATATCTGTGTGTGAGTGATTGTGTTTCTGAGCTCTTCGGCCTTACAGGAGAGGTTTATTTGGCTTGTGGCACAGTTACTTTTATATCATACTCTCTCATCTCTTTCCCTCTTTCCTCTCCCCGACTCTCTCTCTCTCCTCCTCATGTACACTTCTCTCTGTGTCATATTGTTACTGAGGCAGATAGCCCAGTAGACCCGACTCCCCTGAATACATCTCCCATAGTGCCAATTTACACTCTTCCAGATGACCGCGGTGAATGTGCTTAGTGTAGCGCCCACCCATTCTGTCTGTCTCAACCCAAAGATATGCACTCTTTTCATTACTCACGCTGACAGAGAGGAGAACATTACCCATGGTTCCCCTGGCACACCTCATACAGATGCTTGCAGTTGTTCAGAGGGATGGGGCTCTACACCGGAGCAAGACAGATTGATTATCAGGAGTGTAAGATATGGACTGCTGTTCAGAAGTTTGGAGTCAGTAAGATCTTTTTTTAATGAATACCTTTAGTCAGCAAGGACACATTAAATTGATCAAAATAATGTTACAAAGATTTATAACATTCTATTCATCAAACAAATACTTACTGTTGCAAAAATAAATATTAAGTAGCACAACTGTTTTCTAAATTGATGATAGTTAGAAATGTTTCTTGAGAATCAAATCAGCATATTAGAATGATTTCTGAAGGATCATGTGACACTGAAGACTGAAGTAGTGATGCTGAAAGTTAGCTTTGACAAATTACATTTTAAGATATTTATGAATAGAAATCATTTATTTCAAATTGCAGCAATACTTCACAATATTATTGTTTTTACTGTATTTTTGATCAAATAAATGCAGCCCTGGTGAGCATAAGAGACTTCTTTCAAAAGCATTAAAAAATCTTACCAGCCCCAAACTTTTGAACAGTAGTGTACTTTGATAAATGTTTTAACTGTTTTTGTCCATGAATTGAAAGTCATTGGGGTCCATTGTTGTTTTGATCCTCACTGACATGCATAAGATCCCCTTTTTTTGTTCTACAGAAGAAAGCGAGTCATTGTTTTTGGTGAACTATCACTTTAAGTCAAGTTTTAACTTTGAAGTTTAAATAAAACTTACATTTCACATACTTCAATATATTCTTCTCACTTTATTGAGACAGATAAAAATATCTAGACAAGAAGATCTTGATTAATCAAGCTCCAGCAACAACGGCAGATCCCTCAAGCACTTTTTAAGGTAATAAAGCTGAGCTGTCACTTTGAAGTGACGCTTGAGTGAGCAGGACAAATACATCATCCTTTGATTCTTCTGTCCCTGCATCTTATATGTTCCTCACATCTTAAAAGGCTGGAGCTAAGACTCCAGAAAAGGATCCAAGGATGCGCAGTTTCGGAGAAGCACCTCTTGTCTGTCCTCAACTTCCCTTCTTTCCTCGTTGCGGGTGCACTTCTCTGTATTATTATAAGTGGGCCACTGGGAGCGAGAGGGCTGTTGGGTAATTATATTTCTATTTAGTCTGCAGCTCATCTTGGCTCGACAAACTGAGCATCATTAGCATGTTTATTCTGGATGAATGTGATAAAATTGTAGATGGATTTAATTCTTTTCACAGTGACTTTGCTAGAAAAAAATGTCATAAGAAAGTGCATTAATAGATAAACAATACAACTTGCATTCACACAACATAAAACATATATTTAAAGTGAAAAGCATGCACCAGTAAACACTCACTCACTCTAAGTCTCTCTCTCTCCCTCTCTCTCTGACACACACTGCATAAAGTGTTTGATGAGAGGAGAGCATGCTGTGAAGTCCTGCCAGTGTTCTTCCAAGTATACCTCGGAGCATGACGTTGTGTACTGCCAGAGACCGGCTCTATTGTTGTGCTACTACAACATAAATGACGTAAAGACATTGGGATTGCTGTGTACAGCTGTCCAAATTTGGACTAACCTGCCAGCACTCTAACCTAATTAAACACACACACAAATACTGAGTCACCAGTGGATGTGGGAGGGAAGAGATATATCAAAGGTATTTATATGGCACTCATTTTTGCTGTACTTTCATCAAACCCTACGTATGTTTGATATGAGACATGCACACATGCACGACTCAGCACTGTAAACACAGATGCATGGCACAAAATTTAACATAAAATGCTAAACAACACCATACTTGATTACGCCACAATTGTAGATGTATGATTATAACTGCTTCTCTGTCTTTTTTCATCATTTATTGCATTACTGCAGCCATTATTTATAAACACTACTGTTCACAAGTTTTAAAAAGTGTTTTATGCTCATAAAGGCTGCATTTATTTGTATAATATTGTGAAATATTATTACAGCTTAAAACAAATGATTTCTTTTTTTTTAAATATATTTTAAAATGTAACCTAGCCATTATTCCAGTTTTCAGTGTGTCACATGATCGTTCAGAAATCGAATATGCTGATTTGCTGTTCAAGAAACATTCCTTTTTATCAATGTTGAAAACAGTGCTTCTTCATATTTTTGTGGAAACAATTTTTTTTTCAGGATTCTTTGATGAATAAAAATTTAAAAAGAGCAACATATAATTGAAATAGAAATCTTTTGTATTATTAACTTAATGTGAGGTGTCATATGAATAGATTTTTTGCTAGTTTTGTAGCTTGACAGGCCCTCCATATGGAAAATAGCTTCATTAAATTCAGCTAAACATCTTTTATCTTCCACAGAAGAAGGAAAGTCATACAGGTTTTGAAAGGCATGAAGTTTCCTTATTTTTAAGTTACAGTTCACCCAAAAATTAAAATTTTCACATCATTTACTCAAGAAAAGTACACAAAAAAAAGATATTTTGAAGAATGCTGGTTAGCTAAACAGTTGACTGCAACCAATGACATCCATAGTATTTTTTCCATACTATGGAAGTCAATGGCTACCGTCAACTGTTTGGTTACCAGCAATCTTAAAACTATCTTCTCTTGTGCTCAGCAGAAGAAAAAAAATTCATGCAGGTTTGGAACAACATGAGGGTGAGTAAATGATTTTCATTTTTGGGTGAATTATCCCTTTAATATATGTTCTTTTTTGTGAACTGTTCTTTTATGCTAGTGGTTGAATATGAAATTATCTTTAGACTGTATTCTAAAGTGATGACAGAAGCTTTTGTTAACAGCTTTGCAAGCTAGACAGAATATAGCAGTAGACATTGACATGAACATGCAGATGTTGAACAGAAGGTGGGATTTATTGCTGTCACTCACATGTTTTCTTTTTGTATGAGAAACAGATCCAATCAGATTCCACTCTATTCCAATTTTAGATTGCTTTGTTTTCCAGACATCATATGGCAGCACTCAGCATGACAGCAGTTTTCATTGGAGCATCACTGACTGCTTAGCCTTTCATTACCTCTCTCTCTCTCTCTCTCTCTCTCTCTCTCTCTCTCTCTCTCTCTTTCTCACACACACACACACACACACACACACATACAGTACTCGTTCAACCTCTTCTACCCCACTCGCTCCATAAATTGCTACTCCATATGATTCCCACAGGGAAGAGAGAAGTAGTGCCCTGGGTCTTATATAACAGCATTTCTTTAATAAGGTATTTTCCTCTCCTTTGTGCACATGGGGATGAGCTTCATTAGCTGTTTCTCATTTAGGTTTATAGTTGTGTGTGAGTGTGTGCCCACATGCATAGGCTTGTGTAGCCACATTTTTGACTTAATGGCAGATTTACAGAAACCACAATGCAGATTTTTTCTGTAAGAGACTACCTTTATAAGATTTTTGGTAACACTTTGCTTAAAGCCTTTATGTATAATGCATTATAAAAGTACTTTTAATCAGGACTCGACATTAAGCTTTGACATGATCTAGCAATAGATACAAAAGATACATATCATCACTTGTCCAAGTAAAAAAGTTATTTGTCCAGGGGAAAAAAGGTGTTTTTGGCGCAAATGTAATTTATTCTGAAGCAATAGTCTCATCAGCGCTCTATCAGGTATTTCCTTAATCAGCATATTTGTGATATTTGCCTTAAATTGATTGCTGTTACACTTTTTAACTTTATGAAGGACAATATTTTCCTAACCTGATTAAATGTACATGTCACCATTTACGTCAAATTCTTAAATTTGATCAATACATTAAGTTAGAATAATAAGACTGTATATGGTTGTTACTATTCAAATGAAATCAGTATCAACAAACTCCATCTTTCCACTGCAGAGGAAACACAGAAGCTGCATCCAAAGTGCCATTTAGATGTATTTACTCAGACTTTTTAATGAAGATGAGAGGTTCCATAAATTCATTTACTTTATTAGATTAATATTTTACTTTTTTTGACATGCAAATATGAAATGTTGGAAAAATGCAATGATACTTTTAAAGATGAAAATAAACCATCATTGATTCCACTGATTTGTTCAAACAACTGCTTCATTCAATAAAATTAAGCAAGTGACTGTCTTTATGAATGGCTTACTGAATCATTGACTCATTCAAAAATGCTGAATCATTCAGTAACGAAAGACTGTTGTGTGTTGCTCGGAGATGTGCGACTGTTCTGCTGTGGCTTTGCATAGAACTATTTTCGTTAGCGAAATGGAGCAAAAACAATCAATAATGTGTCTAAAATGTAAGTCAGTTAAGATTACTTGTTTATTGAACTAAATTTGTAAAAAATCAATATCACATATAAAATCAGGCTAACAGTCAGGAAAACATCACTCTTGGGTCGTGTAATGTTACATGTAATATATAGAATATTTATCTTTTTTTCTACCGCAGTATGTTTGCTCATGTTTGTTTCTTTGTGTGTGCTGTTGCGCTTATAGTTTTGATTTCTCTGCGAGTCAGACCAGCTGCACGAGCCTCAACTGACGCGACCTTGATACTGTCAATACATTATCCGTTACTAAACTTGCCCCTTCACAAAATTAATAAAATCAGAATCATTCTCGCCACAGTTTCCATGCTGCCCTAGTTATTGTTTGTTATTAAGAATTTAATCAGTTTACTTGTCCGGTCGGGCAAGTAAAATTCTCTTTCACTTGCCCCTTCACAAAATCCACTTGTCCCGGACAAGCGGACAAGCGTTAATGTTGAGCCCTGCTTTTAATGCATGAATTAGGCCTTGTAATTCACCTTATAATGCATTGTACAATCTCATGAATAATTGTAACCATTAGTTCATTATAAATTCATTGTTACACTATGCATTTTAAATTTGGTTAGAATTATTTACAAGATATAATGTATAACATTGCACATTATGAATAATTATAATGCATTATAGCCTGTAATAACATTTATAAAGCATTATTCATAAATGCTTTAAGTAAAGTGTTACGAGATTTTTTTATGTTCATATATAAAATACTTATATATGTGTGTGTATGTCCATGTATCCCTCAATCCTACATTTTAGTTGCTTGGTAATAAGTGTTAACTGGAATTATGACAGACCACTGAGTAAACATAGTGGAAATGAGTGCTGTCTCACATGTTTATCTGGGATTTCTTCAAATAGATATTTTTGCTCTTCTCTAACTGCATTGCAGCTCTGCTGTTGTGCTATAGTTCAACTCTAATGTATATTTCATGTACTTATTTCCCCTGCCTCACTGATTGTGACGCTGAGTGGGTGGTGAATCTTTCCCTCAGAGTGCCATACTACTCACAGATAAACACACACTCAGAATTCACACTCTATACATATTGTGTACTGCATTAAATATGATATTTAGCTACTTATGAAGTAACATGAGCTAATATGAGATGGCTAACACATGAACAATCCCCCACACAAAGTTACTCACACAAACACACAAGCATAGAAACACAGCTGTGGTTGTGGTAGGAGGGGCCCTAATGTCTCTTCTGCAGGGTTCCTATATTTAGAAAGGCCAGTAATTGGTGCTCAGGGCTTCACAAACACTAAATAGTCACCAGGGGGACATGGGGGTAGGGCTGAGGGCTCCATAAAGAGAAATGAAATGATGTGTCTCTCTGATCCATGTTCAGAAAATACTAAAATCCACATTGCTAAAATGAGGGTTGTAATCATCATCAGATGCTTTGTTATTAGTGTGTAGTGCAAAAAATAACCCATAAAAGGGTTAGTTCAGCCTAAAATGGAACATTGATCATAATTTACTCACTCTCATGTTGTTCAAAACTTGATTGTCTGTCTTAAATGGACCAGAAAAAAAAGTGCTTTGCAGAATGACGCATCAGACAACAAATGAGAGCCAATGGCATTTGTGTGATTCATCTCCACTTCCTTGGTATCATACTTCAGTTGTATTACTGGTAATGATTTTGAATCAAATCTCTGATTAGAATAGTTTAAACTTTACACTGAATAATCTTGTTCAGTGACCATTTGTGTAGATTATATACCCACTTTCGTTCAGTCACTGTTTGTCAGCAAATCCTCATTCACAAAGAAAATGCTTTGCTTGTTTAGTACAGTAATGCACTTCATAAGGAAGAGATGCCAGTGAATGAAAAATGAGGCATTGCCTGAAAGTAAATAACCAAATACTATAAATTTGAATGGCCGAAACACAAAATTGTGTGGGAGTAATGACGAGTGATATGAGGGTGACTAAAAGATGACAGATGACATTTTCATTTTGGGTGCACTGTCCCTTTAAGACTGTAAATGAGATCTGATTATTGTGAAATTGCCCTACAACATCCAGTAGTGTGACGAGACCTGTTGGTTCCAGTGTTGTTTCTTGTACTGCGGCTCTCAGGCTGCAAGTCACTTGAGATCTGGCCTGGCATTCTGTACAGCCAGTTCTAAACATGTGCCAAACTTGTGCTGATTGATTTTTTTGTGCTTAGCAATATTAATTGTGTTGGGTTGAGGCCAAGCCTTACCAGACAGGCTCTTTAAGCGCTGTTAGGCATCAGCCCCACTGAGACAGCTTGCCTGAGCAAGGCTACTTTCTCCCTGACCCTTTTTTTCAGTGTGATTAAAGCTTCGGTCACAGCACAGCGGTGCACGTTTATTGTAATATATGCTGCTGGTCACTCATGCAGGGCGAGCCGCTGCATGTGTGGAATTTTAGTTTAATTATTTCCACTTTATTTAAGTTATTTATGAAGTCACCCAAAAGTGCTGGATTAATTCCCTACTGTTTTCCAATTTCGCTCTCCCATCAGGCCTTCAAAGATATCAGACAGGATTTTCTCTGTTGCTCCAAATGAGAGATGAATTTGACAGTACATTTAATGGCTTACCTTCTGTCCTTTGCTTTAATGCAGTGCCAGATAAATCAAGGGGGATTGTTTGGGCTTTCATCTCCACAATGCTGACGCATTCTGCCCGAGTGCATGAGTCAGCCTTCGCTGCTGCTCTCTCCTCATCCTCACACTCCGTGCCAAACCTCAGTATAGTGCTGTACCATTCATCCCAGTAGCTTTTATTTAGTGCTCTGATTGGACGATGTCTGTGAGCCAAGGGTTTTAATTAGCGGGTGAGGCTGGATGCGTCCAGACTGCAGCAGCAGTGGCCCAGCATGTCCTGCAACCTGCTCCCTCATTACTGCGCTGCAGAAGGGAAGCATGTGGTCAGACCGAGTGGTCCCGTTTCTTGTCAGATATCAGGCTTTGTAGGGATGCATTGATATTAAAAAAATCTGATAGGCCAGTGATTATTTTCATCTTATGAGGAGGGTGGGTGATATTAAAATTAATATTTTGACTATATAAATAAAAACAAAACACTAAACATGAATAATTTTAAATGCTAAAAGTGAATTTAGGGGTCACAACATAATGTAAACTATAAATAATGGATATTCATTTTGAGATTTAATAACCCTAGTAAAATAAATAAATAATTAAATTAAAGTACTTTTATTTCATACTAAGTATATAGTTCATATTTATTAACATATTTACTGACAAATCACCTAAGACTTGCTGATATATTTGGAGTACTACTTGTGCACAGTGCACATTTCTCAACATTAAACCTAAAATGTGTTTTAATGTCACTATTGATGAGGATTGTATGATCTTTGAATAATATGGGTCTTTAAATGCATGATGTTTAAAGTGTACCTGAGGTATACTTGCAATAGTTCCACTTTAGCACAATCAAATATACTTCAGTGCAGTATATCTTCAGTTAGACTTCCACACAATTAAGGTGCATTAAGTACAAAATGTATTGTTCCAGTTTAGCAGACTTTAAGTATACCAGTTTAGTTTACCAAGAATACAATTGCAGGGTATTTTTATTAAGTACAAAAATATGTAATTGTATTTGGAGTACACTTCACATTTTAGTATATTTGTTTTTCAGTAGGGGAGTGTTACTTTTAAACTTGATTCTCTCAAAAAATGGAAATTCTGTCATCATTTACTCACTCTCAAGTTGTTCCAAATTGTATAAAATGTCTTCAAATTCTGTTGAACAGAAAATATATTTTTTTAAAGATGTTGGTAACCAAACAGTTGACGGTAGCCATTGACATCGAAAGTATTTTTTCCATACTATGGAATTTAATAACTTCCAGAAACTATTTGAACATTTGCACATTCTTTAAAAATATTTATTTTGTGTTCAATAGAATTTGAATGTATTTCTTACAGTTTGGATTGGAACAACTTGAGGGTGAGTAAATGATAACAGAATTTTCATTTTTGGGTGAACTATCCCTTTGAACAGGGTTATTAAATTATTGTTTTTTAACAATAAAGTAAGTGAGTGTTAGATGACAGAGAGACAAAAAAAAAATCTAAATATAAACGATTAAATATCCAAATGAGGAGCTAGATGAATTCTCTAATATAACACAGAAACAGAAGAATTCTCTAACATCAACATATTTGTTTTCTTAATTTTTTCATTTTTTAAAAGGTGCAACAAGTACCCTTTTCAAATTAAAAAATTTAACTGCTGTATAAATGAATACATTTTTTCACTTATTTTAGTATTTGTGACTGAAACCAATGAAATAATTTTTTACACCTTTGAAAAAACAAAGGTTTAGGTTTTTGAAGTAATTAAACAGGATTATTTTGACATAAAATTAAGGTTCTCATCAAAGAAAAATGCTTGTGGCAGATGTTTGTGCAGGTGCTAGAGTGTAATAGATATCACTTTCAGTTAAAATGGCACCAATTTCCTCTTCAGCTCCTAAAAGCTCCGCCATTCCAGGTTACAGTACCAATCAAGCAGGCACTCTAATCAGCATCATGTATGGAGTTTACTGGCCTGAAATTTATTTTTTGCATTATGAAATTTTATAAATGCATTACAATTCCCATCAGTCATTAATAGTGTGCCAGAGAATGCATTGATACAATATTTTAAATTGTTCACTGATGTCCCAATATTAAGAATTATAATAAAAAACCCAAAATACAACACATATAACTTTTTAAAACTTCCACAAATAGCCAATTATACAAAACGAGCCAAAACTCGCTATTTTTGTGTTTGTCCCCTTTAAATGAAAATGAGCTGGTACTCCCGACTCCCTTTTCAGAACAGTGCGGAGCTTCAAGAGCTCATGCTCGCGGGCATACCACCGGTGTTACAGTTTAACTGGTGGTGATGTGTTACTGACCTCACATTGCTTCCAAACGCAGTTCCAAACCACATTCCTATTTAGGATCATTCTGGTAGCACATGAAGGCAGCACTAGTGAAAACAGGCAGAGACCATGTTTGCTTTAGCAACATTAGCCTTACAGAGAGCCAAGAAGCTCTTTTGGAAAACAAAATATGAGGCGTGATGCTTACTTTGTCTGGAGTCTGGCGTTGGTATCGATCCCTCTTTCAGAAGCAATCTTTGCACAACTCCAGTGCTGAACTGATCCTCGTTTGAGAGGCAGTCTGGTGTAAAATGTTAGCACAAACGTATAGGACTTTTGCGATTTTTCTGGGACATTTCCTTCGAAAATTTAATTTAACCACCGTGTCCTCAGCGGTCTATGGTGACTCCTATGTTCGTTGGTGCATCCCAACACACAACACTTTTAATGCCTCTTTGGCGCTGACATTGTACCTCCAGCAGCTACAGCAAGAAAACAGTAATGGCTGACCGCTGCTTCTCACTCAGGGTTGTGTATATGCTAATAGGGCAGAGAGCGTCACAAATGTGCGGGACTTTTCCGAGTATGACTTCATAGTAGTGAGAAATTTGGAACTGCTCGTGTGGAGAGACTGTTTATGATTTATTGGGATTATAAAACAATAAGTGTGTGGATTTTTACACACACTGCGGCCACACAACTGTGTTCAAACACCTTATAAAAGTGATTTTTGCATTCTATGGCACCTTTAAGAAATGATGAATTCTCCTCATATTTTTCACTTTAAATGTGTATTTGAGGTAATAACATGAGACTTGAAGCCATCTGTCTGTTTCTGCTCGACTAGCTCAACACCCTCTCCTGTATGCCACTGGAAAACATCTCTTAATGATGTAATCAAACTGACGATTAACCCACTTCCCTGAAGAGCCTCTCACCCACTCAGCCCTGTGGGAAAGTTATTCAGTTTAAAGTCCATTTCAGCAGAAAGTGTGTGTTTAGAGAGAGTGTACAGGACATGTATGTCAAAAAGTTTTGAATTACATTTTTTTTAAATGTTTTTGAAAGAAGTCTCTTCTTGACCAAGGCTGTTTAATAATGGCTGTTTAATATACAAATAACTGTTTTCTATTGTAATACAATTTAAAATATTACTGTTTTTACTGTTTTTACTTCTTCAAATATACAGATGCAGCCTTGGTGAGCTTGCATAAAGAGACATCTATTCAGACTTATATGTATTCTGAATAAAACGTATTCAGAAGTCAGCTCATGAAACTGATGTCATTATTACTTTGATCTCAGAGAAATAAAGATTAAAAGTTTCTCTTGAAGAGTCATCTCAGACCTCTGTAACATTCACATTAAACTCTTGATCACATGCAGACTCATGCTGATACTTTCAAACTGGATGGATTGAAGTGAAAATTTCATAAAGATTGAACAGAGCTCTCTTTTAGTATCTTTCATGGAAAACCAAGCTGTCGTTTTTGTTTAGGTAAACTTTGTTCTGCACCTCAAGAGTGAATCCAGACTTCCTGTGTTGAGCGTGAGACGTCAGCAGTAGTGATGCTCTCTGGCTGATTGTGTGTTTCGTATTCCACTTGTGTTTTGTACCCTTTCATAACACTGATGGTTTGATTGTCCTGTAACTTCCTGTTTGTCTCTCTGTTTATTTCTAGAGTAGAGGAATGGTTTTTGCTGGATGTTTGTGATGCGGTGTGTGCTGGTGAGGTCTAGCAGTATCTCTCACTGTGATTAATCGGACATGTCACAACTTCCATCAGTACAAGCATCTTCTTCCAACTCACCGTCGCCTGCAAACGCCAGGAGAAAGCACAGACCTCTTTTCTATCTTTGTCACGCACTCTCTCTTTCACTCTTTTCCAAAACTTAAGTGCCTACTGAGGAAGCATTTTAAGACATCATAAGAAGGTTGTTCCAAATGGTATGCATCTTAAAGGGAGGGACAGTTCACTCAAAATTAAAAATGTCATAAACCTGTATCACTTTCTGTGGTACACGAAAGGAGAAATGTATGTGCTGGCCACTCTTTTTTATGCAGTTACAATGGGGACTAAAGCTTTCAGTTTTTAAAGAGCATGCAAAAGCAATATAAATATGACTCATTTTCTGTATTACAAATATTTTGAAGAGAATCAATAGTGTTGTGCAATGAGTAGTCTAAAATTTAAGTTGTTATTCTCTGATAGCAAGCTGTTTGTTGTTAAAATCAGTTCATTGAATGATTTGTGAACAATTCACTTAAAAAAATCTGACTCAGTTCATTCGCCAATCAGGCTTCGCTACTTCTAGACATTGAACGACTTGAGGGTGAGTACATAATCACCTTGTTTAAGTCCAATTCTTGGACAGCATTATATTTAACGCTCACAGAGAAACAAAGTGCAGAATAAGAGCGGTACATATAAACCCTCTTTTTTTTTGTTTAACCTTGGCATTTATAATAAATTTATAATTAATAATTTAAATAGTTATATAATGCTTTTTATCACTGTTCTGGAATAAAGATCTGAATACAAGAATAAATGATCTGTTGTGGAGTGAGTGGACTGAAATACATGTTTATGGAGTTTATAATGTTTGTAAACATTTTGTTTTATTTAACAGTATTTCTATATTCTCAACAATGCAATTTTAACCCATTAATATTTTCTGGAAGATATGGTGCATAAAAGGGAAATCCAAGGTATTGATACATAATACATGAACAATAAGACATGAAAGAGTACTTCGCTTAGTACTCTCATGCCGTGTGACAGACGCTTTTTGTGCTTGTGCTTCAGATGTGTGTGCTCAGAAAATCGTATATCAGAAGTTTAAACTAATATGGGTTTAGAACACATGATTTCAGTGCGATAGACATGATAATCAAAACCAAACAGATGATCTTTAAAAGTGTGCGGGGAGCAGCATCTTATTTGCATTTAAAGAGACATGTAGCAGCAACTAACACTCACTTAAACATACACCCACAAAAGCAGCGTGTTTCTGCTTCCACTCAAATAGGCACTAAAATAGGCATTTTCATGATAAAATAAATGATCTGAGCTTATTTTTTTAAGCTTTTGTCATGTTTACCAACTTGCTAATGTCAAATTAATATAGCACTTTTTTTGTGGCTCGACAGTGTCGTTTTGTGATAATATGCTGCCTATGTTGACTTTAAGGACTGCAAAGAGCTTCTCTCTCCATCTCATTCTGACAAACACTGTTCTTGCATTACTTTGTAAATGTTTCTGATTTGTGTTTGCGTAATCACTCAGGTGTGTGTTCTCTGGGGTGCCTGTGTGTGCGCACATGTTTATGGGTTTGTTTTCACGCACTCAGCCTCTAGCTGCTGTTGTTTATCATCAGTTTGTCACCTCAGGTTAATGTCTCTGCTTAGTGCTTGACAAATGCTGCAAACCATATTGTGTGTGTACTGTATGTGTGTGTTATGTCTTACTGAGGATCTCAGACTCATCGCCTCGGTATTCACGGCACAGCTTGTGTTTAGTACTATCAGTATGATGTGAGAGGCCTGTCATGGTCTGGTTCTGCTGTATATGAGAGGAAATCATGTTTAGAGTGTCAGCTCTGCAGATAAACAACACTCTGTAATGAGGAACTAATCATCAGTAAATATTTTCACTGACAAACATGGTCTCTGGCTCACAGCAAATGGACTTGTGTGTCCACTTGTTTAAGGCTTCAGGAGGATAAACGTTCACTGTTTATCTGAAGTGATTTAATAAGCCTATGTAATTAGAGATGTGAGATGGTTTATAAATTAGAGGATTTACTGAAGAGCTACTAATTAGAAATGACAATAATAATAATAATAATACATATAATAAATGTATTATTATTATTATTATTATTATTATTTGACCACAAAATGCCAGTAGAATATTTTTCTCAAATTACTTGAGAGTCTTTTGAGATTTTGGAAAGAAAACCTTAGATTTGAAGTAGGAATGCACCAATATTAAAAGAAAATATTTAAATATTAATTGGCCAATAATTATTTTCACGTTATGGCCAAAAACCTACATTAAAATTCGACACTGTTTTGACTAAATAAATAAGAGAAATAACACTAAAATCAACCATTTTAAATGCTACATTTAATATACTAATTACTTCAAGTGAATTTAGGCATCTCACAGTTATTATTATTAATTAAAATAATGAAAATCAAATATTAAACATAAACAAATTTTAAAGTATTTATCATATTTTATTTTTATATTTATATCAATAAAATTGTAATGTCAATATTGGTGCATTTGTGAAGTCAGATAAAGGACGTTTTATGATTACTAACATTTTAACAAATTGGAATAACTGATTAATCATGCAAAATACAACTAGGATGCTTAAAGTATGGGTTTGTTTTTGTCAATTTTCTGTTTTCCAGATTTTTCATTATAATTATTCTGTCTTGAGTGCTTAAAATGATTCAATCTCATTACTGATTGGTGTGTTATTTAAATTTGGTAGCTTAAAATGATTCAATCTCATTACTGATTGGTGTGTTATTTAAATTTGGTATGTCCTGAATGTGAAGTAAGTAGTTGCCTAACATTCATAGCCATTTACTGTAGAGCAAAGTTGGAAATTATTACTTATTTTATTCCTTTTTTTAATAGTAATATCATCTTAGAGGAATTAATTAATTTCACTCTCAGTCACTGCAGTGTTAGAGAATGTCGCTTATTTATATAGGTCTCTTTTTTTTCTCTCTTCAGAAAAACAGCTCATCACCCACAATGTAATGTTGACTTGAACAGCCTCTTGTATCTAATGGTAGCTTGTTATCATCTGATTATTCTTTTGCATTGTGGTCACAGTCTTTGTGCGTGTGTGTGTGTGTGTGTGTGTGTGTGTGTGTGTGTGTGTGTGTGTGTTGCGAGTAAAGGTCAATGTGAAATAGCAAACTGCCACTTCAGTGGCTCATTTTAATCATTGGCCTGAAGAGGAAAAGATCATTAGAGAAAAGAGAGGAGGAGAAATCTGTCATTATGAACTTGTTTTGCTGCATGTTTTTAGTTTGTGCTATGAATACTAAAGACAGTCTCTGAAAGAGCACTGATGATAGAGTGTTTAAAAGAGACTGAATAAAAAGAGTGACAGAGACAAGCATGGCTGAAACAGTGAAATACTGTAACAGAGAAACCAAATGAGGAGGAAGAAAAGAACAAACCTTGTAAAGAGAGAAGTAATAGGCTTTAGTCAGATAATATGCTATAATTAAAGGGATAGTCCACCCAAAATTAAAATTCTGTTATCAATTATTTACCATCATATAACTCCAAACTTAAAAATTACTTTTATTGTATGAAACATCTCTTATAGTGGTCTATGGAAGAAAGAAAATCAAATGGATTGAAAAATAGGTTTTTGAACGTAAAGTATATAAATTAAAGTATTTTGGGGTGAACTTTTCCTTTAAATTGATAGAAGCATGAACAAAAACAGGGCTGTGGGGGACAGATTTACTGTCTATTCAATGGGCCTCATTCATGTGTAAATCAATTGGAAAATTCTTACATAAATTATTTAATGGGCATAAATGGGCAAGAATAATTTTATAAAGGGTGTATGCATAAATTCATTCTACTCTTGTTCAGTATGCTCTTGAAGGGTGTTTTCACACTTGATTCCACTTTAAAAAACCGAACCCAGACCCCTTTAAGTGGACCAAGTGAAAAAGGACCCAGTTTTCTTTGTGTTCACACTATCGCAGTTCCTGAAAGAGGACTCAGATCTGTATTTGGTCCACTTAAGCAGTAATGGTGTCTCAGACCTCTTTGTGTTCAGACTGTTTCTTTTTGGATCTAGTGCAGTTCATTGTTTGATGGCTGACATTATGGCCTCCTAAACTGGAATGTTTTTATCTTTTGCACAAAAATATAAGTTTTGTACACCTTTGTAATATTTATTTTGAATTGTTTTCCTTGTCTATGTAATCGTGTTTATTTTATAGCACACAGGGTTTCTGCAGGATTTTTAAGCTCAAATTTAAGACTTTTTATATATATAAGAAAAAACATTTCAAAATTCAGCCTTTCAAGTTTCAAACCATTTTTAAGAAAAGAGTCAAAAATCAAATGTATCAATTATTATATTAATGGTTTAATGGCTGGTTTAATATCAATTTTTATTTTAAACCAGCAGAAGGGCTGTTAAAAAAATGCTAATTCATTCTCTGCCAGCAGATGGCGCTATCAGAACTGCATAAAGATAGACTTTGAAACCTGCAGCACTCATATTTATCCAATGAAATCATAGCCTTTTTTTTTAATCATCTCATTAAACTATATGACAATTTTCTTTCCATCCCCATTGTACTTTTTATGGCCTTAAATTTGATGCAATTAAATTTAAGACTTTTTAATGAATAGGCATGCTGACATTGAGAAAGAAAAAAATTTAATTGGACAAATATAATAAAATGCTTTGCACATTTCAGGTACAGTACTGGTATCCTTAAAATGCAGCATTTAAATAATAAATGTACTAATCAAATGGAAAAAAAAAAACGTGCTCAGACCACCTTTCGAGATGGTCTCAGTTTGGTTCGCTTCTGAGGGGTCTGTGATTGTTTGGAGTGTTTACATATGGGCCAAAAGTCATGCGAACCGTGCCCAGACCCCTGAAAAGAAACAAACAAAATGTACCACACAACCACACAACAACAAAAACAAATAAAATATATTGAACAATTTGTACCACACAGCCTCATTTTATTCACATTCAATTAAATATGTCATTTCTAACTTTAAGCATTCTTCAGACAAGCACATATATTACATATAATAAGCTGGCGGAGCAAATGTGAGATGAAGTTCAGACCTCCTGTTGTCCTTTAAAGGTGATATTCACAACAGCAGACCTGCCTTCTATTAGGAGATGTATTGTGAAAAACAGCAGAGTCACCCCTGTAATTCAGCCCTGTTTCTCCTATTTCCTGTGTGCCACAGATCAACACTAAAGGAAGTTCCTGTTCAAAATACCAGCCCTTTATCATTTCCCTATTTGAAATGGTTTGTATATTATGGTATAATAGATGGCCTCTGTCCAAAGAGTTTGCTATTGAAAAGGTCCTGTCATTTCTGTTCCCTGCATATCAAAAAGGGCTATTTGTCTTTCAGTGAGTCACCCATCTATGGTGCCCTAAGGGAACAATGTTTTCCGGCGTGTGTAAGCAGTTTCCACCTCTTTCTTTCAAGAGAACTGTGTTGATGGAGGGGCAAGAAGGTGCACAAACTGAGGTGAATAACAAACTGTATCATTTATAAGTTCAAACATCGTATCTTCCTGGTTTGGATGCTGTCTTTCCATTTAAAGCTGTGCAGGCTTCCTAAAATTTCATCCTTCAGTGAATTATTGATGTTTTCTCTCCTCCTCCTTCCAGACTCTGTTGAGAATATATCCTGCTGTTATCAGTTCCATATTCTGAGAGCCTCTAGTGATTTTGAATATCGATTATGCTTTTGTGAAGGACAGCAATAAGTGGCCTTTAAATGGCATGATGGGAGACGATGCCCGTGTTATTAGCAGACAGGGCTCCTGTTGGGGCCGGGACTGGAGTCTTCCAGCTCTCTTATTAAAGACTGTGCCCGTCTTCTTCCACACCGCCCCTGAATCTCTCTGTAAATATCAGTAATTTAACTCTCCTGTCACAGCAGATATGCATTGCTGCTTTTGGAGATCGATCAGTTTTGGCTTTTTGACTGTGATCTTCAGTATCTGGCCAAGATAGATCAAGTTCCTATCTAAAGAGCCATTCAGACTGGATTGATTTTTTAAAAATGACATTTTAACTCTATGAGGACTGCATTACTTTCATAAGCCAGGGATTTTTCAACTTTTTCATGCCAAGGGCCAGGAAATGTGTGGATCCTCTTGCGAAGTACCCACTTCCTAAATGTATAAAAAGTTTATTCAACTAATTTTAAGCATGGTGTTACAAAGATGATATTTTTATCAAAAATACTTTTTTTTTTCCCTGTTAAAAAATAGTGCTATCAACAGAATAAAATAATCATGGTAAATATAATGAATGAAATGTGACCAGTCTACAGAAAGCAGAATGAAATTAATATTATCAAAATTCTTGAATCTAAAAAAAAAAGGATTGCTTTAACCATAATCTGTGATGGCAAAGCTGAATTTTCTGCATCATTACTCCAGTCTTCAACATCACATGATCCTTCAGAAATCATTCTCATATTCAGATTTCCTGCTCAAGAAACATTTCTTCTTCTTATTAGGATTGAAAAGTTGTGCTGCTTTATATTTTTTTGCAAACCATGCTGGATTTTTTTTTTCAGGATTCTTTGATTAAAAGAAATATCAAAAGAACACAATTTATTTGAAATAGAAATTACTTTTGATCAATTTAATGTATCCTTTTTTAATTTAAAAAAATAAGGCCATTAATATATATTATTTCATCTGCATGGCTTTGATTGTTATCTTTAGTTATTCAGTGAAGGCCAAAATAAATTAGAAGAATTGTTGTGACAAATAAATACTGCAATCATAAACATTCATATGGATAGAATAATCCCCATCCTCAGATTTCTCAGAGGACCTCCATGTTAGCCAAAATGCAGCAGATAATTTGATCTGTTATTTTTACCAAAGAAAAAAAATTGGATGGGGCTAAAACCACAAAAGTCTGTGCTAGTTGCCTCCTCAGGGACAACTAGTCCCATGCGAGTCTCTCGCTGTCTCTTGTCTGTCTCTGTGTTTTGGTTTCAGTGTCATGCAGTATGGAATACTTGGAAGATGCTGTGATCACAAGGCTGAAGATGAACCACAGGAATGATCATTTGCTTTGGCTTTAGGCAAGGCTTCTATTTTTAGCCAGTTTATATAGCCAGAAAAAGATGTGATGAGATGAACACCATATTTCCTGCTTGCAGTCTTGAAAATTGAGGAGAAAGACCAGCAGCAGGTGGTCTGTTTAATAAGGGTCTCTCTCTATCATACGCAAGGTTCAAAACAGCTGTGTGTTTGTGTGTGTGTGTGTGTACAGGAGCGGACGAACACATTTGTGCATCTGTTTCCCAAATTATAGTTGTGACTTGATACATGATTTGTTTGTTCCATTGTATGCACTGGTTAGATGCAAGCTCATGCATGTGTGTTTTTGTGTGCAATAGATGCTTTTTCTTGTCAGACCACTATTTCCTAATTGTCTCAGAGTACGTGTTTGGTTGCTATGGGGTCTCCCAGGGCGACGAACGGAGATCAGAACAGAGAGCTCTAATTAGAAGTGACTGTGTGTGATTGGGCAGTGCAGTCTGCAGGGGGTGACGAACTCAGAGAGGTTGCAGAGGGGAGAAATAGATGGATTCGAGGTGGGTGGGTTGAGTTTAGATTCATTGGAGAAAACAGCTTGTAGATGGAGGCTTGGGTAAAGGTGGTTTACTCACTATATACCCTTCATTGCAAAGAACGGTGCTCTCAGACTACCATTCCCATAATCCTCTAATGAATGATTTATGTGTGGAACAGCCAGCATGTGCTGTACTGTCCGTACCACGGAATATTTGACTTAGTCTTATTTGGGTGGTTGACAAGATGTGCTTTTTTAGGGTCCAGTGTGATGAAAATAGGCTGAGACTTCTTTGTCCATGTTTGGACATTTCCAGCATTAAAGAGATAGTTGACCCAAAAATGAAAATTCTGTCATTAATTATTCACCCTCATGTCATTCCAAACCTGTAAGACCTTTGTTCATCTTCGGGACACAAATTAAGATATTTTTGATGAAATCCTAGAGCTTTTTGACCCTCTGTACACAGCAATGCAACTGAGTTCAAGGTAGTAAGGACGTCATTAAAATAGTCCATGTGACATCAGTGCTTCAACCTTAATTTTATAAAGCTATGAGAATACTTTTTTGTGGGCAAGGAAATAAAAATACTGATTTTATTCAACGATTTCTTCTCTTCTGTGTTCATGAGAGTACCATGACACATGCATGAGGTGCTGCTGACACAGGAGATTTCAGAATGCTTATTGTTTGAATGAAATGTGTTTTCCTCTCATTACACTATAAAAACATTTATTACTTGTTGAATGAAATTTAACAACACTAGAACATAAAGTCTATTTATAAATGCATTGGTTACACACTTAAAAAGAAAGGTTCTTTATTGGCCGGAATTCAAACTCGGGATGCCCGCAACGCAACTGCATTATATGCTGGCAAACTACTCACTTGGCTATTGGAAAAAAACCCATGGAGAAGCTTTGACATCCACAGAACCTATAAAGAACCATCTTAAAAATAAAGGTTCCAAAAGGTTTTTGTGGTGATGCCATGTAAGAACCATTTTGGATATTCAAAGAACCTTCCAGTCAACAGTTCTAAAAATAACCATTTTATTCTTAGTGTGAAGACTATTTGAATGATCTAAAGAACCCTTTTCCATTATCAGGAACCTTTTACAGAATGGAAAAGTTCCATGGTTGTTAAAGGTTCATTATTTTAAAAGTAGACCTTTCCACAAAACGTTCTTTGTTATGAAAAAAAAGATTATTCAAATGTTCTTTAAACTAAGAAAAGATGGTTCTTATACAGTAAAAACTTTCTAACTGAAAAGTACTGGACCACAAAATGGTTCTTCAATGGCATCACTGCAAAAACACCCTGTATTTTAAGAGTGTATTGTTTGATGGTTAAATATTTTTCCATGCAGAACGAGTGACTGTTACAGCGAAGCTGGCTGAGTTCAGTTTGGCCTCGGATTGACCTAACAGCGTGAAACACAGCGTGACATTAAATCTTATGCTAAGACAGTATTTTGCATGTCACACTGTATGATAAATCAATTGCTCCATAAATATGCACAACAATTGCAGTAGTTTAATAATGTATTATTCAGTTATCTGCATTACAAAACATATCAAATAGTTTCTGTACAAGATGTGTTCCTTTAAAAACAGTATGGAGCTAGCAATCTGAATTTTTTTTTCTTTTTTTTTCAGCGTAAGCAAGATATTATAAAGATGTCAGATGCATGAAAATAATAAGTGCTGTTGCTGTCCTCAGTCCTCGGGGAAAAGAGGAGCTATTAAAAAGGACAGAACTGTTTACAAAGACTTGTTTTTATTTGGATGAGATATATGGCCAGGGACTAGTTTTGACAGAAAGTTGAAAAGTAGTTAAAATACAAAAAGTTGCAGTTTTTTTCAGACTAGCGGGGAATGTGTATAGTTCAATACATGTGTGTCATGGTGATGTCTTGTTCTCTGAGACAGGTTGTTGACATTTATTAATGGGTGAGCACAGACATTTGGATTCCATCTGTTGTCTGACAACTGACACCGTGTCCTAACCAGACATAATGAGATGTTTCTAGGGACAAGCAATTGATCTTTTCACACTAAAGTGAAACTGCAAGCTGTCTGATGTAAAGGCACATGGTACAGTAGATATTTGATGTCTAGTGACAGTAATGAAAGTGAGATTTTGGACCAATGAGATTTCAAAATAGGCAGAACTAGCATGAAATACGAGACGAGCCTTCAATAAAATGTTCTGTTGGTCCTTGCTTATCACTGCAGTGGATGTTTAGGACAAAACCTCTTTACATGGAAGAGCTTTTGTTGTTTTATCATGTTATTGTGGGTGGATAGAACAAAGTGTTTTTAATGTCTGCGGAATTGCTTCATTTATGGCAAATCTTTATAGAAAATAGCCTTGAAACGTCCCTTTGAATAAAAACTTGAGTTTGTTAGTTTCTAAAGCCATTAGATCCTTCTGCACTGTTCAGATATTTCTGTCCTGCTCTTTCTCTCAGTCTCTTTCATGCTTTACACAGTCCTGAACACGTCAGTCCGTATCAAATCAAACTGAAGAAATCATTTGTGGTCATCAGAGTGAATTCAGTGAAGAGGATGAAAGTGAAGATGGTGGTCATGATCTTTGAGTGTTGTTTTTTTGCTGTCATTTACACACAAGCCTCGAAAGACCTCATGCTTTCACTGTTGCTCTCTCACTGTCTCTGGAGCATTAAAGGTGATGTAATAGGTGTGTAATTTCTCGACGCTAAAATACTTTCTCCTTTCACACCCACTGAGAATTTTAAATTGACCGTTCTCCCCAAAAATAATTCTGTCATTGTTTACTCTCCCTCATGTTGTTCCAGACCTGTATGCTGTTGTATTTTTGGTGGAACACATTTTTCAGGAATTGTTTTGCAGCTCTTTCCATGCAAAGACAATTTATAGTGACTTGTGGCAGTCAAGCTCCAAAAAAGACAAAGAAAATCTTCACTAAAAATAATTTTCACAGATAGCAAGCCATGGGAAAGAAATCGAGAAGTAGAGTGTGCTTCAGAGTGCTGGAAAGAACATTGTTTTCCATCATCACTGCAACAATCTCTGAGCAAAACGAAAACTATGTATTTTACAAATTGCTAAACATTTTTTTTCTAATAAGGAAAATACTTTAGGCAGTTTATGAGGTTTACTGCATTTACCATAGTACTCTAAATAAGTTGCATACAAATAATGTCCGAATAATCATATAGGCCTGCATATGATCACACTTGCACACCATAATGAGAGCTTTTACTTTTATATTTTATGTTAATTTAAGTTTATTATTTTATTTATTTTCTGTCACTTTTTAAGTTTAAGCTTTAGTAATTTGATGTTCTTTTGCCATTTTTAATAGTGTTTTTCTGTCATTGTTTTAATAATTCTATATAGCTTTTATTTACTTTTTTAATTTATTTATAGTACTTTTAGTGCCTCAACTTAATCTCATTTCACTTAGTTGCCAAAGCAAAATTTATAATTTTTCTAATTTATAATTTTTTTCTTGTTTTATAATTCAGCTTCAATTCATTTGCTGAAAACTATTTTTGATAATTTTAGTTAACAGTAACAATACTGATTAAAGAATTGCTGTGGAAGCTAATTAGTATTAATCCTGAGTTATAACTGTGATGCTCAAATTAATTTGTATGCATTTTCTGTAGTGTTGATGAAGAGTAGGGATGACACTCGTTAGAAAATTCTATTCATTTAGCCTGTTTATGAGGAGACAAGGCTGCATGACCAAGTTGCTTTCCCCATCATTTTCTGTGACAACCAATTCCACACCTAATGCACATTCATTGTTCTTCATCTTTTATACAGTAGCACTAAAATGGCTTTGTCACAATCAGGTGGAGAAAAAGAGAGAAATAATCAAGGATTGTGTCAAAAAAGACTTGAATGCACATCACATCATAGTTATGATTTCCAAACACTTAAATAGCTTCTTCAAAAGGTCAAGTTATGGCTAGTTAGCATGTTCTAGTTATCCCCTGATGGTAAATGGTGTAACTACATCATGTGGACACCACTTCAGTAATATCCATTCAGAAATCAGTGCTAAATTATCACTACATAAACTGTTTTTGCAAGGAACATATATTGTATATTGCTGTTACAGTTTTTTGTTTATTTATTTTGGAGGGCATGACCAGTACTGCATTGTGCTCTCTGCTGCCACCTAGTTTACTCCCCGGTATCTCTCTCTGTCTGTCCCATTTGTTCTGCAGTTAACTATAGTCACAGGTTGCTGTCCCAGAGTACTGCAGATATCTGAGTCAGCAGCTGCTGCAGTCATGCCAGGAGAGAATTATACAGTCTTTAACTAACATACATCCTCTCTCACCGTCTTAAACGCTCCATATGGTGATCATTAATGCTGTTTCCTCCAGGGATGATCCTGATGTCTTAATTCAGGGTTTTCAGTGGCGTAATAAACCGTATGTGCACATCAGTCAGTACTCCCATGCTCTTTCTCACATGCTGTTTGTCCCATTGACAGTTCAGTAAAATTATGACTAGCATCAGGATGCTTTTCTCTTCCACAACTGTACATAAAACTCTCTCTCTCTTTCCATTAGCAGTTGGCTGTGCTGCAGCAGGCCTGTTCTCTTTGCTGATGCTGCATTTCTCTCCATATTCATATCCCAATTTCACCGCTGTGCTGCATTTTCCCTTGAAAACGTTATGAAGGTCATTTTTGGATTAGAGTTAAGCCTAAACTGAGCTAAAAGCTGTGTTTTAAATGAGAGTGGAATGTGATGTAATTTTTCTGGTGCTCTGTTTAATTATAGACACATATATTCTATAAATTGGATAAGTCACAGTTTTTCTCAGTTGTTTTCTCATTGAAATCCATGATTATTATTTTGCAAAATTATGTATGTTAAATAATACTGACATTTCTGGGATTCTGTTTCTATTTAAATCAATTTTATTATTTTAATTATTATTATTTTACTATTTTGGAACTGTTGGGACAAAGCACTTATACAAACAAAGACTAATTTCTCAAACATTTCTCAAACATGCATCCCCCCCCCACCCCCCAAAAACTCTTAATACAACTAAATCATTTTACAACCATTTTGTGCTCATGTTGAAAGCACTAGCATTCAGAAACCATCACAATGTCATCACAACCTCAGTTAACACACAATTCTCATTATGTGAACATTAGTATGCAAACTACTTCACACAGCAGCCAGAATGGGGTTTGCAAAAATAGTTACAGAGTTCTGGGCTTTAGATGCAAACAATACAGAAAGCGCTCACATTAGGAAGAGTATTAAATGAAGTCTCTGCCATTCACGTTTGAGTGCCAACATGCCTTCTTCTAAAATGTAAATTTGGCTCTTTATAGGTGTATGATGAGGTTTGGTTTTTGTGTAAAGTTTGAGGTTTGTAAAATTTATGTTGATTAAACACAACAACCGTTATAGCTCAGCATATATTGTGTTTTGGATGCTGTTGTCTACATCTGGCTTCTAGCTTAACCAGCTGGAGTTCTTTGCTCAACCTTTGCTCAGCTAGCAAAGCAAACAGCATGATTAAACATATCCACCAACTTGACCAGCAGCAAAGTCGTAAGCTGGTTTTTCACCAGGGAGCTTTGATTAAATGTGTTTTAGCAATTGAGAAAAAAAGTATAGTACTGTATAGGTTTCAGGTAGAGCTATAATAGAGAAGTTTGTGGGGAAGTTCAAGAGTTTGGGTCAGTTATGGGAACACATTCATATTTAATATTCAGTCCCTGTAGGGGAAGAGAACAAATGCGGAGTGTGAGGTTTAGAGGTGGAATTTATGTAAACCTTAAAATAGCTGGAGCTCAGAAAAAAAAAAAAGTGCATGTCTCTAGAGATTCTCCACTCTGGCACGGAGAGAACATTCCTAATTCAGACTAGTGACTCACTGCCACTGCTCTGCCATTTCCTGATTTGTTTGTTATTATTTTGTTTACAGTTTTTCTCATTTGCTAAGACATGCTTAATGAAACTGGGATCCACTTGATCTTCATCATCACATTCTTAGCACAGCAGAAGTCTTCTTTTGCAAATGCCTTAACACTATTTCATTTGTTTCACACATTTTTCACACCCTTTGTCAAAACAGAACTCACAGTGATTGCAACACTGCCATGGAAAACATCCAGTTTGAAGTTCTGAGTATTTCAACTCTTAATTTAGTTTTTTAGATATTACCACCCATAAGTTTCCTTTGTTTTGTTTTCTAACTATATTCAGCACTTTTGAGTTTGAACAGGAGACTTGGAAACAGAGTTGAAACTAATTTCAGACTCTGTCTTTTTTTGTCTGTCCCTCTCAGATGGCAAGGTGTATGCACTGGGCGGGATGGGGGCTGACACGACCCCTCAGGCCTCAGTGAGGCTGTATGAGCCAACAAAGGACCAGTGGCTGCCCCTCACCTCCATGCCCACCCCACGCTACGGAGCATTCTCCTTCCTGCGCGGTAACAAGATCTATGTTCTAGGTAAGCCCTCATAAAATTGTCTCATAAATCTGAATAATTCAGTTGTTTGTCAGAGACACACTCTTGGTTCCCTAGGAATAATAAGAGATGACAAAATAATAAAAAGGGCAGACAGGCAGGAGAGTCTAATGGTAAAAATGTGTTTAGTGTGAAAGGAAATCCACAATTCAAATCCCAACCTAACATAGTTTTTTCTCATTTCTAATCTAATCTTGACAGCCATTTAACTACAACTTCATCCTTTTCATCAAAAGGAAAAAATTATATAGTTTTCTAGTGACATGATGGTGGTTTTTAAAAGGTTCTTCACAGCGATGCCATAGAAGAACCATTTTTGGTTCCACAAAGAACCGTTCAGTCAAAGACTCTTTAAAGAACCATCTCTTTCTTATCTTTTTATAATCTGAAGAACCTTATTTTGCCACAAAGAACCTTATTTGGAACAGAAAGGTTCTTCAGATGTTAAAGGTTCTTCATGGAACCATTTAGACAAAAAAAGTTTCTTCTTTGGCATCGAGAAGCACCTTTATTTTTAAGAGTGTAGATTATGACAAAATTTGTCATTTCTGAGCAAATAATTTGAATAATTGGATACATTTAGACATGAATGGGTGATTTCTGTTACAGCATTTTAGAAACACACTTTCTTCCTATAATAATCATGCATAGTTTGTATAGGCCTATACACTACTGTTCAAAAGTTTGGGGAGATTTTTTTAAAAGTCTCTTATGCTCACCAAAGCTGCATTTATTTAAAATACCGTGAAAGCAGAACAATTGTGACCTATTTTTACAATTCAAAATTACTGTTCTATTTTATTTCGATTGTATTTTAAAATGTAATTTATCCCTTTGATGCAAAGCTGAATTTTCAGCAGCTATTACTTTTCAGTGTCACATGATCCTTCAGAAATCATTCTGATATGCTGATCGGCTATTAAAAAAACACATTTCTTATTATTAGCAATGTTGAAAACAGTCATGCTGCTTAATATATTTTGTGGAAACCATGCAAACAAAAAAAAAACTGCATTTATTTGAATTGGATAGCTCTTTTCACATTAAAAATAATTAAATAAATAAATATTACTGTCCCCAAACTTTGGAACAGTAGAATATGTCTATCCATATCATCAACATTTATTGTTTTAAAGGAATAGAAATGTGGGTCTTCTCTCTAGAGGTGCTTAGCAGACAGAGTACTAGACTAGCCAGTAATTATAATGTAACTTATTTTCCGTGTCACACTGTGTCACAATATTCTCCAGGAGCAGCAGATGTGGTAACAACACCTGGTAATTGTTCATGCCGTGCCAGGGCTGATAAGAACCGTGGAGTGGAGTCATTTCTCAGTGGGGGGGAGTGAAATCTGCACTGCAATATGCTGCAGGGATCTGACGGTTTACAGCAGAGCTGTTCAGTTCTTACCTCAGTGTTGGAAATCACAAAGGAGCATTAAATGGAAATCTACACTGCAGGTTCCCATGATACACTCTGTCCCATGATAAAGTCTGTCCTTTGAAAGAGACACAGCCCTTGGCTGCAATTTACTGCCTGTTTTGGGCTGAGTGAATGAGACGCTGACCATATGTGGCTATTTGCTACTCTGTGTTAGAGAGAGAGAGAGAGAGAGAGAGAGAGAGATGTGTGTGCGCGTTTGTGTGTGAGTGACCGAGTGATATAGAGAGAGAGAGAGAGAGAGAGAGAGAGAGAGAGAGAGAGAATGTAGATTTTATGTATAAGTAAACATAAATTATTGGGACAAAACATTGACCTTCGAAGTTAGAGCTAAATATGAGAGATAAATGGGTCAATGACAAATAAGAGTGTTTACAAAAAGAAAAGAAATAAATCCTTTATCCTTATGTTCATGTTGGTTTTATATGGTTTTGAAAAACTTGTATACCATTTTCAAGAAAAGTCTACATGTAAGAATTTACAACTTATATACACGTGAATGTACACATTTTAATCAAAATTGTACAATTAAAAATGTATTTCTATTACAAATAACATGAATTATTAATTCATAAATATTATTACAAATTTTGGGGTTTTACATTTTAACATTTTTCATAAAAAGGTAAAGCTGTTGGATATTTTGAGAGACTTATGCCAAGTGCACACTGCATGATTTAGCCCTGATTTTCACTCACCGAAAGGTTTTTGCGAAATCGCCGACAAATGGCCGAAATTGATTCCAAATCAGCGCTCATTCACGCAAATGACAGTCACGCAGTGTGAATGATCAAAGACACAATCTGAGAGAGTTGCCGACGTCAATGTACAAACAAAGTGGCAATATCAGTACATTTTTGCATTAGAATATACAGAACCTTTCTTTCTTTCTTTCTTTCTTTCTTTCTATATATATATATATATATATATATATATATATATAATAATATATAATTATATCTTTTATAATATATATATAAAATATATATATAAAATATATAATTAAACATAAAGGGTTTTTCCTGTAAATAATATTCTTCTGTAAAGGACAAAAGATTTATTCCTTTTTTTTCATCACTTTGAGGGGTTTTGTAGGCTATAAGAAATAAACTCATTATAAAATGCACAAAACGCTGGTTTCACTTCAAGTACTTAGATTAGTGTATATAAAATTTTCCCAGCAGAAGTATGTTGTTAACAAGGAAGTCATCTTTGTTAATTAGTGTGTGTTTGGGGAGGACTTATAGACCACAATATCAGCGTGATCTTGTGTAATTTCCTTATCACGTCTCGTGTGCATTTGGCTGTAGTTTGCAGACCAGACAGAGTTGAGTGTGATTTTTCTTATTGTAAAGTCATGCAGTGTGTAACTTCCTGTCGCCGATCCATTGTGCAATGTGAACACAGCAGCAGCTGAATGCTACCCCAGATAGTCGTGCAGTCTGAAAACAACTGTGATCCGTGAACTCGGCTTACTGACCTTGACACAAAGTCATGATTTGTTTTCAGCATGTTAGTCACACCATACGACTTTGATTTAGCACATTTTTTTAGCTCCCCACAAAATATCAAAAGGAATTCATATATAAGTATATTCAATTAATTGTATGTATGAATTGCAGTTTTATTGTTTATTGTTATTTATATATTTAATAAATTCTGGAAAAAAAAATCATGTAACTTTTTTTAATTCTAGACATGCCAAAGATTTCCTTTTAGATTAGTGTTGATAATCCTTTAAGAACATTTCCTATTTAAATAGCTAGGTGAATGTGTTAATGCATGAACTGATGCGAAGCAATTTAAGTAGCTTTGCATAAAAACCTCTGCCAAATGTGTACATGTAAATGTCTGAGTTTGATGAGCATTTGGAATTGGTTAAACTGTGTATGTGTGAGTTTAATAGTTGATCAGAGTGTGTTTGTGCCCATGGGTTTGATGAGCATGTGGGGTTGCCAGTATGGGGTCTTGTTTTGCCAGATTTGTCCTCTTTCTAACTTCTCTGCACTATGAGACATTCTGTTCAGGTCAGACACAAAGATCAGCTGCCCTCTCACTCTTTGAGAAGTCATTAAAACTCTGCCTCCCTACACACACACACACTAATGAGGCCAGAAGATTTTTTTGAATAAGGTGTAGGCTGGACATGGCAAGAGTGATGGGCAACATCACCTTCTCATGCCAACGTATGATTGATCAGCCTGGTGAAGCAGATGTGCCCTCATTACTGTTACACACCTGGACTCACAGTCCCTCACAGCAAGTACAACTTCTGTGTTTCAACTTATTATCTAGTCTTGTTTGGTTTCATTTTACAGCTCAGATTGAATGTGAATAGAATTGCGGTGAATTCAGTAGAGATATTCTGATATGCTGTTTAAGATTGCTTGAACGTAGATTTAGGAGAATATGTTAATGTGCATCTCCACCAATAATTTGCCTCTGGGATAACTTGGTTTTGGGGGCTTTTTATAACCAAATAAATCAATTTGATTGGAGTTTGATCAATTCAACCACTTAAAACCTTAACAATTTATGAAATAATTAGAAATTGAGATGTGATGTGTGAAGTAAGCGGAATGGGGATTAATACAGATTTTTCTTGTGGACTCATGATTCTTCTCCTCCGCTGTGACACAGTTTTGTCTTGATGGTTAGATTTATACTCATTGATTTGACATCACAGGGAATAATTCATTCAGAGTCTCTCTGTATGCAACCCTTGCTTTTGCTTATATCCCTCCTTGCCGTCTTCCTCATAATTCTTTCTTTTTATCTCTGTTTTTCACTCTCTCTCCCACACTTGTGCTCAAAGGGCTACTCGCCTTTGTGTTGCTTGTCATGCTTTAGATGCAGTTTGACACTTAAAAAAGTTTTGCATTGAAGATCTTTTGCCTGGTGACAGCAGTAAAGTTAAGAAACTTAATTCTGTTATTTGTCAGGCTGCTGGACCACAAATAGAGCGGCAGTAAAATCACATTAAGGCCATGTATGAGGAATGGGCCTGTATCACAGAATGCTCATTTAGTTTGGATTTACTTTGGGATGCGCCCCGCGAGGTCTATCATGAGCGCAGACACTCGATCACATGTCACCCAGATGCACCACGCTGTCTCCCCAAAATAAGATGCCTACTGTGCTCGCTAATGTTGTTACCTCTTGTGCGGGCAGGAGAGCGACGTGACCCCATTCGAATGTGAAATAAAAAACATTCTCAGAGAAAGTTTAAGGCTGCTTGAATGTATTGTTTTCATGAAGCGGAGTGGATTTTTTACATTTATTTTTATCATTAGAATTTTCTGCGCTGCTAGAAAGTGGAATTGCAAATATAATGTTTCCCAACAGGTCTTGTGTTGTTTGGATAAAAATGTACACTACCATTTTTTATTAATACTTTCAAGGACACATTCATTAAACAAAATTGACTAAAGAATTTATAATGTTACAAGAATAATGTTTAATCACTGTTATTTCGAACTTTCTATTCAGTAAAGAATCCTGGGGAAAGAAGTATCATGGTTTCCACAAAAAAGTTCCGACACTATCTCACAGCCAATTCTTCCGTATTTTACGAAGTGGCTAATTCATACAAATATTTACGACCTATTTTGGACAATTTTGAACGATTTATGTGATAGTTAAGTGTAGGGGCAGGGCTAGGTGTGGTTCTTTGTACAAATTCCTACAAATATACCCCTTCATAAAAAATTTGTACAAATTAGCCACCTTGCTGTGAGTTTGGTTTGGAAAATTCATTGTGTATAAAAATCAAAAGTTCTTTACTGCAACATGGGTCTTCAGGAGCTCAGGATCTAAAAAAATAAATAAAAATACAATATTATTAGATGAACTTCAATAAAAACTTAGAATTAACCTCATGAATTCAGACTTCAAATGCAATGTGCACACATATGACTCTTTACATCAATAATTATTATTTATGCAAGTATATAAATGCATCACTATAGTATATTTGTTGTTATAGGCCAGGCATAAAATTCGTCACTCGGTTTTATGCATTATGTAACAGGTTTCTCTCGAAAACAGCTGAAAACCCCTGCTGTAACATATTCAATCTCTCCTTGTTTCTTTGTTTTTGAATTCAGATTTACTGACAGTCAGCATGTGTTATTTTGCATATGATGTGTGTATTAGTTTGCATGCGTGCTTGATGCTGGCTGCAGCGGCCATCTGTCTTCAAATCTGTCTGTGGATGGGTTTGGCCCAATACCAGCCGCACTTCACTCAGCTCAATATCTCGCCCATGCACGTCGCTGTTGAATCCACTCGTGTATTTGCCCTGTTCCCCTCAGCTAATTTCTCCCAATTTTGACCATGGAGGCTTTAATGATTGAAGTCGAAAGGCTGAAAGACTTGAAAGAAGTTAATTAGAGGTGTCCAGCAAAGGTCAAGAGAACAAGTCCTCTTAAATGGACTGCTGTAACCTCGCTTCTTATAGAGACATGCCGCCCCGTCCTCAAGACTTTTCCTCTATCTGGTTCTCTCACACTGTCTTGACTGGATTTCCATTTTCTGGCCTGCTTTCTCCATCTCTTCGCTCTTCCGCATTGTTCCCCAGACAGGTTCTTTCTCTCCTCCCTTTGTTTTCTCTTGTGTGTGTGTTTTCCCTGGCTCTCTGTTCTGTCCCAGAGGGCTCTCAGTAATGCCAAAGCTGGGAGGAGATCAGTCGTGTCGTGAATGCATAGTGAAGGAAAGAGAACGTGCAAGAGGAAAAAATGAAGGCGTACCTGGAAACGTGACAGTGTTTGATTCTTTCTGAGCTCTCACATACATAAACCTTAGTTGTGAATTTTACATTGTTTTCCAGAGAGATTTATGTTCTTGTGCTGTATTATTTGTTGTATAGATCCGTCAATCTCAACTGATTTTGTTTTAGCACCCAGAATAAACAATGGATATACGGCACAGTGGCAACCCAAAAGAGAACAACAACTGTTTATTGTGCGAAAGTTAAAGAAATGTTCTTTAAGTCACTGAAATCAACATTGAGATTTGTTGGTGTTTGGCAGTATTGATGATTTTGGTTTCTAAAAGTCTAAAAGATTTGAATGGTTTCTTGTTCTCAACCAATAATGTTTTTAATGCGGTGTGGTTTGTATTTATCTTTTTGTCCTTGCTTAGTTTTGTACATGGTTTTCAAGGATGAGGACATGTCCGCTCCATGTTGGCATCTACCTAATTTGGCTGCTTTTACTTAGTGACAGATGTCAATATTGTCGAGTTCAGTTGACCCTTTGCAGGGAGTTTGATTGACAGGTGATCTGACGAGTCATAACGCAGAATCTGCCATTTTTATTTGACAAACCAGATAGAAGAGTAGATTAACTTTGGTGGACTTTAAATGGTATGTATTGACATCTTTCCGCAGTTGTAACAAAATACCTTCTGATGTTCAGTCATGTTTATTTCATGCTTTAAGTAAATCTGAAAAGATGATTGGTTCATGTGCCGCTTGAACTTAGGTGCTAGTGATCTGTCATGACACATTAAAGAGACACAAAGTGGTATTTATTGATTGATTATTATTTTTTTTTTAATAGAAAATTTGAAAACTGAGACTTACTGTTGTGTCTGTTGGCACACAGTCAGTTTTCTGTATGCTCTGCAATGTATTTTTCACTGCGTGAGAATGTGATGTGTGGCGTGAGAGCGGCATGGCTTGTCGGACATAGCAACAGTAACAAAGGGAGGCAAAGGGTCAATAATTGGACATGTGACCTTTGTGACGTCACAACAAAAACATGGTTCACCCAAAAATTAAAATCATCCATTTATTCCTCATCTAAACCTGTATGACTTGCCTTCTTCTGTAAAACATAAAAGAAGATATTTTAATAAATGTCTCAGTGAGGTTTTGTTGTCCATACTGTGAAACCACTGGTTTTAGATCTTAGCCAGGGCAGACATCATGTTTCATTTGACTTAAATGACAATGTCAAATAAACTGTTATTATTATCATTATCAAATGAATGGGAAAGGACAATGCATCCATTGCATCATTTGTTAAAGGGATACTCCACCGTAAAATGAAAATTTTGTCATTAATCACTTATCCCCATGTCGTTACAAACCCGTAAAAGCTTTGTTCGTCTTTGGAACATAATTTAATATATTTTGGAAATATATTAAATTGTGTTCTGAAGATGAACAAAGCTTTTACGGGTTTGGAATGGCAAGTTTTCTTTGCATACAAAAAGTATTCTTGTTGCTTCATAATGTTACGTTTGAATCACTGATGGCAGATGGACTATTCTGACGATACTTTTCTGGACCTTGACGATGTATTTTTACTTGGCAGTCTATGGGGACAGTAGATGAACAAACCTTTTACGAATTAAATATATTAAATTGTGTTCTGAAGATGAACAAAGCTTTTACGGGTTTGGAATGGCATGGGGGTAAGTGATTATTGACAAAAAATCTCATTTTGGGGTGGAGTATCCCTTCAAGATCCTACAAAATGTCATTTTTTTTATTGAAAATTTCCTGATTATTTTGTCCACTGTGACTATATTTCCAGATTGTTTCATCAGCTTAATGATTTCTCCCCCAGATACACAACAGCATGACATGAACTTCCATCCATCACAGCCTCATTTTCATTCTTATCACATGAAATATGCTGTCTGCTGTGACTAATGGATATTACTGTAGCTACTCACTCACAGACGCTCAACTTACAGATTCATTGTGTTACCAATGAGAAGCGCTTATTGGGTCATCTTTCTGCAGTTATGCAATCTCAGTAATAATAAGCTCCGCAGACATATTCAAAAACAATATAAAAAATTATATATATATAAAAAAACACCACATGCTCATACATGACCTTAAGACATGAGAAATTAAAAAGATCATTTGAGATATAAACGAGATAATAGATCTAGTTATTAGACACAAGTTATTTTTAGAAATTGCTTTGCAATGACAGGTAACACGTTAAATTTAAACATGAAATTTTCAAGTGGACAGGCTGAAATATTATTTATTTATTTATTTATTTATTTTGTATGTACTCCAAAAACCTTTTTTATAACTTCAAAAAAAGAATTGTTTTATATATATATATATATATATATATATATATATATATATATATATATATATATATATATATATATATATATATATATATATATATATATATATATTTTTTTTTTTTTTTTTTTAACAGTGGTCCTTGGGTTAGAGAAAGTAACACTTTCTTTGGATAAAATTATCTGCCAAATACATTAATGTAATGAAATAAAACGATTAGTCGACAACAGTGATTCGTCTTGCTAAGTGTGGTTTTCTATATCATCATTACTTGTGTGTGTAGGTGTTACGGTCTCCATAAGATGAATCATTTGTGTTGTAGTCAGAAACGTCATGCAAGTTCAAACCTTCATCTCATTTGTAAGCATCTGCTAAATGAATAAATGTAAATTAGTTTGTACGTTCAAGCCTGTGTATGGCTGTAGGTGTGCTGTTAGAGGCATATTTATGTGTGCATATGTGTGTGTTGTGTGTGTCAGAGACCCAATATTGTAATAGGCTGTCAGCTTGTCTGAGGAGACCAAAGTGTTGTCAGTGAGCCGTAACATGTGGTAATCGCACACACACTGACTCCCAGCAGGGACAGATGTGACACAATGACTGAGTCTTATCAGAGAGATACCACACACACACACACACACACACACACACTTATACGTCATCTTAATCCTGCAACCCTCTTCTTATTTCCCCTCCTACAGGTGGGCGTCAGGGCAAGCTGCCAGTGACCGCATTCGAGGCCTTCGACCTTGAGATGAAGAGCTGGACGCGGTACCCATGCATCCCCAGCCGCAGAGCGTTCTCCTCATGCACTGCCAGCGACAGGGCGTTTTTCAGCCTGGGGGGTCTTCAGCAGCCTGGACCCCACAACTTTTACTCCAGACCTCACTTCGTCTCCACTGTAGAGGAATTTGATTGTGAGCAGGGTGAGCACTTCATCTCTTTTGCTGAATCTTTATTGATAAAATGATACACAAAAGAAATGTGATCATTAGTATGTCAGCTCAGAGACATTTTTCATTGTACATTGTTGGAGTAATAAATATAACCGAATGGTACTGTAAAAAGGATGTTTTTAAGAAAAAGTTTTGCCTGGCTTAGTCATAACACTACACTACCATTCAAAAGTTTGGAGTCTGTAAGATATATATATATGTATATTAGTGCTTTCAAAATTAGCGCGTTAACGCAGATAATTAATTTTTCCATCTTAACGCGTTAAAAATATTTAACAAATTAATGCAGGGGCATAGCTTAGGTTGACCAACCCTCTCACAACTGCTGTTTCTGTCACTTTTTCTATTGAAAAGAAGTGCATTTATTCAGTCACAGAAGGTCTTTACGACCACATCAAACCGGAGGCGTTTCAGACGCGCTCCAAATTCACTTCATAAATGAGTGCAGAAACGGTACTGTGCTCACAGGGAATGCTCTTCAGTTGCATGCACAAAGGCTCCAGCATGCACTGTAATGTATAATTTCATATCAGTGTGCAAAATAAACTATTGTTTGTTATGTTTGTAAATGGTGAATATCAAATAAAAGTAAATCTTAAAAATCAAATAAAAAAAAATTGAATTATCAAAAATTTGATTTATCAAAACTGACGTCAGGTAACCTGTGTAAACCTGTGTTTTCATAATAAATACAAAAAATTATTCAATTAATTACATCATATACTGATTACTTAGTCACATATATTTACATTTAGATTTAGAAAAAATACCAAAAAATACCAATACCAAATACAGACATTGCATTATTGTAACTAGTGGAAACTTGCAAATATGCACACAAAAAAATGCCTTTAGGGAGTCAGTATATTTATATTTTATTTCCATATCATTGAACAAGCCAAGCACTGCTCTACAGTCCACAGCAATGTGTTTCAATCAGTGTTCGATCTGTCATGAAATCATGAAACATGAAATAGGTGCTTAAAGCAGCCTTGACAACATTGTGGTCTCTTTTACATGACTTCCTCTCACTTTTGCACTGATGCTGTGGTTGAAACCTCTCTGGCAGCTCAGCTTCAATCTCTTCAGCCTCACTATGTGACAGGTGGGAGAAAGATTGATGTGTTGTTGTGTTCACTGTACATACAGCACAGGAGGGGTGGAAATATATTTGTTTCTCCCTCACTCTCTCACTGTTCACTGGTATACAACATGATCTCTGGGCGAATACCACCTATGAGGTCCTTGTGGAAACTGCTGTGTCAGTCCTCTGACCTTATAAAATGCATATTTTTTTTAATCCATTTCTCATGTTGGGAGAAGTCAACAGGGGCACACAGAATATGTATTCACCTTCCTCTGAGCACAGGAACTATTATTCAGTCATTGTGCACAGAATCCAGCAATATCAGTTTTTTTTTATGCTGACTGGCCAGTACCCATTTTAAGAGAGTTTATGAGTCATTTAAAATGTTCTGATGCCCTAAATAAAACAACAGCCTGTGGATATATAATTTAAGTCGATATTCATGGTGTAGTTATTCATTTACATAAAGGATCTGATATAGGAAAAACATCATATTCGTTCATGTCATTGAAAGCATTCATTCAGAATTTAATATTCACATTGATCTAACAAAAAAGTCTGAGGCTAGATTTAAATATGGGCTACAAAATGTGATTTGTAATATTTGTTGATAATAAAAATCTGAGACAACATTTAAAATATAGGCTTTAAGATCTAATTTAGGTTTCAGGATTTTGAACAATTTCACAAAAATTATTGTGATGCTAATATAATTGGTAATTGTTTTATTATTATTTTTTCTTTTAACATTTTATAATTTAATTTTAATTGCTATTTTATTTCTTTGTTTATTCATTCATTCATTTTATCACTATTACATTTTTAAATCAGTCTTTAAAACAATTTAATAGTAACATAAATAGCAATAAATTAATGTTTTCATGAAATGTTTACATTTCAAATATGCAAAAGCGTTTTTACTAATGCTTTCAACATTTGATCCCCACTGTGTACGTTCGTCTGTGTTGGTTTTCTCCCAGTGTTCTCCAGCCTTGTTGGCATTTAATTAAACTGTAATTCTGTTATGTTTGAACCTTTTTTCCTCATCCCAGGAGTACCACTCAAGGAGCTTTTAATTCCGCTAACAAAAATAAGAGTGTTCTCTCACCTTTATTTAAATAGCCAAACCCCCCACGGGGCCACCGACCTTATCACAAAGATACGTGTTATTGGTTTTTTCATCTTCTGTCACTTTCCCTTTGTATTCCCTTTGCCTTTGCCAGTGTTTATATGTGTGTACTTGTTTGTCAAACTCCAGGGCAATCTCCAACACAGAATGAAGTCTGATCGGTCCTCATGATATAAGGGTCATTCTCACCGACCTCTCAAATTATATTCCTGCCTACCTATATATTAAACCTCTGCTACACGAATGTCTCTATCCATTGCACTCAGCCAAAGGAACAAATAGAGAAGGACAAAAAAAAGGGGAAAAAAATCAATTAAGAAAGGATGTTTAAACACCAAGCCACCTTTTTATACCATACTTCCTTTTGATTAATAATAATTTTTACATTAAAAAAAAAAGAAGCTGGAAGAGTAAAAAAAAAAAAAACAACATAAATTGTTTGGTATTTGCTGATGCCAAGCGTACAGGGCTGACGTGAGCGGGAAAGGTGGTAACCTGCTCAGTTTTACCTTTTAATCAAGTTCATTTGCATTTAAATGCTGCTGTTAGTGTGCTCTGATTCCGTGAGCTGTAAGTGTGTGAAAGAAAGCCGTGTTTGTGTGCACAGGCCTATGTACGTGTGTGTGTGTGGTAAATGGAGGCTAGCGCGAGTCCTTCTTGTGTAAGAGGCAATCACTAATTCCATTATCACTTTACCTATTACTGTAGAGCCGTAGAGAATGCCTGCCCATTGTAATTATCAGCCCACGTTTACAGGCCATTATCCTCAATTTACAACACATTATACTCTTCTTCTATAATCTCCCTCATTCAATACACGTAGGACTACATTTTGTTGTGCTTGTGTGTATTTATGAGTTCGTTCTGCATTACAATGCAAAAGAAAAAGTCTGTTGCAATGTGATTTGCATTGTGTATTGCAACATTGATATCCCTGTAACCTGTGACTTTATTATAATGGGGACAACTGTGCAGTCAACCAGTCATTAGCGCAAAATAATAGGAGAAGAAAGAGGCGTTAAATATTAGCACAGCTAGGAAATCAGTTCCTGGGACAAGGGTCAGCTGTATAGGTAATGTTCTGTGAGTTGTCAGTTGCATTGCGAGGAATAAAACAAAAATGTATCATCTGTATCATCCGCGCCACAAGGATGCACTATTTTCTTTCAACTCACACAGCGTAAATACACGTAGAAACAGCGCATCCTTGTGGTGCGGGTGATACAGAAGAGCATACGCAGCATACAGTGCATAAATGACAGAGACACAGAGGCAGACTGTATGAACAAAGGAATTGTTGAAATAACGTCAGTTAGTTTTGTTTTAATTTCGCTTACAAAAAGTAATTCTTGTCGCTTTCCATAATGTTACGGTTTTTTGAATCACAGATGGCAAATGGAGTATTTCTGGCGATGGACTTTCAACTTTTATGGACCTTGACATGTTATTTACTTGGCAGTCTATGGGACAGTCACAGGCCTACCGTTTTTAGTTCCAAATATCTTAAATTGTGTTCTGAAGGATAACTTAAGCTTTCGGTTGGATTCAAATGGGGGCGTAATGTGAAGTCAAAGGGTTAGTTCACCCAAATATTAAAATTATGTCATTAATGACTCACCCTCATCTCTCCAAAAACCCAAAACACCCCCACAGATATAGAACACTAGACCCCGACTCGGAGTCACTATTCTTTGGACTCGAGTCCGACTCGAGACTCCATTCTCTGGACTCGTGACTCGACTTGGACTCGCGGCGGACTGATGACTCTTACTTGGACTCGGACTCGAGGATATATAAAATCGGACTTGAGCATTCATCACGTTGTTTTTGACTAAATATGTTATAAAAAAAATTATATAAGGTGTTACACTTTTCCTGTTTCGTGCCCAAGACCGGTCGGGATCTATTTTTTTCCCCTCACAGACACTGCTACCGCTTCGCTCTCTTTGCTTGACAACACACTCACTGGCGTCACTCACTTTACGCTCGTGCATGTCAGATTAGATTACATGATTTTTTTTTTTGCCTGTTGCGATAGTCACTGTGTCAGATGGATTACGCGAATTTTGACTCCTAAAATCCTGTGGTGTCGTGAACAAGAAACATGTCAGACTAACGTTACCGCGTTGCTTTCTGACCAGTCGGCGTGCGTCGTCACACACACACACACACACACACATTCACTTGAACACACACAACGCACTCCGCGCTAAAATCACTTTAAATCACTCACACACACACACACTGGCGCTCTCTCTCTCTCTCTCTCTCGGCATATCGTATTGATTTGTAATTTTGAAGTATCTTTAAAATAGTGTCCTGTAAAATGCGTTTCTTTTTTTTTTTAGCTGAGTGTATTTCTGTAATACAGTGTTAAAGGATTAGTTCACACAAAAATGAAAATTTCCTAATCATTTACTCCTCCCAATGCCATCCAGGATATCCATGGCTTTTTTCTTCAGTGGAAAATAAATTATGTTTTTTAAGGAAAACATTTCAGGATGTTTTCTTCATATAATGGACTTCAATGCCTACCAACTCAATACATTTTATCAGTTCTTTGAAGGTCCCAGAGTGGAGACATTTAGGCACTGGGAGCTCGAGACTCGACTCAGACTCGAATCACGGGACTCGAGAGACTCGACTCGACTTCCCGGACTCAACTCTGGTAATGGTGACTCGACTTGGACTCGACTCGGACTCTTCTTTGGTGACTCGGACTTGGACTCGGACTCGAACACTGTGACTCAAGACTCGACTCGGACTCGACAGTTGGTGACTCGACTACAACACTGGACCTCCATTCATCTTTGGAACACAGTTTAAGGTATTTTAGATTTAGTCCGAGAGCTTTCTGACCCTCCATTGAGAATGTATGTACGGTATACTGTCCACGTCCAGAAAGGTAATAAAAACATCATTAAAGTAGTCCATGTGACATCAGAGGGTCCGTTAGAATTTGTTGAAGCATCGAAAATACATTTTGGTCCAAAATAACAAAAAGTACGACTTTATTCAGCATTTTCTTCTCTCCGGTCTGTTGTGAGTCGCTCACAACACTGCAGTGACGCCACTGACGCAGCTGCCAGTTATTGGGCGCCAGCAGTCACAGCAGTCAGCAATCCAGCAACGGTCGCTGTTCACAACAGACCCGGAAGAGAAGACAAGAAAACGTATTTTCGATGCTTCAACAAATTCTAACAGACCCCTCTGATGTCCACATGGACTACTTGACAATGGTCTTTTTACATTTCTGGACATGGACTAAATCTAAAATACTAAACATTGTTTCCGAAGATGAACGGAGTCTATGGGTTTGGAACGACATGAGGGTGAGTCCATTAAGGCATAATTTTAAATATTTGGGTGAATAACCTTTAATGACACGAAATTTTCATTTTGGGGTGGAGTATCCTTTAGGTGTGACTTCGCACTACTTCCACACAATTAAAGTGCACTTAAACACAAACATGAGTTTGTTCAATTTAGCATACTTTAAGAATAGCCTACTATTTAGTACAATTGCAGGGTATTTTTAGTAAGTACATAATAGGTAATTTTTTGTATACTTGGCGTGAAATAAATCTATTTCAATACAGTGTAGTATATTTATTTTTCACTAGTTATGTTAGTAATATTTATATCCCGCTTACTACTCATTTATATACTATTTATATTACTATTGTAGTTTTATTTTGTGAGGCTTTTATTTTTGTAAATTAATATTTATAAATGTGTTTTTTAAAAGCAATTTTATGATTTTTTAAATTTTTTTTAATTCAAAGATTTGTATAACTTTACTTTCGTGCTGTACGAAAAATTATTTTTAATAGTTTTTTCAGTTAACAATAACACAACCAGTTATTCGTTCTGCCGCAGATATGAGAAACAAACAATTAATATATTTATTAAATATTTGTGGAATTCTGATTCCTGGCCTTTTCACCTGAAAGTTTTGTCCTTTTCTTTTAGCCTGTAGCTGATGTGTTCAATTATGAGAGCTGGATAAAGTATGATTTCTCTGGATGTAGGTCTATGTGTGTGTGATATCTGCACAGTGCATGTCTGGGTCTGACCGGAATCTCTTCCTGCAAGAATCCTTAGAGCAGCACCACATAAAAAGAGCGAGCAGAGGCTTGTTAGAGAGGAATCATTAGTATGAGCGTCTTCTCTCTGCTCTCTCTCTGTTCCTCAGCTCTCCTCTTCAGCACGAGAACCTTCCTTTTTTTCATTACTTCATTATAATCGCTTAATTTATTATATTGTTCAGCATTGAATTCCTTTGCTTTAAACCTTTCCTTTTAATCTTCCCCCCTGAGCATTTGGCTTCCTAATCGTATCCCCTTAGCAGATTCGATGGCTCCTTTGTTCATTCAATAATAAAACATTTACATAATTAAATTCAGGTAGCTTTTCCATGCAGTTAAATTAACTGTAAGCCTTTCTGCAACAAAAATAAATAGTTTGAATGGATTTTGGTTTTAGTAGTAGTCTTTTGTCCAAATTAATTTAGTTATGCCACCTAAATGCAGTGAAAATGAGAAGGACTGAGCGGATATAAACTCAGGTTTGCTGCACATATGTATGCATCACCACACCACTGCCTGCCTGCATTTCTCTGATGAATCACTCCCTCTTTAACACATTTTTAATACTTTTCTACAGTTTTGGGCTTTTTACCATAAATTAGCTTTGCTGTTTTTGTTTTTTTTTTTACTGTGGATATGCGGTCAATATGGTGATTTAATACATTAGTCACATGGCCTTTGGCGTGGAATTTACATTGATTTCTTGTATTTAAATGTTGTAGAATTGTGTAGCTATAGCACAGTTTTAATGAATGCAGTCAATTTAGTGAGTGTTGCTGGAGCTTTACTTAACACATTTTTCCTCCCTCATCTGTGTTTTCCTTTCATCCCACTTATTGACTTTGGTTTCAGAGTTCATCAGTGTAATTGGCAGACACCAGATGAGCTGTGTCTCAGTGTATTTGCTGAAAACTTCTGCTTGTTTGACTCATTTCTCTTCCATGGGCTTACAAATCTACTCAAGCCTTGTTAATCCCACAAGTGTCTTTGAGGGCAGTGATCGACCCCTACAGCTCTACACTGTGCTCTTCTGAAGGTCCTGTTTTAGCTTCAAGCCAGTTTATACACACATATTATACAGGATAGCATATTCTTCATCTTTGTCTTGGATGGTTTATAGACTGAGGCTATGCTTGCAGTGTACAGTACACAAACGGTTTTCCTGGCATTTCTTTTTTTAAACATTACAAGCAGAATAATGCAATATGTATGTCAGTTCTTGCGTGTTTAATCTGTTGGGATTTGTCAGGCTGCATTATGAACTAACTTTACAAATGGCTTTTTAGTTTAATATCAAAGCAAATCTTTTTGTGAAGAGCTGCTGAACTTTGAAGTTTCTCACTGTTTACCCTACGGCTTTAATTAACAAACAAAATGATCTTTAAAGGCATAGTTCCCCCAAAAATAAAGCTCCTGTATTACAACCTGTGTGATTTGCTGTCTTCAGCCGCGAACACATGAAATGAAGAAGAAATGTTGAAGAATGTACTGCTCGCTCTTTTACATTATAATAGAGTGAAAAGGGATCTGGCATGTCAAGCTCCAAAATAACAACATAACATCAAATTAATATAAAATTAGTTTCCTATTACTATTTTTCAAGCTATATGGTAAGCTTTGTGTGTGGAAAAAAAATACCTAATAACATCTTACATATGGTATGTTTTTATTGACATCATCTATGCAGTATTTGAATGAATACTGAATGAAATTTAGGGTGTGTTCCTCACATAAAACTATTGTATGACTTGTAGTACACAAGTCATATGGGACAACATTAATGATATGTTACTTTTATATACTCGACAACCCAGATACCCATTCACTTTGATTGTATGGAAAAGATGGCGAGTACATTTTACAAAAGATCTACACTTAAGAAATAAAGTCATATGGGTTTGGAACGAAATGAAGGTTAGGATATGAGGACACAATTTTAACTGTCCCGTTAAATTTTTAGTGTAATACATTAGATCTAAGTTGCCCTTAGAAATATTGGAATGCATTAGCACATGAACATTTTATAACGTCAAATCGATTAAGCAAATTTCTGCGGATGAAAGTGAAGGATTGTCTGATTATCCTCTGGCCAGCTCCTTTGTCCATCTGCCAGTATTTATGAGTTGAGATGACTCTCTCTCTGTTGCTCTTTATCTCCCTGTCTGTCAGAGCTAAGTGAGAGTGCTTGCAAAGAGCCTTTGACATTTGAGAAGAATCATAGCATAATCAAACACCTTCCATGGTGCTCTTTGTGTCTGTTTGTCTCTCCTTCTCTCGTCTGTCCCATTTCTTTTCTGATTTTCCCTTTCTGTCACTCACTGTCTCATTGCATCCTCCTCTGCTGTCACCTTTAATACTTGCATCTCATTTTTTCTCTTTTTATTTTTGCTTATGTTTGAAAACATTGCTTTCTTGGTCAGTCTCATGCAAAAATAATTATAATACAACCAGTCAACCATAGTTTGGTAGCATGCATATTAGATATCATGCATTACCATGCTGTTATGGAGATGCATAAATGGCAACTCAACTGATGTACAAAAACTTTCAGCTTTGTATTAATTAGAGATTTTTATGTATATTAGTAAAACATTGTGGCATGACATTTAGCTCTTGGCTACAGTTTTACATAAATATGCATCAAAAGCATCCAGTCATTCTGAAGAGAAGGTACTAGAGTGCTTCGGTGAATACATTCACTCAGTGCTGTCACAGAAATAGATGATTTTTAAATGATGGGGTAAAAACTATTATTTCAGTTGCAATCCCCATCAAGAGGGTTGACCAAAAAATGAAAGTAGATGTACAGTGACTGGCAGAATCCACCCTCCCAGTACAGCATGTGTCATAAATCATACTGCCAGCAGTGGACATTGAGAATGAGTAATTGAATTACAGAGCTAAATGTGTCCCATGAGCAAATGGCTGAGTGGCTGAGAATACTAATATTACCCTGTCATATCACTGGGACACTGTAGTCACATCCTTTACTGTATGAATATGATCCTGTAAAGCCCTGTGGCCACTCTGACTCTTATTGTGAGTTATGGAGGAGAAACCATCCACTATACCAAATGAAAGCCTCTTTTTCTTTTTCTTTTTTAACAAAGAGCCAGTACAAAGAACTCCTTTTATATCTTTTAGTTGCTTTCTGAATGGTCAGCATAACCTTTATACTTGTTCATGTTGCTTTGGTCAAAAATCCCATCTGCTAAGAAATGAAAATGCATAGTAGTAATCTGTATAAATATTAAAAGGGCTTTTATCATTATATCATGAACATAGTATTTTAAGATGAGTTCATTCATTGTACTATGAAAGCATACTGCAAGCTGCATAAATGGGTAGTTCTGAAATTTTGAAATATTAATTTATAGCTGCCCACATATAAGTAATATAAGTCATGGGCTGCTGCATCCACAATCGCATACTTTGAGTAGCTACTTCTTTTGAATGTGTGTATATGAATGTAATCTAGCCATACTATAGTTGTCATGTTGTCACTGTCACATGACCTACCAGCGACAGTTGTGTCACTTCACTGCCAATCACAACTCCTCTCCTGTGGCCTTATGGGATAGTAAACTGGACTCACATTTAAGAATCTGACATGGAGTAGTAGGTCTTCTGGGAACTTTTTGCCTACTGTTTTATGAATATTGTCAATTCAAGTATACTACTGTCTTCAGATACTGTTTTTTCACCTACTAGCTAAATAGTAAGGTTGTATGCAATTTCGGATGTGTTGCAGTCTAAGCAGGTCAGATGCTATTATTGCTATTAACACCAGAAGAACTACAGATAAAAGTATAACAGTACAAGTGAGCAGCTGGGCATTTGTTTTATTTATTGTATTATTATTTAATCTATTTATTTTTATAAAATCTCTCATCTTAATAGTTGTTACGGCACATGAAAGAGGCTTTTGTTGATTTTTTGCAAAGTTAAAAGGATACCCTAGTGAAAAAATAGTATACTTCAGTAAATTTTATTCATATGTACTTTAAATATAACTAAATAAATTTGTGCCACACTATAAATTGGTATACTTAGTGTAAATTGGAACTCATTTTGTACTAAATGCATTTTAGTTGTGCAAAAAAAAAAAACACTGAAGTTTAACTAAAGTTGTAATAAATATACTTGTTTGTGCTAAAGTGGAACTACTCCAAGTTTACTTAAGTACGCTTTAAATATCCATTTATTTAATATAACGATAATGTAAAATTGCAATGAAATATTTTGGCGGTTTGATGGTTTACAGTATGCTGCGGATTTATATGTGACGATTGAATTGAAATTATTTTAATACATTTTGTTACTTTTCATGTAGTTAACGTCTCTAAAGTTCATAACCGTACAAAATACTGCATGAATTATTATTATAATTATTTGCAAGTCAAAACATTTCTTTTTATCTATACCAGGGGTAGGCAACGTCGGTCCTGGAGTGCCGATGTCCTGCAGAGTTTAACTCCCAACCCTGAAAAAAAACCTCACTTGTCTGTAGCTTTAGTAATCAAAAAGACCTTTGATTACCTCTTTCAGGTCTGTTTGATTAGGGTTAGAGCTAAACTCTGCAGGACAGCAGCACTCCAGGACCGACGTTGCCTATCCCTGATCTATACTTTTTTTATACTCAACAAATAGAACTCAAATACTGTGTATTGTATTGTATTTTTTCAACTAAAATAAATTACTGAATTATTACTTCAATATTTAACAAATTAAATTGTTTTAATTGATATTGTCTCTTGTGCCATAGCCTTAGGTGAGAACTCATACAATGGCCTTGTTTACTTAAATTATATGATAACATACAATGCAAAACAATCCCCACAGACATACATTATATGGCCTTCATACAGCTACAGGATCATAAGATGAGTTGCTTCATTCATCCCGTATAGACACTAGTTGTTGTGCTGAGTGAGCATGGTCTTGTCATTGGGGTTATGAAGTGGCGTCCTCTTTCAAAGGTTTCATCCAGTTAGTTTATATGGGTATGTATGTGAGAAAATCACTTTTAACAAGTTTCAAACATGCTGTAGATGGAAATTAAGAACCTAGCCAGTGTACTTTCTTAAAGATGAATATATATATTTCATCCTTTACCAAATGCATTTGTAAAAAAGTATAGTATTTTACAAAATGACTTCGTAGTGCACTAAGTTTGTGCTTGATGAAAGCATGAAATAACTAAATTCAGAATGTATTTTCAGTTAGTATAGACATGCCAGTCTATTTTTAGTATACTTATCATTAAATAAATATATTAGAGTTAAGTATATTTATTTTTTACTAGATGAATATTCTCTTATCATCATTTACTCATCCCTCATGTTTTTTCTAATAATTTCTTTATTCTGCAAAAGAAAAAAAAATTCAACAAACAAAATTCAAAAACACTTTGTAATGATATATATTATATATATTAGGGGTGTAACGGTATGCATATTCGTACCAGAAACTTTCAGTTTGGTATGCAAGATGTCAAAAAAAACAGCTTGTAAACAAAATGTCATGTAGCTTTTCATTTAGCTCAGGCAAGTAATCAGTATCCGCTTGTACTTTGCTAGAGATATGAAGTCTAGAGAAGAGCATTTCACGAAATATTAGACTATGTACTCATTATATTTTACTTTACCTGTTAGTTACATCTTAATTATTTAATGGACTGTATATGTAAATAAATCTGTTATGAAATAAGGTTATGACAGCCACTGTGTAAATGAATATATTTCAACAACAAATATAAATTTTTCTAATTTTTAAGTTAATTTAACAACATTTATACATTTGCATACATTTTCTGAGTTGTTGATTATCATATTTAAAAAATAAATAGTAATTAGATTTAAGTTTTGGTTCTGTTGTAAATTTTAACCATTGTAACCTATTTGTTCAGTAAACTAGTTTGGCTCTTTTTAAAGATTCCACTCTTTTGGCTTACGGCTCCCAAATGGCTCTTTATTTAGTATCACTCTGAGCCTTCTATTTTAGCCCACTTTAGCAATTGTGAATGGTTTATGTGTTGGTAAGCAATTTTGTATTCAGTGTTTTCATAAAAGCCTTATGTTATGTTTGGTTTTTTTTTTGTATAAAAAAATACACATACTATTATTTAACATTTTAATAAAACTTTAATAATAACACTTTAGACTTTAGTGCGGGTTGGCATTCAGAAATATCAGATGCCTCAGCTTGGAAGTGCTGATGCGGTTTCTCCTCTCTGTGATTATTTTGTCCTGTTTTTGAGAAGGCTCTCTGAGGGGACCGATGTTGCAACAATGCAGTGTCTCCCTGTCGCTCTGTGTACCTGGCCTGTACCACTACTCTCACTATCTTTGGAGCTTCTTTCCCCATTCCTTCTTTCACATAATGGTATGATCCTAGTCTGTCCTCCCATATGATTAGTCGCATGATTTTTCCCCCTGCTCTATAGCGAACCATGATGTCAAAACCGATGTATGTACTGAACCGTCGTGTTTGTGTACCTTGCCACCTCTAATGTACAGGTGCATCTCAATAAATCAGAAGCCTTCAAAATGGTCTTTCAGTTTGGTTCACTAGGCTACACAATCATGGGGAAGACTGCTGATCTGACAGTTGTCCAGAAGACAATCATTGACACCCTTCACAAGGAGGGTAAGCCACAAACATTCATTGCCAAAGAAGCTGGCTGTTCACAGAGTGCTGTATCCAAGCATGTTAACAGAAAGTTGAGTGGAAGGAAAAAATGTGGAAGAAGAAGATGCACAAACAAACCGAGAGAACCGCGGCCTTATGAGGATTGTCAAGCAAAATCGATTCAAGAATTTGAGTGACTTCACAAGGAATTGACTGAGGCTGGGGTCAAAGCATCAAGAGGCACCACACACAGAGGTGTCAAGGAATTTGGTTACAGTTGTCGTATTCCTCTTGTTTAGCCACTCCTGAACACAGACAATGTCACCTCCATGCCACGCCAAAATTAGGCAGTAAATTAAAGCAAAAGGAGCCTCTACCAAGTGAACATACTTTGCAGAAGGCCAAACAATTCACACGTTTTTTTTATTTTTTTTATTGGTCTTATGAAGTACTCTAATTTGTTGAGATAGAGAATTGGTGGGTTTTTGTGAGTCAAAAATCATCACAATTAAAAGAACCAAAGACTTAAACTACTTCAGTCTGTGTGCATTGAATTTATTTAATACACAAGTTTCATCACTTGAATTAGTCACGTGACGTACATGCTACAAACATCTAGTGATTCCACAGTATAAAAACAACAAGTATATTACATGCATACATACAGTGGTGGCCAAAATTATTTGAACACTAGTATTTTCCCCAGCTAAAAACAGTTTTAAGTCAGTTATTTCTATATTTTGCTGTAGTGTGTCAGTAGGAAATATCAGTTTACATTTTCAAACATTAATTTTGCCATTAATTGTAATAATCCAGTGAGATTTTTGTTGGCACAAGGAGTCTGACAGCAGCCATTGCTCCACACAGAGATCTGATCTCTTCATCATTCAGTCTGTCTGGAAAGACATGAAGAACCAGAACAAACTAAGACAGACTAAATCCAGAAGAACTGTAGCAACATCTCCAAGATGTTTCAAGAAACCCACCTGCAAAACCTGTGCACAAGTTCACCGAGGGCCAAAGCTGCTTTAAACGCAAAAGATGGTTTATACCAAATGTTGATTTGATTTAGTTAATAGAAGTTAATTGATAAAGAATCTCTATTTATGAAATTATTTTTGACAGCATCCTTGTTTTACAGCATTCTTACAAAGTGCCTAAAACTTTTAACAGTACTGGAGCTATGGAGCTAGGTTTCTTGACACACTGCAGCAAAAAGACACTAATGTTCTAATAATTTTGGCCACCATATATATATATATATATATATATATATATATATATATATAAAAGCAGACCTCGGGGGATCTACAATATGACCCCTTTAATGAAAGTGGGATCTCTTTGATATTGTTGGTTTAGCTTCACACAAGAACATCTTCAGTGGATGTTGTTCGAGACATAAAAGCACACATCCTCTCACAATCATTCTGAACACAGACTCATTACTTCAGCCGCTGTGTGCTGTGCCGTACAGGCAGAGTGTGTTCACTCATTAGGCGTGACGGCTGCTATTGTCAGCTTGTGTTCTCAGGGCTTTTGTACATGAATGAGTGTGGTGTTAGCAACAATTGCTGGATCCCTCATCCTTATTCACAGTAACAGCGTGCAGAAAGGGTTTGTGTGCACCACCAGTGCAGGATTTGATACAAACTTCCACCCTAAAGGTTTTCAAGGCATCATAAAAACTGTGTTTTTCACTGTGTGAGTCTCGCTGATGTCCTGCTGTCACATGTTTCACTCCTCCTCTCTCGCTTTATCTCTCGTTCTCAGACTGACCTTGCACATTCCACTCCTGTCATTTCTCCTTATTTTCAACTTTTCTCTCCTGCCTCACAAGGGCCATCTGGACCAGCAGCTCTGATAACACAAACTCCACATGTGCTCCTCCGCAGTATCAGCATCACACTGACTGATATAGTGCACAGCTCTCGTGGATTAGCCCATCGATCTGCTTTAATCAATCCCACAGTGCTTCTCTACCCCTGAGAGTGTGCAGGGGAGCAGCAGAGATTTATCTGGCCATTGATATGAGATTCACAGTGGTGATCAAAAATGCCAGTGCCCAAATGTGGTAAGCAGTTTTTGAGATTTTGGTATTTCCCCATTCAAGTCAATAGGAGTTGGTTTTGTATTCCTGAAAGCCTGGATGTCTGCCAAGTAAACTGACTCTTCTTGAAAGGCACTTTGGTTGAAGCACTTTAAAGAGTCTTGATTAAAATACATGGCGGAAATATGTAGACCGACAGTGAGAGAAACATCTGTAGATTGAAAAAACTTTAAAAATTTGATTTTTTTTTTCAAGTGGACATCAGACTAGGGGTATGTGCTTGTGTGTGCATGTGTGAGCATAATAGAAAGAGCAGAGATGACTGATTTGTTGGCTTTAAATAAACACAGGGTCTCATCTCCAGCTGGGTCATTGTTTTGAGCCTGCAGAACTGTCAATCATACAACACCTCCTGCTCTTTATCTACAGAGAGAAGCACAGCTGTGTGCATGTCTGGTTTAATAGCAAGCGACAGGTCAACAGACAGGCAGACAGGCAGACAGGCGGGCAAGCAGACAGGTATTCTAAAGCAGCAGTTCAAAGGAAAAGTGCAGTGCTTTGTAGACTTTGCTGTGATATGTGACTCCTCCTTTCTTATTTTCCACTCTCTAAATTAAGAGTATTTTATGGTATGATAAGAATCGCTTTTTTTATCGTAAGTTTATCTAAGGAAGTGGTAACCAATTAGTGTTCACCCAAAAATAAAAATTACCGTATGATTTACTCACCCTCAAGCTTAGTTAAATCTTTTTTTCTCTCAGACGAATATAATCGGAGTTATATTAAAAAATATCCTGGCACTTCCAAGCTTTATAATAGCAATGAATGGGGGTCGAGATTTTGAAGTCCAGGTCCAATTGGATTATGTTCATCCATCCATCATAAAAAGTGGGGATAATAAAGGCCTCTTGAAGTGATGCGTTTGTGTAAGGAAAATATCCATATTTAAAACTTTATGGGCTAGATTTACTAACCGTTTGCGTCAGCACAAACTGTCTTTTGGCGTTAAAATATTACTATCAGGATTTACTAAAAACGCGCAGTGAAGAGTTAGCACTGAAAAAGTGTGGACAGTTATTTTTGCGCCTGACCTTGTTTCCCTTTCAGACGCAAAATTTATGGCAGGAGATTATTAAAATGAATCACGCAACGTAATTTACTAACGTGTGCACCCATCAAATTACTGGTATTTGCCATTATTTAATGCCCAAAAAAAGCATGTCTTAAAGCAGGTGGTAGATTCCGCTGGGTCATTATGGAAAGGAACTGGTTAAGTCTGTTTTCTTTAATTTGCGCATTGTCAGGAAATCACACACAGAATTTTCCCCTTCCATCGGCCCATATAGAATTATGCTATAATTTGCCCTGTTTAGTAAATCTAACATAAAATGTAATCTCTAGCTTCCGCTAACTGTCGTTTGCACATACACGAGAGTGGCCTTCCAGCCGATGACGTACTGTAGGATTTAGGTGTAGCATAAGCTTTGTAAAATTACTGTTAAATAATTTCTGTTAAAATGTGTTTGTGTATATGTAGAAATGAACATTAACCTAGATTAATATATACTGTATAGTATTGTTCACTGTTAGTTCATGATACCCCATGCATTAACTAATGTTAATGAATGGAACCAAAAGTGTTTACCATTATATCTTATTTTACTTAATATGGTTGCCTGAATATCTTTAAAAATTAGTAGAAAAGTTGACCTTTTACAATAAATAGAGGGGAAGTAGATTTAGATGTGACCAGCTACACTCTGAAGGTTCCCTTTACCTAATTGTCCCAAATGAAAATGGATGAATCTGAGAATGAAACGTGATCTCCAGAGATCTCATAAGGAGAGAAGCCACCATCACTGTAAATCACCGTGATTTGAGCATGTCTGAGTGATTTTAGAGCTTCAGAGGGTTATCTGTGACCTCTAACCCTTATTCAGCTCCATTTGCGTCTCATACGCATTGAGAGAGCAAGACAAAACACTCAAACCCCTGTCAGCGTGGAGTCACTGGCAATTTCAACCAATTTATCTCATGGTTTCAGAAGGGGCTGCGGGGGGTGGAAATTGTTTCTGCTTAACCGTTTCTCTTTTCCTACCTCCATCCAAATATTTTCTTCTCTGTACTGCTCTCTTGTTCTCCTTTTAGTGTGCTGTAATCTCATAAAGTGAGCTTACCTGTACCTTTCTCTCTTCTAATAACAGTTTGAACGATCACGCTGGGGCCGCCACACTTCATTAACTGTGTGTGTGTGTGTGTGTGTGTGTGTGTGTGTGTGTGAAGGCAGAGAAAGACAGACAGGTTGAGAGAGCTTATATCTTTGATCTTTTGCTTGCTTGGTTTTTCTGTATTTTTCAGCACATCAGTTTTGTTAGAAAGTATGTGCTTAAATGCAGAGCTTCATTATCAGAGATGACAATTCAAGACAATAGCATCTTTGAATTGACAGGTGGCAGGAAGCAATGTATTATTATTTGAATCCCTGTAGTGTTCAACTTATTTGTCTGGGTCCTGCTGTTGTGTTGTACAAAGTACTGAATCATATTATATATTCTAGTATAATTATAAAGGAAACTTTCACATCAACATAAATGACCATAAAATGCATAAACCACCACATGAAATGAATAACCACCACTGATGTTATTATCAGTGTTGATGTGTTTTCCCTGAAGAATCATCTGTGACTGAATCAGTGTGTTTGAATGAATACCTTAATTAAATGATTCACTGACTTGCTAATAGTTACTGAGGTTTTTGTTTCTAAATGAATTGTTTGGACAAAATGGTTGACTAAATATAATTCAATGACTCAGTCATATATAGTCACTTGTTTTGTTCTTGAATTAATCAGTGTTTTTAAAGAAAAGAATTGGCTGTGAATCACTTTGTTTGAATGAATCCCTTAATTAAATAACTCGCGGAATCACTCATAAAGACAGTTGCTTGTTTCCACAAACTGGTGTAGCGATGCAACCTGCAGAACAAGCGGCAAAACTCCCACCACAAATGCATGGACTGTCAGTGAAAAGTCCTAGTGCTGGTGGACTGTGTTAGCACTCAAATTCACACATTTTAGCCAATCAAATCTGAAGACCAGAACAAACCATTTGACTTCTGACACTTACAGTATTCTAAATTCTTTTGGCTTGAAACTATCAAGGAAAATTTCTTTCTTATGACCCTATTAAAGAGTCAGAAAGTGCTAAAAGATATTCCCTCTTCAGACAGATTTCAGATTGTGCCATCAGTCAGGACAAGGTTGGGTTACAGCGGAGTATTTCTGATCTTCATGAGGAGCACATCACCTTGATACCTTGAGCAAGAGGGCTATTAAGTCCGATAAGGACAAGTATGAGTGTGTGGGTGGGGATACAATGGCCTACAGAGTATTTTTCAAACAGATGGCATTCTTTTATGTGAGGCCGACAGCAGGGAGAATGAATTGAAATTTGGGATGAATTGAAAGATGCTGAAGAGCTTGGAGACCACAAGTTGAAAGAGATGCCAGGTGGGCTGAAGGTTACAAGAAAATGGAGTGAACAGATTTTAAAGTGCCCTCAGAAAAATCAGAGGAGTTAAAAAGAGTGAGTGAATGTTGTGTATGGGAACATCTGAGAAAACTGAGGGCATAATTTTTTTCCCAGGCAGATGGTGTCATGCAGGAAGACAGCTTTCCGGAGACTGCATGGTCATGGCATGTTAGGGAATCAAAAATAGAGATACGCCCTTCTCAGCTGTTTGTTCATCACTGAAGTTGTGTATCAAGCTGTCTGTATAGTTTAGGGCAGATTGATTGCGTGAGTGAGTCTGAACTCTCTCTGACTTTCAGTGTCCACTTGTTTTCTTGCATTGCTGTCATTATGGTAAATTTATGGTTTCCATTTCAATTTTGGTTGGTGCTGACAAATGACCACAACAACATGCCCCATCTGGCTAGATTTTAGTGAACCAGAGACATATGCTTTGAGTTTTATATCGATCTTTGGAGACCTAGCAGACCAAAGAGGTCTATAATACCTGAAGGAATCTCAACAACAGTTGTTCGGGCTAGAACAGAACTCCCCGGAAGAGCACAATTTATAATCTGCCAACATTACACTGAATGTTTTTGAGCCACGAAAACCTGAGCCAATTAAGGCATGTGACTGAACACTCTAATATACAGTATATACTACTGTTAAAATCTTAGGCAGTTCGTATTTTTACCAACATAAATAGTTTTATGCCAGTTATTTCTACCTTTTGCTGTAGTGTGTTAGTAAAACTATCAGTTTACTTTTCCAAACATTCCTTTTGCCATTAATTGTAATATTCCAGTAAGATTTTCTTATGCACAAGGAGTCTGACAACAGCCAGTGCTCCACACAGAGATCTGATCTCACTATCATACAGTCCATCTGGCTTTACATGAAGAAACAGAAAAGAAAAAAAAAACTGTAGAGAACTGTGGCAATGTCTCCAAGACGCTTGAAGAAACCGAAGGCAAAAGATAGAAATAACTGGCTTATAACCTTTTTTTGTTTTTGGTAAAAATACTAATGACGTAAGACTTTTGCAGAATACTGTATACATATATAAAATTTATAAGACATCATGCCCATGGACCATTGGCCGAACGTGTAATGCATAAGCCACACAAAATTGAAAACACTTTGCGAGTTTCAAAGTCTTCATTTGATTGGTTGGATTTTACAGGATTTTTGGGATTCGTGTGTGTTATATAATTTAAAGGTCTGTGTGGAAACAAAGCCATTGTCTCTCATGGAATAAGAAAGCCGTCATGTTTAAAACTCTGACAATGACCTTTACATGTTGGTCAGATGAACTCTTGGGTGGTCATTATACAATATACAGTAAATAAATCAATAAATCAAATACTCTGTTGTCTCCTCTGAGGCTGGGACTCTAGTGTTCTGTTTTCTGGGTTGGTAGATGCACAGGGTCCTGATTATAGCACTTAAACAAAGAAGATGTCAGATTTTCATGATATGTCACCTTTAAACTAAAGGAAAATGAGGTTTTGGTTTTACCAATAATACACCTGGTGCGATCTTGATCTCTTAAACCTTTAACCTCTGGTGTGTGTTTTCCCCTGTGTGCAGGTGTGTGGTTGAAGGCCACGCGGAGCTGTCGCATGAGAGAGAAGCGGGCGGACTTCGTAGCTGGCTGTCTCGGTGGATGGGTCATCGCTGCGGGGGGGGACTCGGTAAGTAAACAGCCGATGTTGAATAGATTATGCAAATAGGATCAACTGAGCTTGGAAAACCAGGAAAGAAATCTACAAAGCACAGTGCAAAGACTGTCATTTTTCTGAATAACCTGCGGCAGAAATGGCCTCATAATAAAATGCCATATCAAGCAAATGGATTCATTATGTCAGGTCTTTATGTGCAGCCATGAGTAAGTACTGTGCACTAATGTCACCTAGCAACAAGAATCTACCTCACAGTACACCATCTGCAACAATTACAGGCCACATCTCAACAACTTTCCCAACTATGCCACCTACCATTAGAAAGCGATCAGTGTAACTTGCAGTGTAATTTAAGATTTTTCAGGGTGTAGTTCGATCAACATTCCCTTATGCACTTGTTTCAACTTAGTTTTAATTGGAAAGTCAAAGAATCACACTTAGCCTCATTTTGAAACAATGAATATGTGGGATCGCTCAACGTCAGCCTGTTCCTTAGACCGACGTGTCCTCAAACGAAATGATTTGTTCATTTGGGTTCATTTGCGCTCCAGTAAAAAGGCTCTGAATATCAGTCTCAAATACTGCCTTATTTCTTTTCCAGTCTGTTTGTCTGTGGCTACATTACTAGAGGGAGAGAGAGAGATTTCTTCAATAAATGTCAGCTCAAAGAGTGGGCGAGAAATTTCAGCATCTTCCCAAAAAATGATATTTAGGGCAGAGCGTTGCAGATTAAACATGGCATATTTTTATTTCATCTTTTCTTAAGTCTAGAAATAGAGAGAATTTCAGGCATCACAGCAGCTGATGGAGGATTGTGTGTATGTGTATGTATGTGTGTGTGTGTGTGTGTGTGTGTGTGTGTGTGTGTGTGTGTGTGTGTGAGCGTCTCCATTATTCATAGCGTGAGAACATTCACATTTGAGCATCACACTACTTCTTCCTTCACCGGCTTGCTCTATCCTCTCTGAGTTGTTGTCACCTCTTTCTACCCCGTCCCCTTCTTCACGTCTTGTCTCGGTGGTGTTTAGTGTCTCTGCTGTTGCCATTCATCTTTGTATCTGGTGCTTTTTCTGAGCTATTTTTGTGTCTCTTTGCTAGTACTTTAGTCCTGTCCTCCTCTTTTTCTTCTGTTCTTTTTATTTTATTTTTTTTTACAGGCATTGTTGGACACTCAGGCCATATAGACTTGTGCACACACAGAGACATAATGACATAAATGGAGGAGATGCTTCATTCCCTGTAGCTCCTCGTGTCTTTCTAAAATTAATGGCTACTATTAGGATGATGTTCAGGAAATTGCTCTTCAGATGATTTGTCCCTAAATCATCTATGACCTCATTCAAATGGATTCATATGATCATTGGTTCATGTGTTATCACAGTATCAGTAACAAAAAAAGTATTGACAAAAGAATTTCCAGGATGATTGTTATAAGGAAATTAGGATAATTAGGATTCTTACTTACTAACTGTTTTGTCATATTTGGCTGATGACTTGTGACATTGTCAACAGTATCTAAATATTTGCTTAAACCAGCTTTAGAAGAAGTGAGCTGCCCTGTCATGGGAAAATGTACAACAGGTTTGCGTAAGTAAATTGCTCAGTGCAAAGAAAGAGAAGTAATGGGAACCTGGTATTTCTATGTTCTTTTTTTTCATGTGTCTAATAGATATGAACAAGATATTTGAAAAACATCTATGACCTTTGAAACCTGTCTAGACTTCATGCTCTATGTTGAGTATGGTTTCACTAATAATAAACATACATTTGCATAAAGCATCCATATTTGTCCATGCCCATGATGATTAGAGTATTAAACACTTGAAAAGTATTCATTTGAGGTACATTTGGAAAAGATAAAAATGTGCGATTAAGTTGCAATTAAATACAAGTTAACTCATTACAATCATATGATTAATTGTGATTAATTATTTTAATTGATTGACAGCCCTAATATATATATTAATTGACAAAAAATTGTAGTTAGCAACTTTTTGATTACTTTTAGATTACTTTTGACCTAAGTCATTTATAACATTGATTTAAATATGATAATCTTGTATCATATTGATATAAAAATGCAAAGAGTAAGAAAATATATTCCATTAATTGTGATCAACAACAAAGTGCATTAAGTACTACATTAAATCAAGGTTTCCCGAACTGGTTCGTAAATGAACTAGAGGGTTCATAGATTTAATGAAATTAAATCATTTTAAAACAACATCAATCAAAATGAAGCACTTACTAAAAAAAATTTAAATATTTTATTTTTTTAAATATTTTATTTGTGTAGCTGCATGTCATGTGATAATTAACCGACATCAAAGAACCGTGAACATGCAAACGTGATACTTAATTGTTAAAATAATTTGTTTTATTGAATCAGTGCATTTAATGCATTTAACTATACTAATACCTATGAATAATTTATTGCTATTGTGTGAATAATATGTAATCATGTAATCAATAAAAAGGTAACTAGTCTGATTCCGAGTATTTTAAAATGTAGTATAATGTAATTACAAGTACTGTATCCAGATTACATGTAATCAGTTACTACCAGCTCTGTGTGTGGTGTGTGTGTTGGTGTGTGTGTGTGTGTGTGTGTGGGTGTGTGTGTGTGTGTATATATTATTTTTTTCGCTATATTTTTAAAATGCTTTTATATGCACCATCCATAACACATCACACAAAATGGGGAATATTTTTTGGAGCTGTGCTCACATTTTCACTTTCCTTTTTATAGTGGAATTCATTATGTAGTCAGTGATTCTATAGTTTTGTGCATTCTGTGCTTGACTGAGTAAAATGCCTCCGTTGCTTAATGGTTCTCTCATGTGCCTTCTGAGTTCAGCACTGTGTCAAGATGTCAGGACAGACTTGAGCAAAGACAAAATTTCCACCCTCTTTCCCTCTGACAGATGCTCTCAGTTGTAGTGTGAGAAAGACTCTTGAGTTGTTGTTGATGTTTATGTCATTACAATAGCAACCAGCGTAGAGACTCAGGATATTTATGACACGGTCTGGACAAACGGACCAGAGTATGTTAAACAAGTGGGTTTTATATTATCATTGTAACAAAACAAAAAAATAATGTATGTTAACTGTAGTAATGCACTGAAATTGTATCAACCGAAAACATTCTGATGAAATATATATACATATTGGTTTTGATCCAAATAGATTTGAAGGGACAAAACAATGACACTTAAAGAAATAGTTCACCCGGAAATTAATATTTGTCATCATTTACTCACCCTCATGTTGTTCCAAACCTCTATGAGTTTCTTTCTTATGTTGAACACAAAAGAAGATATTTTGAAGAATGCTGGTAATCAGTTATTTCTTTCCCTACTAAGAAAGTCAATGGGAACCAGCAACTGTTTGGTTTTTTTTTAATTCTTCAACATAAGAAAGAAACTTCTACAGGTTTTGAAATGATATGAGGGTGAGTAAATGATGACATCATTTGAATTTTTGGATGAACTATCCCTTTAAATTGAACTAATTCCATGTTTTGAGCATCTCAGCAGCTTATTCATGCACACAACCATGGATAAACTACAAGATGAAGGTAAACTTGTCAATAGCATGCAAAAAATAAATGAAAGATTTAATGTTGGTTTAGAGAAAACAACTTATTTAGAAAATAAAGGCTTTTTATATTTTACTTACACTTATATGTGTCTTGGCCTGCATTACTTTAACTACAGTACGTCTGGTTTAATTAATCACCTGAGAACACAACAACCTGAATAGCATGTTCAGTTACCAAAATTTTCCAAACTTTATTTCCAGTTTCGAAAACTAGATTGGTTAGAGAGAAACAACATTAAAAATTTTTTAAATAGTTTGCGCTATGTTTTTAGTTTAAGCTCTTTAAGATTTAACATAATTTTTATTGATGGTTCAGCTTCATTTTCTGTTAGTTGCTGCCGGATGAGAGCATTGAATATTAAGCTCTTTAAGATTTAACATTTAGATTTAATTTTATGAGTTAGATCTACAGTATATTTAACACTTTTTTTATGATTTTCTTTTCTGTTGAGGTGGCTGGCTCCCCATAGATGGTGGTGAGAATCATTCAGCAAAGATCAATCTAACCTTTGCGAACAGCTCCTACAAAACCGCTTTTAGAAATATGTATTTGTGTGAACACAAAAGAGCCTGAGGATACGTAGCAACACGCATAAGCTCTCCACGCCAGCGCCAGAGCACAGCTCGACGTGACACTTTTGATTACCGCAAACAGATTCGCCCAAGTGTTTGTTCTACCGGGAAATTATGATAACAATAGTCACCGCACCAGTCCGTCCATATCATCTGCACTTCAATTTGAGTAACCATGGAAACTTAGCGGCAGGTAGTGTGTGATGATTTAGGTCTCAGCGCTGAAGGCAAAGGAGTGTAAACAGCCAGCCTAGCTGAACTGACCCTGGGGAAAATGAGAAAATGTTTGCCGTTCACTGTGACTGCAGTGTTTGTGCCAGGATTTACTAGAGAAACTTTCTTGTTATTTATATATTTCTTTATTTTGCAACATCAGAGCAAAGTTTCTCAAAGCATAAGGCCACAGAATCTGTAGGAGTTACATAATTTGAAGAAATCTGCACGCTGCCACCTGTTCAAACCTGCTTTAGTCCCAAAACCCGCCAGGTGTCAAGTGCTTCATCTGCAAGAAAACATCCGCAGTGTGTGTGTGTGTGTGTGTTGTGAGAGGATGTGCGCTGTGGATGCTGTATGCTAATGTGGAGAGGGTGTTGTGTTGATTGAATGGCTGGAGAGGCTGTGTAATGTGCAGGGCTTTTCTGCACACCTGCCTGTGATATACTGAATCTGGAAATATTAACTGTAGGCTTTCACATATGGCATTTTACACATCTTTATTTTTCAAAACAACACTAAAAATTGTGTTTTTCTATGTGCATCCAGGAGTTTAGATGGGAAATATTATAGGGATCATCCCCTTTTTTTAAAAAAATTCTAATAGTTTTCATCACAGCCATGGATTATGATTTGCTACTTGCTAGTTGAATGTAGGTGGTACTGGGAGCGGGACATTCTCATTTCTAGAGGGCATCTGATTGGTTAAAAGTCTGTGTCGTACAGGAGTCGTCATCAGTATTTTTAGTGCATTTTTTAAAAGATACAACTTTTAATGTGCATACCTACTTAAAATTCATTCATTTAGCTTATATAAAAAAATTTATTATAATATAAATGTAATTTTTTTTAATGTAATCACATTGTTTCTAATGCCCTTTTAGTATTGACATTTGACCAAAGCCCCCTGAAACATTTATATAGAAAATGTTTATTAAATGCAAATATTTAATATTAAATATTTGTATATATACATGTAATATATATATATATACACACACACACACACACACACACACACACACACACACATATATTATGTAAACAAAACTTTTATTTTGGATGCGATTAATCGATTTGACAGCACTAAAAAAATAAAAATGAAAGACCAACACAAAATTTTCACAAACCCTTAAGCACTCCATAGTGACCTGTTTCAAAACCTCTGCTTTAGCATATACGTAGATGATCACAGCTACATGGTCTACAGCAGTATTAAATAAAAAAGACAACATTTATTATATTTCATGGTTAATATCAATGTAACCCACTGATACATTTGAATTGTCATGCATTTGCTGCTTAACCATTTTGAGAACTTTAGGGCATACAAATCTTTATTTCTGTTTGTTTGTGACAGTGCTTTGTTTTGTGTGCTATCAGGTAACCAGCACGTCCCCGCTGGCGTCAGTGGAGAGTTATAACCAGCTGAAGAGGAGATGGGAACCTGTGGCCCCGTTACCCAGCCCTCGCTGCTCCTGTGCCTCCATTCAGACCCCAAACATGCTGTTCCTCATCGGAGGGGTGTCCCAGGGTCCCAGCAATGCCGTGGAAGCCCTCTGTTTGAAAGAGACCGTCTGACACACACACACACACACACTCATACACACACTAATGAACAACTACACAAATCCTCACATGCTGTACTTTCCGGAGTGTAAACACACACACGCGCAGCGCATACTGACGTCAAGCTGACATGGTGTGTGTCTCTGACAAATATTCACAGACTTTTCCCTCAGAGGACGCATCAGCTTTATACTTTGAAAAGTGGAGACAATCTACTGGAGCTTGGACAGCGTTCCACACCTCTGGACAGAAGAGTTTTGGACTGGAGATCTAAGACAAGCAAAAAATACTTAAATATATCATTCATCTAACTTTGTTCTTGTCTTCCATGCATTAAATACTTTGTTCTTGTCTTCCATGCATTAATATATATATATATATATATTATATATATAATTATTAATATATTGATATAGATAAATGTGCAGACCTACACAGACAGACACACAACACTCCAGGCGCCTTTGAACTATACAGAATTTTTTTTTTCAGTATTAAGCAGGGTAATTTTCTGGCAAACTAAAGAGGAACTTAGGGCCATATCCACCACGCTGCCACAGCACCGTCTGAGGGTAGCATGTTTAGAACTTTTTGTATTATTGACAAACAGAGGATCTTCTGCGCGAGACTTCAGAAATGGGAGGCGGATGTGTGTGCGCGTGTGTGTTTTTGTACCTTCACAGCCATGCACGTGTGAAATTGAGCATCGTTATGCGTGGAAAGAGCAACTCTTATAACGGCAAATCACTGATGCCTCACTGTAGCATGAGACAGGGAGATGGAGGAGAACTTTAGGTTCATCTAACCGGTTAGTTAAAGGAATGTTCTGGGTTCAAAACAGGTTTAGCTTGAAAGTATCTGTGATATGATGTCGATTAGCACAGATGATAATTTGAATGTGTACCTAAAAAAGCAAAATGTGTGTTTACAGTAATGCTCTTGCAATGGACATTTAAGGGCCGAGGCATGTCTTTTTATTAAAGTGGTTTTATTAATTCATTTGTACAAAAATCTTTTATTTAACATTTATTTAACATGTGTTTTGAAAGAAGTCCCTTAAGCTCACCAAGATTGCATTTATTTGATCAAATATTAAGTAAAGTGGTAATATGGTAACTATTTAAAATAACTGTTTTGTATTTGAATATATTTAAAAATGTAATTTCAGTGTCACATGGTTCTTCAGAAATCATCCTAATATGCTGATTTGCTGCTCAAGAAACATTTCTAATTATTTTCAGTGCTGCTTAATATTTTTGTGGAAAACATGATACATTTTTTCAGGATCCTTTTATGAGTATAAAGTAAAAAAAAACAGCATTTACTTCACAAAGAAAGCTTTGGTAACAAAATAAATGTCTTTACTGTCACTTTTGATCAATTTAATGCGTCCTTGGTGAATAAACATATTATTTAAAACAAATACTGACCCCAACCCCAAAAATAAATATCAATAATTTTGTATTTTTAAGAGTATCTTTCAGGTAAAATGGCTTATTATTTTAAAGAGTCCTTATCTCAAATTCACTGCTCAATAGGTGTGAAAATCCTTCTATAGTTTATGTATATTTTTAAAAAACACATGTATGGGTCAGTCATCCATACCTAAAATGGTTATGTTAGAAGTTGAAATATTCAGTAATCTCATGTTAGTATGAATATGGTCCATTTTTGTGGTTACATTTTCAAAAAAATAAAAATATTAGATGTTGATCCTATAGTGTAATGCCCTACCCTACAGACTGACCACTGTAAGTCCATTACTGTAAATATATAGGCAAATATATATCTTTTTTTTTTTGTATTTGCTGATGAACCAGTTATAGAAATATTTTCTGTGGTAGTAGAGCTTGTATAGAATCCAGAACATTCCTTTAATACTAATGAAGTTTGGACAAAGTCCTACAAAGTGTGTTTTTCTTCGGAGTGTGCTGTTTGAGGAAAACCTTGACACTAAATTATTAGACACTACAGTTTTATAAATTCTTAATAAATCAACAGAGCAAATTTCCAAGAACGCTCAGCACATTAAAAACACAGGAAATGAGTTCACAATCACATTCATATTTTTAATCGGAAGTTGTTTCTTCAGGGTAAGAGACTAATTAAATCTAGTCAATGCAGTTGCGATTCACGGTTTCTGAGTGACCCATTTACAGGGCGAGAGATGAATGCTCTCAGGGGGACGTGGAGGAGGACAGAGGACTCACTTCCTGTAATTTCTGATGAGATATATCCCTTGACTTGGACCTCATACACCTCATTTTCACTTCACCAGTGCCCTGTGAGGGTCTTGTATTGCCCCCACTGATGATTTGACAAGGGTATCAGGTCACTGAGCTCATTTAGCATGCTGAAAACAGAACTCATGCATGTCAGGAATTCACAATGCTTACTGACAGGTTTGAACGCACTAAATTCAGGTGCGTCTTCCTGTGAGAGGTCAGTATGGGTTTGATTTATCTGGTCTGCGTGTGTTTGCATAAATATGGTGCACCCACAAACCAATTATCATCACGTTCTGGTCTCAGATGGTTTTGCTGACCTGTTTGTGATTGGGACGATACAGTGCCCGAGGGCATAATAAGACCTTCATACATTTTCATACTGACTGTTGTTTGAGTGCAAATGGCTGTTTGTATGTTTTTTGGTTGGGATGGTGAGGACTGAATGTCAGTTTGGTTTACATCCAACATTAAAATGCCTCTTAGAAACATTAGAATCAAAGGAACAACAAATACAATCCACATACTTGTTTTAGATTTACGCCTCCCCTATGACTGTGAAATGTGTGTCATTTTAAAGTGGAAATGGACATATTTTTGTCTGTATGAAGCTATGAAAAGCCATCATACTCACAGACAACAGAGGATAGGATGATATGTGACAAGGCCAGGATATGAGCTTTTTTATTTAATTAATTTTTTTATTTTTTTGTTCTCATTAATGTAGGTCCTGCTGCAGGCTAACTGAAATCGCGAGTTCATTTTTGCTTCATGTGAGGATAAATGCACAGAATGATCTGAGGGAAAGAGATAATGCCGAGAGAAATATACCTCTATTTTTTCTTGTCTACGAATTCTGCAACAAGACACATGACTCATCTTGGCAGAGTATTTTTCGCTCGAGTTTCATTTCTGCTGCCTCTACGAAATGGAAACGCTGAACTTCTTTACTCTCATGACAAAAAGATGTTAAACAGGCTGTTTTCTGAATTCATTTGACCACGATCTGAGCGCTGGCGAATGTGGGTGAAGTGAGCTCATATTTTCATATCTAGAGGTGCGAAATGTTTTACTCGATTTGGTTATTTCAGAGGTGTCGTTCAGACCTCTCCACAGTGCTTTTAAATTACTTTAGGGAATTCAAATAGGCTTTTTTTTATTATGTAAAACGTTCAAATGCATTTCGTCTTTTTACCCTTATTTGTATGTAAATCACTTTGGAGTAAACGCAGTGTATGATCACCTAAACTCTAAGTAGCAGTTGTTTTGCAGTGATTTGTCATGTTTCTCCATGTTCTGAATATTCTCTGTGGTGGGTTGTTGAACTAAATGCAGTTTCTCCAGTGTTTCGTGGGTTAACCTGTTTGTTTTGTTGCTTTGTGAGGTGACGGGTTGTCATGTCGACCTGTAATCTGAGGAGCTGTTGAGATGGTCTGTTGTTTTTTATGATGTTGTGCCGTCATATAGTGATGTACTAGTGGTAGCTGATGGCCTCTGACAGTCTTCAACATGCAGTGCCGATACTCCAGGCACATTTCAGCTTCTGACTCATAATTTCCATAAGAAAATCAATCAAAATCCACATTATCTCACTGCATAATTTCTAATCTAGACAGATAAGTCCTGGTTTTAGCCCTGAGCAGAAAATACAATTTTAGTTCATGTTTTTCCACATTTGAAATATTGCCATGGAGGATTGTTTCACACTGAGGTAGATGAGCAGAGACACACGGTCGGCCCAGGGGAACTCACACTGTCCCACATGAGATTACACTGCACCCCATCCACACAGCGAAAGCTGTTATACCCTCTAGCGTACTGTTGTTGACCACGCACTGAATCAGCCTCTGTTGTTACACTTTGAAAAACAGGTAACTGTTATCCACGTTTATTCTGTGAAGAACTATGGGACTATAGAATTGATGTTGTATGAGCACTGTAGACATGAACCTGTGTGAGTTGGGACATTTATTCATAACTAGGCTATTGATGGCTATTGATTGAAGCTTTGTGTAAAATGTCTTAAAGGGATAGTTCACCCCAAAAAAATGGAATTCTGGCATCATTTACTCACCCTCACATCATCTGTATGACTGACAAAAGAATTCTTACAGATTTGGAATGATATGAGGGTGAGTAATGATGACAGGATTTTAATTTTTGAGTGAACTATCTCCTTAAAGGTGCTGTAAGTGCTCGCCTTTCACTATTTTGCTCAATTTCAGCCACAACTTCTCTTATAAATATCCACAGTTCAAAGACATGAATGACTGACAGATAGTGTTTCTGATTGGATAAAACTGCGCTGTCACAGAGACAGGTTTGATTTCTCAGGACACCAGTTTCAGTGGTATCTGTCAGATTCGAGTTACATTTATGTGTAATATTCCCAGATTCCCAACTGCTTACAGCACCTTTAATAATGTCGTCAGGATGAAGAGTAGTTAGAAAGCAATATATTAACTGCACAGAATATCAGTGAAATCTCTGGCACCGATTAAATCCCCCATTGTATGTTAAAGCAGAGATTCGAGCTGCTTATCACATAGAGAACTTCACTTGAAACTTATAGATGGGTTAACATGGTCTGGATTTAAATCTGAATTGTGTTGAGCCGTGTTGACACACAATTGGGAGTCCAGTTCAGTAGTTCAGTGCCTATATATGTGAGGTAGTGCCTCTACTGCGATTTCTGTAATAAACTCTTTGAACATTTCTATGTGATCCTGTGTGGTTCAATGTGTCTTTCTTAAATTTTAACATAAGAATGCAGCACAGCGAAATGAACTAATGCGTATCTCAAGTTTCTGAAATGCAAACTTGTTTATATGTTAAAATAATATGCTGTTAACATGGCGTCGTAAAATCACATCATGTGTGAGAAGCTGAAAAGCTGCGAGATGCATCGCAATGTGCAACAAGATAGGCTAGTTGATAATACAGCGCTTGTTTACATAATTACAAGAAAAATGGAAGCCCGTTTCCGCCACTGAATAAAAATCATTAAAAAAGGTTATTGCGACTTTTTATCTCACAATTATGACTTTTTTTCTCAGAATTGTGTGATACAAACTCGCAATTCTATTTTTCTCAGAATTGTGAGATATAAACTTGCAATTGGAATTCTTAAGTCAGAATTGCGATTTTATACCACACAATTCTGATTTTATAACTCGCAATTGTGTGGTATAAAGTCACTACTGTGAGAAATAGTTGCAATTGCGAGAAAACTCAGAATTGCGAGATAAAAACTGGCAATTCTGACTTTTCTTAGAATTGTGAGTTTATATCTTGAAATTCTGACTTTTTTCTCAGAATTGTGAGATAGCTAGCTACTCACAACTGAACGTTATAAAGTCAGAACTGCAAGATATAAAGTCCAATTTTGAGGGCGAAAAAAGACTGTTCTCAGAATTGCAGTTTTATATCTCACAATTCTGACTAACTCACAATTGCGAGTTAATATCTCAGAATTGTGAGTTAATATCTCAGAATTGTGAGTTAATATCTCAGAATTGTGAGTTAATATCTCAGAATTGTGAGTTAATATCTCAGAATTGCGAGTTAATATCTCAGAATTGCGAGTTAATATCTCAGAATTGTGAGTTTATATCTCAGAATTGCGAGTTAATATCTCAGAATTGCGAGTTAATATCTCAGAATTGAGAGTTAATATCAGAATTGCGAGTTAATATCTCAGAATTGCGAGTTAATATCTCTGAATTGCGAGTTAATATCAGAATTGCGAGTTAATATCTCAGAATTGAGAGTTAATATCAGAATTGCGAGTTAATATCTCAGAATTGAGAGTTAATATCAGAATTGCGAGTTAATATCTCAGAATTGCGAGTTAATATCTCAGAATTGAGAGTTAATATCAGAATTGAGAGTTAATATCAGAATTGCGAGTTAATATCTCAGAATTGTGAGTTTATATCTCAGAATTGCGAGTTAATATCTCAGAATTGAGAGTTAATATCAGAATTGCGAGTTAATATCAGAATTGCGAGTTAATATCAGAATTGCGAGTTAATATCTCAGAATTGCGAGTTAATATCAGAATTGCGAGTTAATATCAGAATTGCGAGTTAATATCTCAGAATTGCGAGTTAATATCTCAGAACTGCGAGTTTATATCTCAGAATTGTGAGTTAATATCTCAGAATTGCGAGTTAATATCTCAGAATTGCGAGTTTATATCTCTGAATTGCGAGTTAATATCAGAATTGCGAGTTAATATCTCAGAATTGTGAGTCAATATCTCAGAATTGCGAGTTTATATCTCTGAATTGCGAGTTAATATCAGAATTGCGAGTTTATATCTCAGAATTGCGAGTTAATATCTCTGAATTGCGAGTTAATATCAGAATTGCGAGTTAATATCTCAGAATTGCGAGTTAATATCAGAATTGCGAGTTAATATCAGAATTGCGAGTTAATATCTCAGAATTTGCGAGTTAATATCTCAGAATTGAGAGTTAATATCAGAATTGCGAGTTATCAGAATTGCGAGTTAATATCACATAACAGAAATGCTATTTTATATCTCAGAATTGCGAGTTTATATCTCAGAATTGCGAGTTTATATCTCTGAATTGCGAGTTAATATCAGAATTGCGAGTTTATATCTCAGAATTGTGAGTTTATATCTCAGAATTGTGAGTTAATATCTCTATTTATTTTTTATTCAGTGGTGGAAACGGACTACAGTGTGATCCGGACTGGCTCAAGTGAATTCTGTTGTTTTTTTTTTCTTTTTCTTGGCTGGTTTACTGAACAAAGATAAACGAATAATCCCAAAAATGTCACCTCCATTTATTTTGGATGAAGAACACAACCAGAACATCTTCAAATGTCACGTCTTGGCAAGACGGGGATTAAAGATGTCTAGTATCTTGCCTCGGCTGTTGGGGGTTGATTTACGACTTTACAGTCTGGCAGTTGTCTAAATGACAGTTTGATTTTGTGCTTTCCTGCACCTCTTATCTTGTAGTAATATTAATAAAAGAATTAATGCATTTTATTTCAAACAGGCTACACATAGGCTATTATTAGATGAAGGACGTGGCCAAATAATTCATCCATTTGCATCAAAAAATAATTAACCATAAACAGTAAAGTACTTAATAAGCCTTTGAATCCCTGCTCAGGTAACTGCTGTGCTGATACTCTAATTAAACAGTAGCACTCTGTACTTATCCTAATTTCTGCTTTTTAATTTCCCCGCAGTGTGTGTGTGTGTGTGTGTGTGTGCTGTGGATGATTATTACTTATTCTGATTAAAGGAGCGGGATGTACCGTCAGAAATATTACTCTCGGTTCCCTGCTGTGTGTTTTGGGTGAGGGGCGTGTGGAGGTGGGATGAGAGACAGAGGAAATATTATTTCACTTACCTGGCAACTGGATCAGACATTAATCTCAATTCAGAGCCAATGAATAACTCTCCTCTCTGAGTCTTTTTTGATTGCATAATGTTGACACCCGCGGTCAGTGCTCTGACTAATGCTGAGGTGTATCTGAGGTACTTTCAGTAATCGCTTTAAATAAATATGTTAAATCCTCACAACAAGACAGTTTTGACTTGACATTCTGTAATCCGAACAATTATAAACGAGCCTATATTTTGTGTGTATATCAATCAGCACTAAGAATTCATTCATATAGGCTCAAAAGAAGATGATCAAGCAGCCAATCACAGCATGAAACGGTAGCCTTTGTAACACTGACATCCAGGGGCATCTCTTAGTATTTTTCTCCATAACAGAACTTTGCTTTCTACTCAATTTGAATTCAATTTGGCTTTCTCTTCTTGTCTGTGTTAATGATTCACAGGCTATATTTGTATCATTGTGTGACTTATTTAGTGTCGTATCAGATTAAAGCAGTGATGAATAATTTTTATATATTAATCATCCTAATCACAAATAAAAATCAGCACTGCTCAACAGCTCATTAAATCTAAAGATATCACAATCCACTTATGACTTGTAATTGTAATTACACCAATTGATAGTGAACATACTCATTTCTCCATCAGTCAGTACTGATTACTGCCTTATTTGCCGTAATTATGACTCTAAAACTACTAAATCGTTTCAGATGTAATTGATTTTAATGGCACTAGAAAGATTTAGTTGTCTAATGCATGGTACAAAAGCAAATTACAAGTAAACGATGAGTAAAATGAAGTAAAAATATTATTTTGCATTCCAAATGTATTTGAGGTTGTGTACAAGTTCTCCATATTTGTTATTGCATCCACTATTAATCCAATAAGATTATGAAGTAATTGTGCAGTGAGTGGCCTGGATACCTGTAGGCCAAAGGAGCTTATCCTTATAAAGTATAGTCAGCACTTTGGAAAAGGTCTTTAAAGTTCATGGACTGACAAAACAGCCCCTATGTGGCCTGCTGTACTATGTGTTTGTACTTGAAGACAACTGAGCATCTCTGACCAGTAACATTTCAGTATGTCAGCATGCA